>NW_008795318.1:1250333-1338720 GCF_000699145.1 Aptenodytes forsteri | reverse complement strand
GTTGGGTTGATGGTTGGACTCGATGACCTTAGAGGTCTTTTCCAACCTTTATGATTCTATGATCACTATTTTTAAGTTGCTGCCTCCTCTCTTTTCTTCTGTCTGGTACCCAGCTGCAGCTTGCTTTCTGAGCCTTTAGCTGTCTTGGATGTTTGGGGTTTTTTTATGCAAAGGTTTCTGGTATGCTTTTCCTCCCTGTATGATGAGCCTTCTGCGTAACTTGTGTTTGTGGCCTTGCCTTCTCTTTGCATTGCAGAATAGAGAGTACTGCATGACCCAAGACATCTTTGGCTGTTAGAAGTATTTGTGCTACCAGTACGCACTGAATTTCTTAAGTTTTTGGTTAAGATAGCAAAAAATATGCTTTTAAAACTGCTATGATGATGAATTGGTAACTTTAATGTTATAAAATGTAAACACTGACATACGCATCAGTGAACTCCTGAATATTGGAGACACAAAGTTCGTAAACCAAGGTAGGAGAAGATGGTGGTGATCAGCACAATTGCAGAGTGCCCGTAAATAGTTTTCTATGCAGTTGGCAGATCATAGGAGATGGTTATTAAGTATTTGATGAAGACTGTGAGCATTTTATAACCTATGAAATGATAACAGAAATTGAGTGGGAATGGAAAGATAGCATGTAATTTTGGTTGGCACTATTGCTGGCGTGTCCCTACTGTGGTGTCTTTACCTTCGTGGCTTACAGGTGAAGATGCGCTTCACCGATGTTCAGCCAAATCTAAGGATACCAAGAGTCTCTGTATCCACATGCAGTGTTGGCAGGCAAGTGTGCACAGTTAGGAAAGAATTAAATAATTCATATTTATGTTAGTCCCAAGCAGGCTTCTCTGAAGTAGTTGGCACCTAGTTGATAGTGATTACACAGAGCAACCTAGGTGGGATGCTTGACTGATGGACACTGGACTGAAATGGTTAGTGTCCTTCATGTTTAAATGTGAGCTGTAGCTCTGTTCTGTTGTTCTGGAAACCTGCTTGCATGCTTCCTTGCTGCGAAGGACTGCTGTGTCGCTTCCTATATGCTGCTTGAAGTGAAAGTCTTTTTAAAAACAAATCTAGGAATGACTGTATATCTGTTCTTTCTCTTTGGAGAAAGAACTTTGCTCAGGCTTTTTAAAAAAAATCTGTAATTAATGGTTGAGTCTAACTTCACTTTTTTTGTTTAGAAATTCATCGAGTTTGAAGATTCTCAAGAACAAGAGAAAAAGGACTTGCAGACCAGAGTGGAAGCATTAGAATCACAAACTCGACAGCTTGAACTAAAAGCAAAAAACTATGCTGATCAAAGTAAGTAAAATATATCGCGCTCCCTTTAAGTGATATTAGTGCATTTTAAATTTTGTTCTGTAAAATGATAATACATGTGCTAAATATCTGTGCTATCCAATTCCTGTATTTTGACAGATAACTAGGTTTAACTCTTGTGCAAGTTTGTTTTCCTTAAAATGAAGGCAAACAAAGTAGATACAAGCTTGTGACTCATAATCTGATTCTTCTGGTATCCTACTTGTTGTTTTGTTTTCCTTTTAGACCATGCTATTTTCAAGTTTAGCAACTTTTTCAGGAGATATTTAGAACTTACTCCCTTGTTAGTGATTGTAAAATAAGCTAATTTTCTTCCCATTAAACTGTTGTCTGTGCTAAAAATAAATGTAATCTTTGGGTTTAGAAGCACTGCTGGGATGAGAATACCATTGATGCTGATTCTCATTAGCTTTTGTATAATTTTTGCTGAATTATTTATTTCTGAGGCATTTAGTTTGTAGAGGAAAAGAGTTAAGGAAGAACACTTCACTTTTAGAGATGTTCTGTGTAATTTATGAAAACCTGTGTAAGTTTTGGAACAAGATAACAACGGTCAGTTTTCCTGAAATACTGAAAGTTACAATGTGAGTATGTTGTAGCTTAGACATTCTGCCGGTCTGCTTCTCATCCAAGTACATAGTCATTGAATGAAACTCGATCACCAGTTTTTTTCATCTTCTAGTTGAGCAAAGGGTAGAGGAAAAAAAATACTCAAACCCACAGAAATCTTCTCTTCCCATTTCATCTCCCCCACCCCGCAGTCTTAAATTTAAGATAAAAGACCTATGCTGCTAATGATGGCTTAATTTTTTTTTGCTGCGAGTCTGTTAAACATGCAGTGAAGGTTAAGATTTTGTTTTCATTTAACCTTTTTAGCACAGTGTAGAAATAACGATCGGTATGAATTAATGTGAACATTTTGTCAAGCTTCTAAGCTAACTTCTATTGATATAAGACTAGCACGTCTATCAGTTAATGTACAGCTTTTATTGCTGGGCCATGCAGAAATGTGAAGTAAGATTGTATCAAGCCCGATAAGGTTGAGATAAGATCAGTTCCTAAAAGCAGAGTGTCAGTTATCAAAATAGCCCCTTTTCACTATTCTTTCTTCCTTTATTTCTACTCGGCCACCTTTCCTGCCCATAATGCAACAAGTTACAGCTCTCTTTTTCAACTTAAGGTATAATAATCTTCCTGTAAAGTTAAATTTTCAGTGGCATGAGTGAGTCTATAGCAGGGTCAAAGTATTAGTGCACTAGTGTTAAGGTTAACGTAGGTGGCATGCAGAGCTGAATCTCTGAAATTTGAATGGTTTAGAATGCTGTTGGCAAATCTTAGAGGCGTGTACTTCTTCAGGTCCATTGCAGTTAAAATATTCTCAGATTCTGTACAGGCAGTGATGGAGGGACACTTCAAGCAGTCTTTTCTAGTGAAAACGAGGATGACTGATTTCCAGGAGTGTATCTTTATAGATCAAGTCAAGCTGAAATGGATAATCGTAGACCATATTGTAGAGGCTTGTATCTTGTGATAACTCTAGATTCTTGTGAATGGAAATGTGTGCGTGTTTAAAAGCAGCAGAAGAGGGGAAAAGAAAACATTGCAACAAGAGTTGAGTGGTCTGTTTCGGTAACAAAGGACACTGTTTCCACAACGTCTGTGCTCTAAGTCCATAGCCCAAACAACTTGTTAATGGGAAACCCTGTACTCTGACAACAAGATTATGGCATCAAGATTGCATCATGTCATAAATGCTGTTACTTTTTCTGTTAATACAAAAAAAAGAAAAATAATTTGTATTCCTGGCAATGTATGTGGCATTATACCTGGAGTTCCTCTTACAGAAATTGCACTTATATACTGATGTACATAATGTCATTTTATATTGTTCTATGAATCTGTTTGTGTGACATTCTTTTTTTGCCTTGAATATTAAGCCTTCAAAAAAAAAAGTGTGATTTTAAGTTTTTAATTACATTGTGTGTATATCATATTAATGAAAGTATTTGCATGAGAAACTCAATTGTTCCAGTAGAACCACTGGGTGTTGGCTAGAACTACTTTTTTTGTAAGAAATAATGTTGTTGAAACAGTTATCATAATAGCATAAAGTTCTGGTGTTAGAACATTGACTCTTAAACAGTTCCAAAACCACCTTATTGGGGAAAAACCTTTTGTGATAGCAAAAATGCAACTTTGGAGAAACAATAGAGCTGGGTTGAACTTTGCTTATGATTTGGGTTGATAACTTGTCTGGGACAACATGAAAGACTGTTACGAAGATTTGACATGCTGCTGATGCAGAGCAAGATCAAAGGGGGCATAAACACAGTTGTTGAACACCTAATGAATATTATGCAAGTGAACTGTTTTTAGTGATCTAAAGTTCTAGGGTGTGAAAACCGTACTAGTGTACATATTCTTGAAGTAGTCCAACTCTACTGCATTATCTTGTTTTCTGTTTTCTAGGCAAGGTGATTTATGTGTCCTGTGATACCAAAGATACCAATGTGTCACTTTAATTCACTGGATGTGGCTACAAGTCTTCTAGCTATAATTCTTTTTCTCTTCTACTTCCTATACTACTGCCTGTGCATCTAAATTAGTCTGTGGTATTGCCAACTGTTACCACATCAACATTCCAAACAGTGGTAGTGTTATAATGGGAATTGCAAATGCCTGGCACGGAGCACGTAGGCAAATAAAACCTGGCTTTGCTTTTTTGTGTCGGAGTATAGAACCTGAGATAGCAACGTCAGTTTATGATATGATTAATCGTTTAGAATAGAAAACAGGTAAGGCGTGGTCCCATGTAGTACTTCAACTACAAGACTTTTTGGTTCCTGTAGAGTACTTCTTGTGCTATATGCGTCTTTCCTCAAATAAGCAAGGTGTGTGAGAACAAGTTTTGTCCGTTAAAAAGTTTTGACTTGTTCCCTTGAACACCATCCATCCTGAGCATTCAGTGAAGACTAGTTAGCTGCCCTGGGAGAGGGCAGCTCTTAAGTTACATGGTAGAGTTCAGCATGACTGTATGTGCTTAAACACGCATGCCAGTTAAGATTGCTCAAGAAGCCATAGTTTTGTTATGTCCTAAATTATAAGTGCTTGTTTTTGCTGTCTTGGTGATCATCACACTAAAAAAAAGAAAAATAAATATTTCTTTGCACTTTTACCATGTGGGATTACATCCATAGCCACATATTCAACCAGCTGGGTTGGCATAAATCTGCTGTTTCAAATTGAAGAAGTGAAATAAGATGCTTATTTTGTGTCAACCAGTTACTAAGTTCCTGTGGTTCACTGACTTCTCTTTCCCTGCATTACAAATTTAAACAATTGCTGTCAGCTATCTCCTAGATGAGTGAACTACTGTGCTCTGCTCTTTCACAGGAGGAAATGGAAAGAGGGAGAGGTGACAGCATGACCTGGTGGCACTGCTGGGAGGATTGTGAGCCACAGCAGATGATGAAATCCTGAATGGCGGGGGCAGATGCACGTGGAGTTACCACTCTTGCATGATATATAGCACTCGGTCCTGGTATTTGGTGGGTTGTGGTGGTTGCCTAAGTCAAGTTGGCTGCCAAAAAATGGTGTGACATGTTGCATCCTGGGATATTTTGGTAAACTTTACAACTGCTTAAAGGAGGGCAGGGGTGTAAGGATTTGTGACTTCTGTTTGAGTGCAGGAATGTGCTGCAGTGGTGTGGCTCATTGGCCCGTGGTCCATCTCCTCGTCTCATTTTGCACTGCTGCTCTTCTCTGTAACTTTCCATGGTTTGCCTCCACCCTCCCGTTGGCGTGCGTTGGCTGGCAGCGTTACCTGTGCAGGGAACGGAGGAAAGACAGCACCAGTGCTCTCAGGGGCCTGTGGCTTGTGGAAGTTTAAAGCAAGTTAAATATCACAAATTTCCTGGAGATTTGTCTAGGGACGATGCTGGTACAGGCAGAGTTTTCAGAAGCTCTTGCTTTTGGTCTTTAGAAAACTTTTACGGAGTGTGAGTAAATGTCTTATTTTGGTTTTATGACTTGACTATACTTTCATGGATTTTTTTTTTTCTCAACAGCAGAGGGCACCTCTGAATATTGTGGTGCAATATTGCACCAAGCTTGGAAATGCCAGGTTTTCAAAAAATAAAAGTTTAACGCTTAAATTCTTCTCTTCTCCTTCCCTTCCACTTCAATGATGTGTCTGAGGCAGGCACCAGTCTTGGATATAATCTTAAGCATTTCTTACAAGAGCTTGAATATATCTGACTCTCACGTTATTTCAAGTGTTTGCTGTGGTGAGACCCCTAGCTCTGCTTGTAATTAATTTTCAGCGTTAGAATTTTTCAAATTTCAACCTTGAATCTGGAAAGCTAGGCACCTAGAGCTGTTAAAAACTTGTAATAGCAATACCCAGCTCGCTTGTCCATGAGGGCACATGATACTGCTGTGGATACTGCTCGGTCTCCAGTTACCAAGAGGAGTAAGTGCCTTTCAGTTCTCACATGATGCGCCACTGAATTCTGTGGGAGCTACAGAGGTTTAATTTATTTCCCTTCCTTGCCTCCCTTTTTGCGAACGTCTGTTCTTTTTATGTATTACAGGCTGTGAGTTAATGTAATTTTTTGGAGTAAAAGATAACTGTAGTGTATTTTTACTTACTCCAAAGCTGTTCCATTCCTGTAGTACGCTTTCTGGAGGAATCATTCTCAGAGTAACTTATTTACGAGAGAATCTGAAAAAAAAACAGTGTCTGCATGATTGAAGTGCTTTCTGATGGAGGTGGTAGGCTGTGGGAGCTGCAAGATTTGGTTCCTTTTCTGGATCTGCCTAGTGCTAAAGTACAACCAAGGTATCATACTGCATTTGACAGGACAACCAAGGCACAGATGTATTTCTATACCTCATAAGTTTAGCAAACCTTAGCTTTGTAATTTATGCTCAAGTTAGCTTATATTTGGGGAAAACTACATATGTAAAAAAAAAAAAACTACCCAAACAAAAAAAACCAACCAAACAAAAAAAACCCAAACAAACCAAGAAATGACTCTTGGTCTTCAGAGCTACAAATGTTGTGATGCAACTGTTGGGATGATTGTATTTCCCACTTCAGGTGACATAGTGCAGCAATTGATATTGCTTGCTGTAGGTTTTATTTGGGATATGAGACAAACGTTTTGGCAGCTGACCTAAAAACATGCAGATTTGTCTTCCTCGGAAGCTAAACAGAACTATGGCTTTCACTGGCTTCAAGAAAAAATACAAGACCAGGTTCTGTTGTGAATCTTCTGCAGATGTTAAGTTATCTGGTATTATATTTTTATCTGAGCTCTCCAGCGTTACTATAATTACACCCACGTAGACAACCTCTTGATGTATAATCTGAAGGCATCCGATACTCTGAGATAACACCTGCATAGAGCCGCAGCAGCAATTTAACGTGGACCTGTGTAGCTGACAAGGAGACTAATAAGAACTTTCAGCAGTGAAGCTTAACATTGTTTTGAGATTTGACTTGTGTATCTGCGCACATGATGATGTGAATAACTAAACTGGTATAAAATCATAGAACAGTTTGGGTTGGAAGGGACCTCTAAAGGTCATCTAGTCCTCCCCCCCTGCCGTGGGCAGGGACATCTTCAACTAGATCAGGTTGCTCAGAGCCCCGTCCAACCTGACCTTGAATGTTTCCAGGGATGGGAATTCATTTGTATTTTTGACCTTTGTGAGGGGTATCCTGGCATATGGTTGTCTTTGTATTAAATGGTTGTAGCAGAACGTTTAAGGAGATTTTTTTTAAGTTCTATGTCAGGTTTGTGGTGATAAATTACAGTGATCTTGTGGGTCTGAGACATAGTGGATACTTGAAAATACATCTGTCAGTAACGCTATTTCTAGGTATGGCTCAACTGTAGTGTTTATTCTAAGGAATACAAGAAAGCTTTTCAATAGATCCTTGAAAGAAGTTGAAGAGTTAAGGTTTGGTCAATGGGGGTCTGGATTGTTACTACATGTTTTTCAAAGGCTGAGAACAGCAGAACTAATCTTATTTCCAACAAAGAAGGAATAGAACAGCTTGAATTCTTGTATTTCTTGATTAACAAATTTGGAGCTTACTGTTTGCTGCTTTTTTCTCAGTGCAGCTGTTTCTCATCTACATTGGTTTGTTTACAAGGCAGATTCCACCACTGCCCTTCCCTACACTGTGCCTCAGGTATCGTTTACCTAGAATCTTTCTACAGGGAGAAGTGTGAGCATCAAGGTGTACCGAAAGGAAGGCTTTGTTTCTGACTAAAGCATTTCTCGGTTACTTTCATGGCTGCCTTACGTTGTGAAGTTAGAGGAGTACCTGCTGTTTCTGTATCGTGTTGTGGGAATCAGTAGACCACTAGATGGAGCAGAGGGTACAGTTAGCTCGGGAGATTGCACCAAGTCATGCTACAAGACTGGAGGCTAAAATAAAATGGAGTAGAAAATTAGAGCAGTGATTGGCCTGCTTTAAACTTGTCTATTAATATACCTGAACAAAAGTGGTGAGAGGAGGTTGAAATCCACTGGCATATAATTAACTGCTCATGTACTTTTTTTTAAATTAAGGGAGTATTGTGCTAGTGGTTTAGGTGCTGGAGTTTGATTGTTATAATAATCCTATTGCTGTAAATGTTGCAGCAATGAGGAAAATGGCTTTAAATGTCTTTTAGAATCTTACATTCCTGAGTTGTCACTGGTTATCTGGCTTTAAAAACAAATCCGGTCTGCCGTAGCTTCTGTGTTCATGCTGACTTCTTGGATTTTCTCAAAAAGTTACTTGCTTCAATAGCCAAATGTATAAATGAAGCATCTCACTGTTTTCAAAACAGTCAATCAATCAAAACTTTTCTCAGTGAAACACTATTTTGGCCAGAGACTAGGCGAGAAGTTGGTACTAGATCCAAATGACTTTTAACTTGATTTTGGGTAGAAGTTGCCTTCTATGTACCCCTGTTCATTTGAATTTCGACCTTTGTGAGGGGTATCCTGGCATATGGTTGTCTTTATATTAAATGGTTGTAGCAGAACATTTAAGGAGATTTTTTTAAGTTTTATGTCAGGTTTGTGGTGATAAATTACAGTGATCTTGTGGGTCTGAGACATAGTGGATACTTGAACAGTCCAGAAGTGTCAGGGATAAGACCGTGCAGCTGTATGTGGTGATATTTGCTATCAACAGAGCATTCTTGGCAGCTAAACTATCTTCATAATTGAAAGTGTCCTACTTCTTAAACTGCGAACTAGACCTATAGTTCACAGTGGTAAGAGCTACTTGAAGATGTCGGTCTTGCCAAGGAGTTGAATTTATCACTTCTTTTACAAATCAGTTTTCTGTGCTGCTTATTTCCAGGTCCTATCACTTTCAGGTTAAATACTTGTTTGATAGTTTCAGTCCATGTTTCAATCCATGGTTGATGTGTGTGCTCTTTAGCAGCTACTTAATAGGTCATAAGGTCCTACTGGATCATGGGATTGATTATGCTTGATCTGTATCTTAACTTTGGTGTGGGACCTGCTTCTAAGAATGGAGCTGGATGAAAGCTGTCCGAGGAGAGCCTTCAGATAGTCTTAGTGCTAGGAAAGGCTCGTTAATGAGCTGGATCTCTGTCCTGGCTTGTGTAGCAGGAACTTGTAATGCCTCTTGAAGGCATCATACTGGTTGGATCTGGCGTTCTAGCAGGTCTGTTTCTCTTTCTCCCCCTCAGGCTTATCAGCAGTTTGAGGCAGAGGACAACATACAGATGGAGGGTGTTCCAAACTTGGTAAAAGCCATCAGACTTGGGAGGTAAGCTCTGATTTTTGAACAGGCAGGGTGGGCAGCTTTGCTGCCTAATTCTTCGTAATGCTGTCAGGAGGCAAAAACTCCAGAGTCTTCTCTCCAGTTTGCTATAATATTTAATCTCCCATTTTTAGGCTTGATTGGTTTGATTTGAGGGAACTTTGATTAGGATTGGTACTTCAGGTCATTGAATGTGTTAGGATATTGACAGTGCTGGAGTAGGTTGCAGGTGGACCTTGGGCATGAGTTTGTGGAGTTGTTCCAGTGGGATCCTTTCTCATCAGCCTAAAAATACTAGAATATTTGCATTTTATGCTCATACTTATGATGTCGAAAGACCTTTAAAATTTTTCCATGTAGACTTGCAACCATGAGTAGTGAAACTTTTCAGATGTATATTATATTTTGTGCGTGTAATATCTTGCACAATGTAATCTTGCACTGTAGTATCTTCCATGATGTAACAAGGATATAATGGCTTTATAAAGACATCTTACAACAGAGACAATGGGTATTTTGCTTTTAGGATGTATATTATCAAACTGATTTTATCATCTACCTATTAAGAATTAGACGTCTTAGTGGAAAAAAGTCTCAGACTGAAATATCAGAGGAGCTTTTTTTTATTGTTACTTAAAAGTCAGATTGATGGGAACCATGTCTAGTTGCCACTTTGCCAACCCAGCGTGTCAGGCAGTGCCAGCACCCAGCTCCGTTCCTCTTCTGGGGATGTTATCAGGGTGGTGCCAGACTTCCACTCTTTTGTGCGCTGGTGGAGTAAAATGGAACTGGCGACAATTTGGTTTTAAATGTGCTTCTGGGTACCAGCGGAAGGCATTTTTTTTGTCTCTTATTTAGTTTCCTGTTATGCTGATGGGAGTGTACCTTTAATAGTGACTTAGTAAGTTTCTCCAAGGTTTTGGGGCCAGAATCTGGTGGTCTTCCTCAGAAGTCTTCTGGCTGTTCTTCACTAGGTTCAAGTATCTTCTGTGTTCAAGTCCGTGATCCTCAGGGTATACCTGATCTCTTCCACGGTGTTTAATTGGAAAAGGGTAGCATGTTTTGTTGGTTGGTTGTTTTGTCAAGATCTTACCTTTGATGGGAGGCATGTTTTGGGTAGAATAGATTTCTGGTGTTGTGTATCATCCTGCCGGTATTGGAGAAGCCTGTTTTGAGTACTGTTAATGTGGTGTCTGAGGGTATATAAACTTAGTGTACATCTGCTTATGACTGAAACTTCCAGCTGAAGGACTGTAATGTGTTACACAGCTGGAAATGACTTCCAGAAGAAAATGCTGAATGTCAATTACATCGTCTTCTAGGGCCTTCATTTTTTTAACCTTTGTATGTAACGAAAATAATTATCAGATGTAATGAAGATATCCTCCTTGACTATGCAGTACCTGTATCTATGTACATTTGTCTTCTATGACTTGATTTAAGGAACTATTTGAAATTGGGCCATAGAAGGAGAAAACAGTGTGCTTCGTTGTGGAACCTCAACCGTTGTGAAAGTGTTTGTTATATCCATAACAGTGGGAAACACTTTTGTGGATTTCGGAAGGTAGGTTATGGACAGCTACGAAGAAAGAAGGGTGTTTGTAACACCTAATGTGGCGTTCGTTTTCATTAAATGCACTATGTCAAGTACTTTTCCCAGAATCCACCAGGTAAAATTAATCTCTGGGAGCCAGTGTTGGCCGCGCTGTCTAGACACGAGCGTACCAAACAACGTCGGGGTGCATCGCCGTGGTTTCTTTGCAGGTTCCCGGTGAGGCCGCGTTGAACCGCGACGTCACCCTCCGGCCCGAAGCAGCGGTGTTTCACAGGGAGGTGGCACGGGCGCGGGGCTGCCTGCCTCTCGCCGGGCGCTTGGACACTGTTTCTAGGGGAGGGAGCTGCTTTCACAAAACACAGAGCCAATTAAGTCGTGCAGTTTGCACTTTCTGATTTCCAGGCTATTTGCCTGTCCTAAAGCAGGTCTAGCACAGCGGAAAGGTTACCAGGCCCCTGGTCTGCGGGGAAGGGAGGGACACGGGGAACTGTAATGCAAAGCCTGGAGACGGTGGATTCGCGAGCGAGCACAGCCGCCGCTGGACGGGGTGTGGGCCGCTAAAGCTGCTGAGCTCTGCCTTGTTCCTGCCCACCGGTTACTGCTAGGATGTCTCTGATGTCAGCTGTTGTACAGCGCAATGACTTCTGACTGGAATACTGGTCAGTCTAAGATAGTGGATAAAATTTGGTTTGTCATGTCACGCTTTGTAACTATAAATTCTGACACTCGTTTCTGTAGGCACTTAACTACAAGCTTCCATATAACCTCCCTTTAAATGTATGAGGAGGCTTAAAACATCTGTTGTCTAAAAACAATAAACTAAAATCTTCCATTCATTAGATATTGGTGTCCTGCATTGCGCCTCAAAAATACATATTTATGTATGTATTGTCCTGTAAAATATATTTTTATGTATGTTGTGCTGTAAACACTTGTACATCACTTACTGCTATTTGACCCAAAGAACTCTTGTTCAGTCTGATAACAGTGCAGAAATGAAAGTGTTCAATCTTGCATTAGTATAAATAAAATTTTATTTAATACTTTTGCTCAGATATTTATAGGTGGAGTGCAAAAAGTTGTGTCAAGGAACTTAATGTTCTTGTAAGAGCAAGATTGGATTAGGAGCTAAGAATGTTTAGAGAGATTTGAGTGAGTAGGCAATTAAGTATTTTGGTTCCAGCATTTGAGACTGGCAAAGATTTTTTTTTAATTGAAATGTACTTACAGTAAAATACAGTGCCAAAATACAGATATATGGAGCAAAAAGAAATGGTATATTGAGAATTAATTTTCAGAAGACCCAGTTGGCAATATGAAAATGTGCAAATGGCAGAGAAGATGCTGGCATTTGTCTTCAGATAATGTGTTTGGCAGTGAGTCTCTGGAGCTGAGTAACTACAAATTTGATGTTTCCCAGGGGTATTTAAACATGGCAAGTGGAATAAGAGAAGCTCAGTTACAGAACTGGAAACACATGCTTTATATCACATAAATATCGTGCTCAAAAATACCTAAACAAAAAGATGGAATTCACATCTAAGCAGCAAAAAATGTTTTCTGTTTGAATGGAAGGAATTAGTTGCGTGAAGAAGGTTCTGAAATTCTCTTCATTTTTCTGCAAATTAATTGCGTAGCTTGTTCCAGCTCATCTCTTAATATGAACTTATTGTCTGAAGTTCTACTAAATCTGCTAGATGTATTTTTAGTTTCTTGGAATACCTACAGAAATATTCAAATGTTTTCTTTCCCTGAATCTATCGCCTTAATACTCAGTGAAATATAAGTGAATGCCAGCGGAAGTCTTAATTTCTGTACCACAACATATGACTTGAAGCTATTTAGAAAATACCTTGTTTATGTTTGTTCTAGTTAAACACCTCTGGAGATTATGTGTGGTTATATTCTAGGAAACCAATGTAGAGCCTTAACTGAAGCTCACAGCTCTCATCCGAGATTTTCACACGTGCACGTGGAAAACATAGAGGCAGAAGCCACATCACATAGCTAGACTCAGTCTGGATTGGTGCGAGCAGTAAGCTGTCTTTGAACATGAAAATCCCCTCTCATTGGACTAGCAATCAGCTAGAGAAAATAGTACTTAGGCTTTTTACGAGGACTGCGAATCGTAAGATTGTGCTGCTGCTGCTGTACTTGGGAAGCTGAAGCGTTGAGAGTTTAAAAAGGCAAGAACCAACATAGTTTTTATCCTGCTTTTTGCTATTCACTACTAAGAATACTCTCATCTCTGATCTGGTTGCCTAGTCCTAGGCAAATCACAGTCTCATTTACTAGAACTCTGAATTTAATTTTGATTCCTTTTTTAATTTTTCTTCTTCCAGTTAGCAGACTTGAGGAGAGGGAGGCAGAACTCAAGAAAGAATACAATGCACTTCATTCAAGACATACAGAGGTAGGTCGTTATGCCAAGATGAATTCAGAGTATCTGTAAAAATGTAGATCTATGGAAAACTTCGTGTTGTGAGCAACTGGGAAAATTATTGGATGTTTTGGTTTATTCACTGATGCTTGGATGTTTGTATTGGTAATGTTGGTTGTAACCAGGCTTCATTTTGGTATGTAGTTTTTCTAATTCACATTTAAGTGTGTATTTCTCCATGTTAGTTTGAATTACACGTTTGTCCATTTTATAGCTTTCTCAGATATTCAGAAGTTTTAAACATAGGAATTTGCTTTTTCATATTTCAAAGACGATTGTTCAAAGCACACTAACAAACTTCAGAGAAATAGAAATGAAATTGCAATCTCAGTACTCTTTTTCCAGCAGTCTTCCATGTTGGTTTTACTTGCACCATTGAAGGAACAAATACCTTAAAAATTGGCCTCCTACTGAGATTCATGGTTAAAAGAAGTTCCTGCCACGCTTATTGATAGCTATTGAAAACAGTATTTGCTAATGAAGATGGGACAAGCTTGACTTTGTTAAATTAAATAAATAAGACCCACGCTTTTTAAGTTGGTTCTAGAGCACAAAAGGGACTTGGGGCGCTTTGATTTTTAGCGGCATGTTGTCTTTCCCATGCAGGGATGCTTACTGCCTAACTAGTATACTTATTTTAGTGAGAAAATCACTAGGTTCTCTGAATAATTCTGATTAATCTGAAGCGCCAATATTGAGCACAGTTCTTCTCCTTACTCTGATTGCTTTGCCTTTGTTTGAAAGGTCAGATAGCTGTTTTTAGATCGTCACTAGCAGTGGGGAATGCAATACTGACTGTTCCTAGTTCAAAAGACCACATGTGGGGAAGGGGAAAGCAAACACAGATGTCTGATTTGGTTACCTTTAGTACTTCCTTAGCAATCTTAAGATGAGTATGTTTTCCTGACAATAGCTGAATGTGGCTTGGAACCACAACCAGCATATAGCTCTTGAGTATTGCATGACAAGATTTCTGCAGCTCTTAAAAATATTCGTATATTTACTGAAATCCTAATGTATTTAAGATCATGTTTGTTACTAAATAGTTGCTTTAGAATGCTGTGTCTGTTGAAAACTGGAAATTTAAGTACAGTGAGAAGTGACCAAGCTTAATGCTGCCCACTTAAGTTTTACATCCTTTTGAATTGGAAGTACTTCATAGTACTGTGTGCTTGCAAAGTTTTGGTTTATTTTAGTTAGAACCTATGGGTACTATCACAATAGAAATGGCGCAGGTTTTTATTGAATCCTGTTTTGCAGAGTTCAAGATAACTAAATGTATTGGGCACCATTAATTTAATGAAATGCTAATGAAATGTTCTGACTATCTTTTTATGTAGGTTTTGCTCCAAAATGGACAACAACCTCTGCTGGTTTGATTCCAATTTATTAAATGCTTTTACATCTTAAATTCACTTTCTTTGGTGCAGGGAGAGGTGTTTCCTTGGGCTTTATTATTACTGAGGTGACTATGTCCTTTCTTCATGAAGAAATAAGTTGTAATGCAACATGGTATATTCATACCTCTGTGCTCCTAAAATCAGGTCTCATGTTTTCTGTGCCCCTTCCTTTCAGCATGTTTACTTCCTTCTTTCTTTGTTTCCCAGCGTTATATTTAACATGGTATATTCATACCTCTGTGCTCCTAAAATCAGGTCTCATGTTTTCTGTGCCCCTTCCTTTCAGCATGTTTACTTCCTTCTTTCTTTGTTTCCCAGCGTTTTTATTTTTTTCCTTTTGAATGTTTCACCTCTCTCCCTTCATGTTACGTAGCTTCTAAAACCAAAAACCTTTACCTTAGGTTATTTCTGGTTTTTGTCTATGAAGATTTTGATCTGTCTTTAGGTGACAAGTGTACACCTTACTAGAGGTACCCAAAATTCTCAGACCACCAGCTAGCAGCTGCTGAAATACAACAGTATATTCAAGATAGGACATGGAGAGTTGATGGGGTAATGGGTTTGTGGGCTGCGAAAGCTCAGCTCCGGGAGCTAGGGGCAAAGAATAGCTACCGGGAGTGTGATTGTTTATAAAAGGTTGGGAGCCTTTTTAACAACTGTGTGCCTAACCTCAGGAAGTTAACTAGATACTCCTTATCTCCATTTGCAAAGACATTTTTGAGCACAATTAGACACACCATTGTCAATCTTGCAAAGTACGAACTTCCTGATGTACTTTAGTCATAGACTGTCTCAGGTCAGCATTTTAATGCTGGTATCTGGTGTGTGTTTAAGAGTCAGGGACTGAAATCCCTGGGGACTGGAAAGGACTGTCTGATAATAGTGCCCGTCTTCCCCCATCCCCTTTGTGATTTCCTGCTTCCCTTTCTCCCAACAAATTCAGTGTTTTAGGTCTGTGTAGTAACTTTTTTCTTTTAATGCAAGATATTTTGGCAAATATCCAACCTACTTTAAGCATTAAGTTATCAAGTTTATTGGCTTAAATACGTCTATCACAGTACTTGTTTCTGAAACCTTTCTTACTTTCATGGGTTTTTAGGAAGGAATATTTTTTTCCTCCTGAATCAGCTTCACCATTGTCTTCGCAAGTGATCCATCTTTGGAACTTACTGAAATGGCAATTGTTTTTCTTTCAATTGACCAAATAATGAACAGAGGATTAGAAAGATTTTTTTTTTTAGCTCTAAGAGGTTGGCAGTGATTACTTTGACAGATGTCGCGTTAAAGATGCGACTTGACTGCATTTTCTGCAATCTTAATTTCTAGCAACTTTTCTCTATTCTGCCTGTATTTGCTTCCTCCCATTCCCTTCATTATTCTTTAATTCTCAGCTTAGTATTTCAGACTTGCATGTCTTTCTCTTCCAACTCTTGACTTCACCGGGGCTCCATAACCATGTCTTCCTTCAGCACTAACCCTACCTGCTTGTGGCTACCTCTTTGCTGGAGATCACTGCCCAGCAAGCTCGCCGGCTCAGCAGCTCACGGGAGTTTCACCTGAACGGTTTCAGTCAAAATGGACCAAGACCTACTTAAACTGATTAAGCCGTGGGAAGTTACACCGGTGATGCGAACCAGAGAACTGAATCCCTCACCCGCAGCGTGCGTTGTGATGAGTGCTGGGACTGCTCCTTGGAGCTCAGCCTGCCGGAGACAGGGCTCTGCGTTGCAGCTCCAGGGCACCAGCCTGCCCTAGCAACAAGGTGTCTTTGCAGCTGCCGACAGCAGGGCTGCCTTGACTTGTTAAAGCTCTGGGAAGAGGCTTTAGCCTTCTTCGCCCTTCTGTCAAATTAGCCTCTATCTTTCTTGCTGCTCTCTCTAGAGTGGGAGATGGGCTAATGAGTGTGAGTGGAATACATCCCCTTAAGCTTCCTCCCCTGGCAAGTCTGTGCTTGAGCTAATTGGCTTGATTTTAAATGGATTAGGGTATGATACCCTGAGCAGTTGAGTTGGTAGATTGGAAGGTGGAGTGTAGCTGGGCATTTGGAGCAGGTAGTGGAGAGGATAACGTGTTCAGTCAGAACATAATGTGTGAATGCAGCCTGAACATGTTCCGACATCCCTGTCATAATTCCCTGCTTAGTTAACATGCTCTGGTCCCTTGTCTTTCCTCTGCTTGCAGCTTGTTTTGGTCTTGTGCTGATCTAATCCTCAGAACAGAGGAGCAATAAAGCAGCATGCTGGAGTTCCTTAACTTGAACTTCTGGAATTCAACTATGCCAAGTCTCGTTTCCATCTTTCTCTGGCTATAAAGGGCCAGACGCAGGAAATGATCGTGCAGCCACAAGGACAGCGTGCTAGAAAGTTGAATGGTTGATAGTGCTCTAATCTAAAAATCTTTGGACCTTTGCTCTATAGACTTAGAAAGGAATTTTATTACTCGGTTATAGCTTTTATCTGAAATACTGTTCTGTTTAATAGAAAATGTACTTGTTATATTACCTGTATAAAAGCAGTCTTGTCTTCTGCACGTACGTGTTGGTGCTTTTTGCCTTTGTTGCAAAGAGATGATGCACTGCTGCTAGAGACTCTTTCAGAGCAAACCCCCCAAGTAGGAGGTAAAGGGTCTTATTTTCTTTTTCTGCATAGTTAATGGGGCACACTTCATGACTATGGCACTGGCTTTTTAAAGGCTTGGCTGCGGACTGTTTTATGTTTGCTACTCAATTGGGAAACTGAGGCAAAGCAGTACTTTAGCATCTACTTGAGAGTTGACTAACACCCTTGGCACTTCTCTGCACAGATTTCCAAAATAAAACTTTTTTTTTTCTGTTTAAGGAAGGTGATTCTTTTTAGCCTTTGGGAAACACAAGGCAAAGATGGTTCGATATCTCTTTCCCTGACACACAGAACATGGGCTTAGTTTAATGAAGCATAATTGGGCCATGGAAGTTTCTCAGTGTTTTGCGCTGATACAATGTGACAGAACAGTGAGCCTGTCTCTGGCATTGGGAATGTACTTTGTCAGGCTCATTTGGATAAACAGATATCCCCAGCAAGTCCCTGTTATAGGGCAACAGGAAGAGAAGGCTGAGTGGAGATGTCTAATTACAGTTGTGGCTAAGCATGGGTACCAGTCATAGTGGTTTTGAGATTAGACTTTAGATACCTGTTCAAGCAAGTAGTTTTTTCTGAAGCCTTACGCTAAGCATTAACAGCTTGATGTATAAAGCCTGGATTTAACGTCTTTACATACTATTGTATCTGCCAGCAACATCACCTTATATGTGGATAAAGATGCATCGAACTCACCAGTGGGAATGATGCTTTTACTTAGGTGACAAGCTCACCATGAATCCTTAAAGGTAAAAGGTAGTTACGTGGAAGTATATTTAGGACTTTGGTACTGAATCAAGGAGATTCTAGAAATGTCTGTTACCTTAATAAATCTAGATTATGTGGGACACAGAAAGATCTATATATACACAGTTGGTCGCACATTCCCAAAGGGAGGAGCCACTTGTGCCAAACCTGATTGGATCCGCAGGATGAACAGCGAGGGCTGTAGCACAGAGCCTGGTCTGACAGTGAAAGAATTACTAAAACCTGTCCTGGGGGAGTTAAAGCATTGGCACAGAAAGGAAGGAGGAGTGAAAGAGAAAGGAAGGTATAAAGGAGATGCTCTCAACCTGGTTAAGGAAAAGGTGCAGGTAACAATAACCACAACATGGTATATACACATTTGTTTTTGACAAAGAAAGTTATCAGGCTTGTGTACATTGGGAGCGGTCGTATTTGTAAGGGTAGGAATAGAAACTAGTGACAGGATGGTCATTGTCTTTCACTGAATGCTGAAGCTTAAGATGTAGAAAAACCTGTAACACTTTCTACAGTTGCAGAACTTGTCATGTGCTGTATGAGGAAACCAATCTGAGTATTTTTTGAGATGGAAAGACATTGCATTGCTATCACTTGCATTCGAAGGGAATGACTTTCCTATTCATGCTGTAATGTCTTCAAAAGCTCATTATAGTCAGTTTTTACATGTTGTGCCCTAAAATGAGCTAACACGTGAATTGTGAAATGCTGTTAACTACATAAACTCAAACTTTGAAGAATTACCTTATCTTTTATCCCCTCAACTAACGGTAATTGAGCAATGTGTTTAATTACAACAGTGATGAAGAGTGGTCAGTGTTTATGATGTCTCCCTTGGGACAATTGGTCATATTCGAAATACTTGTGGACTTTAGGGGCAGCAAGGTGAGCTGTCAGTAGTAAAAGGTTATGGATGATTAAATATTGACTGCAACTCTTACTGAAGAGAAGGGTGGTAGATGTAGCCTTTTATTTATCATCTGTCTTTCAGTGTAACTTCAGTAAGAATTGTGCTGAGCAGAGAGCAATTATTCAATTTAGATCTATTTTTAAATTGTCAGTAATATTAATTCTTTTTCTTTGGATAGCTGAGTAATCTCAAAACATAGCAAAACTTTTGATCAAATTTTGAGCACTTGAGATTTCTAGTGTGTTAATTCATTAGACTTTTTTCTTTGGATCAGGATGGCACTTCAAGGATATGCTGAGTCTTGGAGTAATTTAGATTGAAAAGAGCCTCTGGAGGTCATCTGGTTCAAATCCCAGTGGTTTTGGAGGGAGTCTTCAAAATTTTCTTGTAGATGAGCAGTTAGTGAGCTAAATTCCCAATAAGTTAAGTATTTTTTTATTTCAGCCTTTTCATTAACTGATTTCTAGAAGTTGAAAATCCATGTGCTATGTCTCATGACTCTACAGCACCAGCTGTGTAGCCCCCCCCCGTGTCCCATGGGTAGAGAGGGAGGCTGAGGAACTTTGCTGCTTGTGGACAATATTCCAGTATTGTCAGCTTTTATCCCTGGGACCCTGGATCGAGGCAGTCCGTGGACTTTACATGGTGGTACCACTGTTTTTCTGATTTTGGGGATAACACTGGTGTGTATAGCCTGGATCTGTGGACAAGCTGCTGTGCTGCACTGCACATGCACACATTTGGTTTTTATCTTATTTTTGTGTCCCTATAGCTTACGTGCTTTATGCTGAAGTATGTGACCTTCAGATTTGCTTATTTTACCATCAGCAGTATTTTGATCTGCAGAACAATACTAAACTACATAGTCCTTTAATTTGACCTGCCCTCTAGCCTCTCTATGTGGGTAATAAATATGATGAGACATTTCAGTAAACAAAGAATAGATTGAGGGGAGGGAAGAAAGTAGGTTAAACCATGTATTTTGCAAAACACGGAAGTTGTGCGGGTTTTACTGACCCTACTCTTTTTTCCTTATGTGTTAGTTGTTCCCTGGAAAGGTACTAGTTACTCAAGTTCTGTTCAGTAGCTAAAAAGCACCACAGATGTTCTGTGTAAAATTTTACTTAGAGAAACCAGTTGGTGTGCTGCAAATGGAAGTGTTTGCAAGTAGGTCAGCTTCTGTTCAGTAATATCTCCCTTGCATGATGAGGGAATACATGAACAGGATACAGAATGGTCTAATGTGCATTTCAAAGTTAATGCATTATTTTTTTCCTGGAATTTCTAAATTAATTTGGATTATGATAAACTCTTGTAAAACTATGCACAGGAGCCATTGGAACACCTAATTTTGGTTGCTTGGTGGAAACGGAAAAAACAAGAAATGTGGATAGTTGAAGGTGGAGCTTTCAATTCTTTTGATTGCTTCTGTGTATGAGCAAGCATTAAAAAAATTCAGAAAGCAAATGAGATGGTTCAAGTAAAATGAAAATGCTGCATTTATATAATTTTGTTGGAGGATAAATTTTGTAAGCTTTTGACAGCAGTTAAAGTATATCATATAATGTTTCTTTAAAAATAGCAAGATTTTTTTGGGGGGGTCTGAATTATATTAATTAGTTCAGGTGAATATTGGGAAAACCAGGATCTGTATGTAACCAGTATTTACCATATAAGTTACTGATTTATAGAATATCCTTCAATCAGGATGTCTTAAGCCAGTTCGCTCTACCAAAAAAAAATCTCAGACTAAGAATATATATTCATATCTAGCTAATGCTGGCAAGCAGTGTTTGTGGAGAAGCTGATATTAACTGAAGTTAGTAGCATCCGAAGGTCAAGCTTACTGGCCTTGGACACATCAGCCCCGACTTGAAAGTAACATGCAGATGTGGGTTTCCAGGTCCTGCTGAATTCAGTCCTAATGTATGCAGATGCCCCCCAAATAAAAGGTTATGTAATATTGGTTGTACAAATGCCTGTTAATAACCCTATTCTAAAAGTGTGTGTATACCCTTTCTAGAATAGCAGAAGAAATTACAGTTTTGTAGAATAGGTATTTTTTTCTAGAGGAAGCCTTTGAGATGTGACCTCAATATGTCTCAGGAAAAAAATACACTAAGTTCTTCTGCAATACACCTATGATTTCTTTCCTTCTGTCTTTTTTTTTTTTTTTTTTCTCCTGGTGCCCTATTCATCTTTGAATGCGAGTGCAGAAATGCTAAAAATGCCAAATGTCATGTAGGCTTCTCTTCAGGCTTTCCCAGCTTTCATTTCAAAGACACATGTCCGAACTAACCTTTTGGAGTGATGCAGTGGTACTTGTCACTTCCCCCCATGCCTGTCCGGGATCAGTTACATCCGAGTAGCATCATCCTTTGGCCTACTGGAATCGGGGTCCATTAGCTAAGTCATGACTGCAGGAGTTGGCCTGTGGCTGTCTCTCTTAAAAGAAAGAGAGCAAGCAAGCAAAGCTCTTCTTGAGTGCTAAAAATCCACAGGCACTCCGTCCTTTTTATGAGATATCAGTCTAGATAATTTAAAACCAAAGCTTTCTGTATTCTCTATAAGTGAACTTAAATTTATTTGGATGTTGGCAGAAAAAAAGAGAAGAGATGCTGACTTCGTATTTCTGCCTATGGAAATAATCTGATTCTTAGTTTGTAGATTCATTATGTTTAATATTTGAGGTGCATATTGTCTGACCTTTGCAGTTCTTTGCAGTTAGGCTATAGTGAAATGTATTGTGTGTCATATAGTAAATTTTGATATCTGTTGGGCATAGAGGTCTTAAACAGCCTCTGAAATGGATTTGAACGTGGCACTTCTGTTCAAAACTCGTTTGTAACACCACATGCACTTTGTGTGCCCTTAGGATGTTTCCTGTGCATGAATGCACGAGTAAGTTCTCAAATTTTTATATTTATTATGGGCTTCTCTTCTGGTTTGTGGTTTTACACACTGTATAATTTTGCTCTTTTCTTTACCTGTTTCTTTAATGTTTCTGAATGCTTTTACTATTTTTAGCACTACAGGGGAAGATTATATTGTATTGGCCAAGAATTATGCAGTTGCAGTAAAAGTAAATGGTATTAAAAATTTCTTGCTGTTTCTCTGTCATTTTAAACAGATGATTCACAATTATATGGAGCACTTGGAAAGAACCAAACTTCATCAGCTAACAGGGGGTGATCAGCTAGAATCCACAACACACAGTAGAATTAGGTAAGCTATTTATTACGCTCTCACCCTGAAATGAAAGGAAAAAAATCCATTCATTTGTGTTTGCAAGACTTTGTTCTTTAATCCTGCAACAACAGTTTGGCTGAATCGGAAAGATTTGTTGTATGATTGGAATGCGGTAAGAGAATAGTGTAGAAATCAGTAGAAAGAGGCTTTTGCTGTTGTACTGCTAAACGTTGAGATATACTTTGTACATTAGCCTTAAACAATTTCAGCTTTTTTGAGTGTTTGCATTCGGGTAGGCAGGGAAAATGTCAGCAGCTGTCCCAAAATAATTGATATCTTGCCATGGCTTTGTGTACAGGTTGGTGAAGGTGCGTATCGTGGTACCCATTTGTTCTAAGGGCTTGTGTGAATGTATTATGCAGATTTTGAAGCTTTCTAGCCTATGAACTCTGCGTGGAAGGAGGGGAGAATAACTCCAGGGCTGGCTGTGTCTCTGCGTCGCTGCATAGATGCTGCGAGGAGCCCGGCGGCTCCCGGCGCGAGGGGGAGGAGAGCGGTGATGTCATTGCTCTGGAGCTGCTGCAGAAGAGTGGAAAGCTGCTGCTGATGGCATTGTTTTTGTGGCAGCGGCTGAATGACAGACTTTGCCTACAAAGATACACCCTCGGCCCCTGTGTAGCCTTCTTGGTTCCGGCGTTTCACCATGCCAGCACAGCGCCATGAATCCTGGATGCATGCTGCTATTTGTGTTTGGCTTCGTTGGCGGGGCGGTGGTCATTAATTCGGCTATCTTGGTATCTCTCTCAGTTTTGCTGCTTGTGCACTTTTCTATTTCTACTGGTGTGCCAGCTCTGACGCAGAACCTACCAAGGATACTCAGGTACTCTGACCTACTGAACCTTGGCTTCATGCGCTCTTTCTTTTTCTCTGCTTTCCGTTTTCCTTTCAAACAGAAAGAGCAAGGATAAATTAGAGATGTAAATTATGTATAAATTTCAAGTTCTTTTGTAAACATAATATTTATGGACTGGGATATGGCAATATATTTTTTTATACACTCAAATTTCATTGCCTTTTATTTAAGCAAGTACAAGGTCAGTTTATGTATCTTTTTTTTTTAGAAAGCTATTACATTCGTTTATGGTAACCTGCAAAAAAAGCTGTGCTGATAATGTCGTGGATAAAGCTCACGTTCAGTGTATTGTCAGGTACTTGGCTGATCTTGTGTAGCCATAAATGTATGCAGTCTGAAGCTGTAAATTTCACTTTTTTTTTTAATCAAAAGAATTATGTAAGATCAGTCAATTGATGATCTGCTCAAAACCACAGTAATTAATTGGTTACATTGTTTTAAAAAAAATGCGATTATTGGTTGGTGGGGAAAAAAAAATCTTTCATTATTTAAACATTAGAGCTCTTAAAGCCTATTCACTATTGTTCAGCCAAATGTTATCCTCTCCTTTTTCTGTACTTGTATGGCAAGCTGCCAACTCTGTCCGTCCCCCCTCAAGTTACGTTCTGTTTGTCCTAGTTGCCTGGAGCAGTAGCAGAGATGCATTAGAATATTGTGACCAAAAGTAGTCTTGACATGTTTTAGTGCTATAATTACAAGTGGAAAACAGCTGGAAAAGTTTTAAGATGTAGTTTTCTGACCTGAAAACTTGACATACTTTAACTGTGGTTGTAAATTTAATAGTAAACTTTGTTTAAAAAGGGAAAAATGCTGGAAAATAGTGTTCTCTGAAGGAGCTATGTGCCTTTTTCTCCTTCAAACATGGTGCATGTAGACTTTCTATTGACTTCCTTAAAACATGGTGCATGTAGACTTTCTATGTTAGTACACTTTTAACTTGCATCTCTGAACACAGAAGGGTTGTTCCAAAGGTTTAAAGCCAATCAATACCTAAAAGAAATACCAATTATTAACAACTGATAATAAATGTATATGAATATTAAAATACATAAAACATGGTGCATGTAGACTTTCTATGTTAGTACACTTTTAACTTGCATCTCTGAACACAGAAGGGTTGTTCCAAAGGTTTAAAGCCAATCAATACCTAAAAGAAATACCAATTATTAACAACTGATAATAAATGTATATGAATATTAAAATACACAAGGGGGAAGGGGGGGGGGGGGGAAAAAAAAAAAACCTAAAAAAAAAGGCAAAATATTGAACTTCATGTTCAACTTCTATTCCAACTCAATAAAAAAAAAGGCAAAATATTGAACTTCATGTTCAGTAACTTCTATTAGATTTTTTTTTTATACTGAAGTGGTCAGATGGTTTGAGAAATAGGGTTTTTTTGTAATGTGCTTTTGCTCCCCTGGAGAATATTTAATGAATTTGAAGGGTTTTGGTAAGCTATGCTTTTTCCTGCCCCTAGTAATTTGTTTTAGGAATTACAGGAATTGGAACTCAGTTCCTTAGTCTTTTATTCATTTAAAAATGATAAAAATAGAGGATGAAGGAATCTAATTGTAGAAGAATTGTTTCTATTTTTTAACACTAGTCGGATTTTAGAACAGAGCATCTGGTTGCTTATCCTAAAGGTTCCTGTAAATGCTTCAATACATCACTTCAGAATATTAGCTTAGGCTTTTAGAACACGTGCCTGCCTTCTGCTCACTGTGATATTTTCAGATATTTCTTGGACGTTGGGGCAGTAGAAGGGGTTCTTTGCTTTCTGGTCAACAACCAGTGAAATAAGTTGAAATTGCTTCAGTCTCATCAGATAATTTCTTTTAATGGAGACATGCACATCATAACCTTCACTTGCAAAATAAGCCCCCTTTTCAAACTTCATTTACTGTGTAGTCTTGCGATGCACCTGAACTGTGTTCTTAGCACATCAAAATATGTTCATTATAAAAATTTATTTAAAACTATTCCGCAAAAAAGCAAATGTCAGTTGTGAACTTTTTGGTACCCATTTTGTTTAAATTCTTTCTTCTGAAGACTGCAAAGAAGATAAGCTTTGTGGCATATCCTGCAAGTAAGCAAATCTGTCTGCTCCGAACCCTTGCTGCGGGAGGCGTTTTCCAAAGCGAAGGGCCCTTCACAATGTGTGCTTTATCACCGGCTTTCTTGTCCACTGAAGGGCTGCTTTTTTCCTTTTTTTTGTTGCTGGACTTCTTAACCAATGAAATGGTTTCAGTCTGTCTTTTGACATAATCTCAGCTTATGTGGTGTGTCTTTTGTTCCCCACACGCATTAGGGTTGTGGGAAATCTAAAGAAAAGCAGAACCTGTTACAATAGCAGGAATCGCTGGAATCACATTCAGTGTAATTCTGTGGCTGTCTTTTGTGAAGACTTTTCAGCACAGTTAGTTTGCAGATGCTGGAACAGTATCTGATGCTTTTTATTTCGTAACCTTGACTGATTTTGCTTTACTCCCTTTGCTGCCTGCTTTGCTCTGCTAAACTACTTCCGAATTAACGATGTAACTTGGAATAATATTTATGGAAGGCCCAGATACATGCAATGTGAGAATTAGTTGCAAACACTTTTCTGACAGGGAGTATCTTTGTACACCGGTACCGGAAAGGTTCATGCCAATTAAGATTGTTTGCTATTTGAACATTGGTTTTTTTGGTGATGTAAAACTTACCAAAAGGAGCTTGCTGCTTAATTGCTAAATACAATCCCTTCTTGATTACCTTTTCTTCTAAATAAACAAAAAAAACCCAAAACAAAACCAAAAAAATTTATAAAAGTGCTTAGCTTTTCCTTTTGCTTTTCAACATTCCGTTTCATAGTTTTGCATATAACTTGTATGCAGATACTAATTCTGCACAGAATTCTGCCTAGGTTATGTTTAATTTGTGAAACGCATTGCAAAAGAAAGTATATGTGGTTGTGGTTTGACTTTTTATAATGCTAAAATGTGAGATCTCAAATCTTAATATTTTGTCTGAATTGCCTCTGCAGGGGTACTTACAGACAGTGCTTTCTCAAGAAGCATAATTTTTCTGCCATTTCTTGTGCACACTTTTATCTTCTGTCTTTAGTGTACTTAAAGCTGTGCTAGTTGATTACAGTCCTTTTTTCTGTGTTTCATTGTTCTGACTGAACAAATAGTTTGCTTTATCTCAATTCTATGCCTGGCTGATATTTTTCCTTTTCAGGGCTGGCTGTAGCATCCTATGAATTGCGTTCTACACAATGTTTTTTGTCTCTCGCTAGCAGGAAGAATTAATCTTTTTGTTCACTGATCACACTACTGACAGCAAGTTTGACTTGGGGATTTTTTTTTATACGAAGCTTTGGAATTTCCAAATGTTGTTTGCCATAGAGAAGTGATAAAGACAGCAGAGGTGGTGAAGAGTTGGGATGAAGTCATTTGCCTTACTGGCACAAGCTTTTGTGTAGTTTGTTTTGTACTGATCTTGGTTAAAACTATGCAATTTTTGGCTGGGCTAGTTTTAACATCGGTAATTCCTTGACCCAGTTTTTTTCAGTGATACAAATCCATGTAATTCCTGTGATCTTCAGAAGAAAAATACCGTAAATTTTGAGAATCGTTGATTGTTTACAACTTTCCCAAATGCTTCAGTTAATGATTTAGCTGTTGGCTGTTGTAGAAGTTAGGAGGTACTGTATCTTGCAAAAAAAAAAAAAAAAGGTGCCAAATGGTATTTTTAAGAGTGGTTGCTGAAAACTGTAATTTAATCTGAAATAAGGAAATGTTTTCATCTTATACTCCTGTTTGTGTTCCACTTCTGTAAAACTTGTTTACTATAGATTAGCTTTGGTGCAATCAATAACTGCTGCCTAAAGCCATGAAATAGACTATTTGCAATTAAATAATGTGAAATGAGGAATTATGTGCTGTAATACAAACTGTGTATGCTACATTGTATAGTTAATAGAGCATAATGTATGAATGTTTGAACCTATAATTTTACCACTTCCCTGCTGATTTCAGAGGCGTACAGGAAAATAAATTATGTGACATCTGAAATGGCTGATGAAACCTGTCTCCCTTTCAAACAGAAAGGAGCGTCCGATATCGCTGGGCATCTTCCCATTACCTCCAGGAGATGCGCTACTTACGCCTGAAACTCAGAGAGAAGCGGGGGAAACGCCTGGGTCAGAGCACTGGAAATTCCATGAGCTAAGCCAGCCACGGTCCCACACAAGCCTAAAGGTGAGCAGTCAGCTTGGCTGCCTTGTGCGTTAGGAGAAACTCCCATAAACAGGTTAGATCCTTTGTGGGGGAGAAAAGGGAAGTTGAAGGGGAGGAGGGAAAACCCTAAACCATCTTTGTGTAAGCCAAGTATGTTGCTTACTCAAATGAGCTTTGAGGGAACTTATTTACTGGAAGAAACGGAGTTGGGGTTGCGTTTTCCGAATGAGTGGTAATATGGGCTAGTTCTCCTACTCACAGGAGTGGGTTTCTTCTTTCTGAGAAGCCTTTCCAAAGGTCGGTCACTTGTTCTTTACACATTAGATATGTAACTAGGCAGTGTAAACAAGTCTGCTGGTTTAATATCCTTTTAGAAGGGAAGCTTTGATTACTACACGGGCAGTACTCTTAACGCAGCCTCTGCCTACTATCAGGCGTATAGCGTAGGTATACCGCAGAGTTGAGAATGACCTAACTTTCCTAAATTAGCCTGTGATTATGATTTCCCTTACGTGTCGCTTGGCTATAATTCCTGCAATTGTTCTGTGTTCCAACAGTGAAAGGGTGGCATAGAACAAACTGCAGAAATGGAAAACTGTGGGAGTGGTGTTGGAGTGTGATGAATCTGGCAGTCGGGACTAGGGTGCACTAACAGCACAGCAGGAGAGGGATCTGCAGGGTGAAGAACCCCAGAATGTGTAAAGCCTCCCTATATCTTTATGTTGATGAGGTTTTTTTGGAAGACTATGAATGTACTTTTATTTCTGAAAAGGCATACAGCTGAGGGGAATTTCCTCCTAAGTGAACTTAAGACCTAGCAGGGGAATATTAAACTGATAAGAATTAAAAAAAACTATCCAGACATAATTGGAACCCAGACTTTTTTTTTTGCTTAGAGGTCATATGGAGATAATGGGAAGTGTAAGTAATGGTTAATTATAAACATATCAAAGTGACAACAGGAATTTGGATCTAAAAATTGTCACTTAAACTCTTGGCTAGGACCACTTTTGGATCTTGAATTTGTCCTATTCCCTTTGTCCTATGTCAATTAACATCAATAAATCAACAGACTTTAGGAGAGCTGACTGACGTACAACTTAAAAGTTATGACTAAGAGTAAGTGGAGATGAGGTATAAATGGAAGTCTGATCCCCTTTCTGTCCCCTCAGAAAATTATATTGGTTACTATATCTTGTCAAAATAGGCTTCTTGGTATAGTTCTTCACAAAATAATGCGCTGCTAAAAGAGAATTTACAAAACAGCACAGACTGTAATTTTTCAAACCTAGTTAGAATAAGTTCCTTAGGTCCAAAGCAGCATCTTTGCTTTTTAGCTGGGAATGTAAAGTACTTCTGAAGTGAACGTGTTGGATAACATGATATATTGGAGTCATAACCAGAATTTGAAACTTTTTTCCCTCTAATACTTTTCTTTCCTCTAAGTACTTTTAACATCAAGTACAAGGCACAAGTAAGATTCTGCTGCTTTCAGGCATCTGTTTTCCATTCATGCATGAGCATTTCATTAATGGTCAGTGTTTCCTCTAAAAGCGTCACAAAGAGTAGGTGTTGGAGAAACCCAGACTAAAAAGACTGGGTATCCTGTAGCTTGTACAGTAGTGACATTGCTGGATGTCATTGTTAAGACAACATACAATTATGTACCATTCATTCTCACTGCTTATTACTGCAAAGCATTGCAGATGAGCTACTGCTTCAGATTTAATTATCTAATTTTTAAACTAACTTTTCTTTTTTCAGGAAAAGTCTTCTGGCAACATTGCCAAAAAAGTCAAACTTGCGAAGTCAACCCAGCATTGACTTTGAGATATTTTGATTAATTCATTGTCACTTAATGGAATTGCATTTAATTTTCATTACTTCCAGAACAAACATTCATGATAGTTTAATCAGTATAGTTTCCAAGAGTTAGCTAAAAAAATACAGTAGATAGTAAAGTCAGAAATGTAAAATAGATGGGATTATTTGAAATTCCTTTAAGGAAAGGACCGTTCTCTGCTGTTTTCTCTTGCACTATCAAGCTGGTTTTCTTGAGCTTTGTGTGTGAAAGTCAGTGATCAGTCTGTGCTGCATCAGTTAGTGGATGCCTTTTGAATACAAAGATGTAGAAGTGTTTGAACAGAGCCAACAGCTCTGTTGAGGTTTTATTCCCTGTTTGTGTGAACTCCGGATTCCCTTGGTAAGGGATACCATTTTCTCCCTTCTGTATCTGCTTGCTGAAGTATGAATCATTATCCAGCGGCTGAACTTCACCAATTCAAAAGGCAATTGGGTAAATCGTGTAGCTTTTTTTTTTTTGAATGGACCTAACGCCTTAATATGTCGTGTTTGCCTTGTATTACTATGGGTAGGTGTACATGTTTTATTCCTTGAGAGGCATCTGTTAGTTGACTGTATTTCTGAATAACTTTGTCAGAATATCAAATATTAATAATTTGTTATTTTGGAATTTACTAAAAAAGGATGAAAACTGGAAGTAATTGATAGGCAGGTCTTGAAAGTGCTGAATTTTGTTTCTAAGGCTTGCAAATTCCATGTGGGGATGTCACTATAGGATGCAAGCTTTTCATTTATGCTGATGCACATAAATGTGTGTTTTCCCCCCTATGACCTCACAAATTAAAATCTTATCTTGCCAGGAAGTTCCAAAAGTAAAAATTTAGAAATTACAATTCTTAGTAATCTTACACTAAGTACAAATGAGAGAATGTGTGTCTATATGCAGGTCTCTCTTGTATTTTAAATAACCTTAAAATTCAGTTTCACTTCCTTCTCAAAAAGGGATGCTAGCAGTACAATGCATTGATGCTTCACAAAGTCTCTAAATTTGCTTCATTCTTGACAAGTTTTGGTTTCCTGAGCTAACAGATATGTCCTCTTTAAATGTCACAGACTTGTCTAGGAGCCTTGCTTTCACCTCTGATTCCCAACCAAAACCCTAAAAGAATGTTTTATTAAAACTTACCATTCTGCCTTCATTTTGCACATACCGGTCTCAGTGTTTCATCTTGATTTTTCCCAAGGAGATTCCTCTAATGCTGTATGCTAGAAAATATTGGCCTAAAGAGTCTAATTTGTTGTCATACCTGCAGTGAGATCTTGTTCACTGTTACGTGCTATTTAAGTCATAGTTAAGACGTCTGGATGCTGGTATGGCTCTGGTCATGAATGAGGGGTAAAATGTGAATGAAAGGAGACACGGTCCAGAAAAGGGCTATTAGTATTACCAGTATTACCTCTAGTATTACTACTAGAGGTAGTAGCCTCTAGTTTTATCAAACACAGTCTAGCCTGCCCTCGAACACAGTGCCTGATGCAGCCCTGTCTGAGTAATGATCGTGAGTCCCGCAGCTGGATTCATAACCACGCTTGTGGTTCTTCATGCAGCGTCACGGCAATGTAAACTGGTGCCAGGAATCAGCTTCTAAGGAGGAGCTATTTACTGATGTTCCATAGTTGATCTGGAATCTGACTGGACAAGCAGTCACTGCTGTTCAATGTCTCGTTCTCAATGTCATCCAGGGCTTACAGTTCCGACTGGAAAGCACGTAAAAACAGTTTGAGTGAAGTGCTTGCAAATACTATACTTTTATATTGGTTAAATCCATGTTCTGCATCAGTGCCTCAATGTCTACTTTTTAAGAAGGTGTTTTAAGATATTTAAGAATTTGGCAGTACTGGCCTAAAGTATTCTTTCCATTCCTGTTTCTTTGCATATGCATATTCTTCAGTAAAACACAATTTTGGTGTTTGTTCTTTAGTTTATATGCCTAACTCTTCTAATAATACTTTAATTTGTGTTCATTTTTTTAATGGTAATGTTCAATTTTAGGATGAGCTTTCTGATGTTAGCCAAGCAGGCTCAAAATCTACTACTCCAGCATCCACAGCTGCTTCAGATGTACCTGTACTGCCTGCTGAAACTCCTCAAAAGGAAGATGTTGAAGGGCTTGCAAAGGACACAGATATGCCGAATGAGAAGCTGGACATAAGCAAGAATATTGAAGTACAGGTAGCTCAAGAGACAAGAAACGTGTCCACTGGTGAGCTGCTTTAACTTTTTAGTATATGGTTACTATGGGCCTCATATTTAATCTGTTATGAAATATCTTAGTTGTGCCACAAATGAGAAATGTCTTTTTACTCAATATTTTTAGGAGTACAGAATATTGGTAAGAGATACAAGTCTGTTGTTTATTGGTGGCTTTAGTCCTTATTTTTCTAGAATTGGAATTATTTATGACATTTTCTTGTAAACAGCAGAAGTGGCACTCATCTAGACACAAAAAGTCATGAGAAGAGACACATCTGCTTGGTTTTGATCGCAGAAATAGTGGGAAATAACTACTGTTGGATGACTTAAGTTAAATTCAGGAGAGACTTAGAAATTCCAGTGTCTGTACTAAAGTATCAAAATCCATAGGTCTTCTCATTTCATTACCTTGATAAGTCTTTGAACAGGAGTCTATTAATTTGGTGATCGATTAACAACAACTACATGTAGATAATGTCATATGTCACAGTGACTTTTGTTTTATGGAGACATACCACTTGCTTTTCCCTAGGTGGAAATGAAAATGAAGAAAAATCTGAAGTTCAGGCAATCATTGAGTCAACTCCAGAGTTGGATATGGATAAAGATCTCAGTGGATATAAGGGTTCCAGGTAAGTTGTGTGTTGTGATTGGAGTAGGAAGACCAATTTTAGAAGGTACCAGGCTTCGGTTTTGAACTCATGACTTGTTTAGAAACCTTACCGGACTGAGATCATGCATTATATAATGAATCTCCTACTTCTGTGACCCTACTTCCCCAAATTCCTCAGGAGTTTTTAAGTGCAACAGCAGTTCTTCATTCTGTTGCTATACCTGATGAATGTTCAGGGTACTTCGTATTACAGCAGACTTAAGAATGCTTAAATATTCTTTCCATGTTTCAAGCAAAGGGTCTATACCAAGAGGCCTTTTCTTCCTAGATGAAGGTTTCAAGGTACTGGCAGTTTCCAAGCTGGGCCCTTGTGTTTTCACCCATATCTTTAAAATCTGGATTTATGACTGGCTTTGCAAATGTTGCAGCATTTATTTATCACATTCTGGTGGTGGAATCCCAGTGTTGGCAGAATGCTTTTGCCTGAGTCTGCTTCTTTGCAGGCTTTTGCTTGTGAAGGATAACATTTCTTTCAAAAGCTCTAAAGCCCCATAAAAAATAAACAGGTGCTGTTTTAGTAGCGGGAGGAGTGCCTGATCTTCTAGGCAAGTCCCGAACAATTTAGGGTCTAGCCACAAGTCCTTCAAATACGTTGTGTTTCATTCTTGTGATCAGATGGAAAAATGACCTTGTATAGTGAATGTTAATGGCGTAAGATCTTTGTGTGAAAGAAGCCCCCTTTCTGGCCAGAGGAATACTTTGATCTCTATTTGGTTCTCTTGCGTTCTTGTTATATTAAATGACTTCCAGTTTGGCTGAGCTGTCTGTTCTTTAAGTGTTAGGGCTGACTAAGTCCTGACGGGGCTGAATTTCTATACGCCAAAACTTGATATGCTTTAATTTATTAAAATCCTGACCAGCTCAAAATCAGCAGCTACCTCAAGTTTGGGATCTTGATGCCAAAGTAGTATTTGAAAATAGAATCTAGGACTCTAACTGAAAGCTCCTGAAAATTTTACTTCTGGTTTTTTTTTGGGGGGATAACAAATGAACTACTGGTAAAAACACAGAGAAAACTTTCTTCAATGTGGGAATGTTTTCTTTCTGCTTTTTTATGTCTTGTTTTAATCCTTTGAATAGCACTCCTACCAAAGGCATAGAGAACAAAGCATTTGACCGTAATACAGAGTCACTCTTTGAAGAGCTGTCATCTGCTGGTTCTGGCCTAATTGGAGATGTGGATGAAGGTGCAGATTTACTGGGTAAGAAAGGTTATTTAAAGAGGAATTTTCCTTGTTAGTGGAGTGCTTAATTATCCTTGCTGGATTTACTGTTAGGATTCATTTGCATTAAAATCTTTTGAGTATCATCGTAAGGTGGTTATTGGAATGCAAAAAACAGGAGGAGGTGTTTGTTCTTTCAATATAATGATATCGGCCTTAATCTTTTGGGGCTGTTCTTATGCTATTGTCTATTTCAGTGTTCCCTATTTGTTCTCTGACACAAGGATTTTTATCTCGAGCGAGGGTTTTTTATCTTGAACTAGTTTTAGGTAGTTTAATTCAGATTGTGCCCAATCTGTAATGGCCTGGCTTTATCACCTCTCTATGGAATTTAACTTGTAAGAGAGAATTGCAGCAGAATGCAATGGTGGTAATTTGAGAATCAAACCATTAATTGAAAGGGGAGGGGGAACCCACATTTCTCTTGCCCCGAAGCAGCTTGCTGCTACTTGCGTGCTGACCGAACAAAATGTAAGTTTTGGGAATATGAGTTGATCAGGAGCAAAAATGTCATTAAAAGAAGGATCTTTCTGTAACAAGATATTTTTGGCCATATCAGTGTTCAGGCCTCATTTTGAAATAATGAAAGCTGGTACTATGGAGTGTATAAAATGCAGATGCAACTCTTGTGTGTTTTAGAAATGGGCTGTATACAGAAAATCAGCAGTTTCTTTGTTTCTGTTGTCTGACCTGGCAAAAATACAGATTTTTAGTAGTATTCCTTAGAAGTGTTGTGTGTGCAGTCTGGATTTCTGGTTGTTCAGTGTTCCACCAGAAGCTTTTTTTTTTACATCCAGTAGGTGACATTTCTGCAAAGTATTACTCACTGGGAGTAATGGGCCTATCTCCAGTCTGAGAGATGGTTTTTCTTTGTTGTCACTCCCTGCTGCTTTGAATCCTGCGCAGTGAGGACCACCGCATCCTTGCTGGAACATACTTCATCCAAAACTCTTGCACTCTGTTGTCACAGGGACAACTAATGACACATTCTGCATGCAAAGATACAGATACTGGAGAAGTATTAACATATAGCAACTTCTGTCCCTTAGCTACATGATAAATTGTTTAAAGAAATCAAATTACACTCAGGACTTCCTGATAACAGATGCTTTGTTTTCCATGAGCAAAAATAATATACTTTTTAGTATACCGTATCAAAAGTTTGTCACTGACTTCATTACCATTTTCTGTAAAACTACTGCTAGAAACACCGGTGTGTGCAAAATGAACACATTGTTATAACTGCATTTGTTACGCAGAATGCATTGGTCTAAAAGTTTTACTATAGAATCGTGATTTCACTTTGAGCACAACCATAGTCCAAATTACTCTGTTACGTAAAAGCCACATCTGCATCCAGGATAGTCGGTATGTTTCAAGCATTTGGATCTGTTCTAAGTGAGCATTAAATTTTAGTTTGGAGTTCTGTAAAAGTAGTTAATTGGGATTCTCTAATCTGTTTTCTCTTGGGCTGCATACCCAGGGGAATATTCTGGTGTGTATGCTTCTTTTTTAAAAAAAATTATTTGAAATCTGTTGCTTCTACAGTTAGGAGTTCTTGGCTGCTGCTCTCATAAAATACATTCTCTGCATTTTTTTCCCTGCTTGATAACTTTTTTCTTTGCCTTTGCACTCTTGGCTTTCTAGTTTTTGTTCTTGCATTATAAAGGATCCTGAAACCTGTTGGAAGTGATCCTAGGTACTTTTACCTGTGAATACTGAAAACATTTAAAAAGCAATAGCCGCTTGAATAAAACCTCTTGATGACTGTAGTGTAGGCGATTTCTCCAGATATTGATAAAGTAACAATAGCTGATTTAAGTTCCTTCACTTTTAAATGTCATTTACTTTTAATCCAAAACCCAGAGAGAGAAGTTCCAAAAGAGGGAACTTTGACTTGCATGTCTATTTTTAGATACTTTTTTTGTTATCCAAATATCTTCTAAGTCTTCTGTTACCAGAGTTGCTTAGAAGATTGTGTTCTTAGAGTATTATAAAAGGTCTCCACCATTAAGATACCTTTTTCATTTGCTGTGTTAATCTTGAATTAGCATAACTTCTGCCATTATCAGTGTGGTAATTATTTTGCTGTGCAAGATGTAAAATAATTATTTTCTGCCTGAAAGTTTATCTTTTTAAAATCCTGCAAATTATATTATTTTAGGCATGCAAACAATAGGGTGAGAAATTATTTTCCAGAAATTTAAATAATATTGAAGTGGTTACATGGAGAGTTAAGATCACTTTTTTTCCGAGAGTTAAGATCACTTTTTGCCTTAGGAGCATATTAATTTGAAACTTTTACTGAATGGCTTAGCATTTCTTCCAAGTACTGTGCTTCTAAATTATTTCACAGAAAATGAGATAGACTTTTATTGTTACTGATTTTATAAGAGGTCTAACCAATAGGAATGGTTGTGACAAACTTAAATTTTTTAACATCTGTCTTTCGTATAAATCCTGCTTCTAATCACATCACATTCCACTTCAAATTTTTGGTGATGGCTTTGTTTTAATTCACTCTTACTTCATAAGTCTAAATATTTTATTGCTCTTCACTCATACCACACCTTACATGAAATGTTTCTTGTTCTTGTTTTTGCTCTACATGGAATGCATGGGCTTTAAAGACCATAATTTCTTTGGTAAGGTATCATTTGCTCTGGGGAAATCTGCAGGGCTTTCGCAATCTGAGCTTTATAATTCAGCATGTCTTGTGTCTATAACTGATAACTTTTGTTTCTAACACTGTATAAAAGTCCAGCATTTTAAACTTAACTTCTTGTGGACTAATACTTCCCCAGTAAATGCCATGTTTGGTTTTTGACTTAGTGGTACTATAACCTCTTCGAAATGTATAGAATAGGTGGAGGTAGCACTAGCCTGTGGTTAGCCAGGGTCGCCTTTAGGCTTTAACTGAAGGCAGATTGGGAACAAGGTGGAGGGGAAAGCTAACTGTAGAAGGTAGGTCCTGAAACTTCAGATAGCTTACAGTTTTTCTGACAAGTTTGTCATACTTAAAATTCAGCTGTTTTTAGAAAATGGTAAAACATAGGTTTTGTAAAAACATCCATTTTATCTGCTAATTTCATGTGTTTGTTTCCTTTGGAAAGGAATGGGTCGTGAGGTTGAAAACCTTATTTTGGAAAACACTCAGCTGTTGGAGACAAAGTAAGTGAGAATGTGTATGTAAAAAATACTGACCTTCTCTGTTATTGTAACGTCTTCGTACACAAAGTTGAATGTGTATGTAAAAAATACTGACCTTCTCTGTTATTTTGTAACGTCTTCGTACACAGAAAGTTGAAATTATACAAATATGCTTTCAGTTCTAAGAGTAGTGGTGGTATAAGTATTTTGAATTTGTAGGTATATTTGGCTAAATGTATAGCTTAGTTGGTATTCTTCTAGAAATTAAGGACCTGAGAAGCAAAAGCTGCTATTATCCTAGTAAGGCTACAAGAAATGCAGTGCTATGTCCCAATGAGATCAACTCCCTGCCTTTTCTGTCAGAAACACAGCTTGTAACTGCAGAAGTTAATCCATTGGAGTGCTGTTGAGGAATTCAACCTCTAAGCAAACTGTTCTGATTTATCACTACTTTTTTCTAATACGGAGGTGTGAATGTGTTTGAGCATTTGAGATTTGGGGGGAAAGGGTTGTTTGCCCTGTTTTAGAGCTCTATCTCTTTACGGCAGCTCTATGTAAGAAACTGGTAGGTCTTCAAATTCAAGAATAAAATTGGGCTGAAGCTAAACTGTGACACCATAGTCATCCTTGTAATGGTGTATTTTAAATGTTTGTGTAGAAATGCACTGAATGTAGTGAAGAATGATTTGATAGCAAAGGTGGATGAACTGACCTGTGAGAAGGATGTACTACAAGGTGAATTAGAGGCTGTAAAACAAGCAAAACAAAAGCTTGAAGAGAAGAACAAGGAACTAGAAGAAGAGCTGAGAAAGTAAGTTTAATTCCATGGTTGTGAAAAAGAAAGGGAAAAAAAAAAAAACCCCACTGTGGTAACTAATGCAGCTATTTTTTATTTTGTATTTAGAGCTCGTGCAGAAGCAGAGGAAGCAAGACAGAAAGCTAAAGAGGATGATGATGTAGGTGTATGTGTGTATGTGTATTTTTGTATGTATAATCCACAATGGGACATTAGAAGCTCACATGTGTTTAGTGAGTGCTACTAAACTTTACTGCTTAATAAGTAGTGGTGAACTTCCTCCATGTATAGAAAAGATAGAAAATCTAAAGAGCACAAGTGAACTTAAACTGACCATGTCTAGTTTTCTTTCTTTCCTCTCTGCCCATTATTGTACGTCACATTCTTTTTGAAGAACTGTTTTTTATTCAGATTATACTACATACAAAGGATGTGAGGAGAGGAAGGTAAAATTGAGTTAGTTTTACAAAGCCCCAAATGATTTGGAATCTGGAATTGTGCCCTAAACTGACTCTTATCGGAAGGCAGAGGCTGACTCTGCAAGGCCCTACTGTGCTCCTTTGTTTGTCCTATGTTTGCTTTTTTGTGCGTTCAGAGTGATGTCCCCACCGCTCAACGGAAGCGTTTTACTCGTGTTGAAATGGCCCGTGTTCTGATGGAAAGAAATCAGTATAAAGAGAGGTTGATGGAGCTTCAGGAAGCTGTCCGATGGACTGAGATGATAAGGTAAAATGCTCTTTTAAAAATCTTTGACAGAACTCCTGGGATTTTATAAGCTTTTTAATTTTAGCTACAGAATGATCTGGTCAGTAGTTTGAGGCCTTAATTGCCCTTCTGCTTGTCTCCCCACATGCCCATGAATAAGTTTGTTTTCAAGTTATGTGCACAGAACTTACCTTATCAAAATGGGTTCTTGGTGAGGCCTTGGTGAAGATGTGTTACTTCATATGATGTGAAATAAGCATCCTTTGAAGAATGTATGTATTTTGGAATGGTTACGAAACTTGGTAATCGTAAATAACATTAGTTTGGTGGGCAGGAAAAATTACTGTGTGTATGCGTGCAAAGCAGTGGGCCCAGTTGTCAGCTGACAATTCCATGTCAAAACAGGAATAACACGGTCTTCAGACTGAGTGTAATCCATTTGTAAGGACTTGGGTTGTTGAGAAAAAAACGCAATTTTAAAACTGTGCAAGGTTTGTTAAAGATAAGCAATAAAGACGGTGATCTGGTCTAATGTGCATCCTGAATATTGAGTTGTCTGGAAGGTATGATTTTAAAAAAAAAAAAAAGCCTTCTGCCTCGGACCTCAGCCCAGCTGGTCACTGTCACCCCCCAGCCGTGCCTGTGTCCAGAGGTAACGGTGTCATTTGGTGCCGCCTGCCGGTCAGGTATGACAGTGGCATCCAACTTCTTCTGTTGTCCTCGATACCTGTGGGCCATTTTGACTCTGAGCCTGAGAGGGGAAAAATGCATATGGCCAAGCAGATGTGACTTGCTTTTCTATAGCTGTTTCTCCTGTAGAAATCCTCTCCTATCTCTGTTAATGCATCTATGGCTTCAGGGATGATCACTTTATCACTTATTTACTGATGTGTTGAAGAATAAGAGGTTTTAAAATAAAAGGCAATGGTTGAAATATTAAAAAACAGGAGGCAGAAGAATTTAAAATTGCTTGCTGCTTTCTTCTAGCTGTTTCCATTGCAAAGTGTTACACAGACTTGTCTCTTCTGTCTGAAAGGCACTCACCAGTTGTGTTTGTGATGCAAATAAATGTGGATGATGTTTACTATGTAACTTCAGTTCATCTAGTGAGAATTTCAATATTGTGCTCTGATCAGAAGTGGCAATGTGAAGAAACAGGCTTTGATACTTTCAATATGTTATCTTGGTTTTTAAATAAAAGGTACACACTGTTCTGTTCCTTTCCTTTTTTTAATTAATGCTTACTCAGTAAACTTGGATTTCGTTTCTTGTAGAGCATCAAGAGAAAATCCAGCCATGCAAGAAAAGAAGAGATCAAGCATTTGGCAGTTGTAAGTATTGAAACACAACTCACTGGCAAAAATAAAAAAAAAGACCCTAACCAGTTAGCTGGCACATTTTTGTATGTTAGCTAATTATCTTTTGGCAGATGAAGATGTCTTAACTGTTCTCCTCTTGTTACCTAGCATGCCAGCTCGGTAAGACTGTTCTTGAAGACAAAATGTATCGTAAGCTGCATCACGTAGTGAATGGCTGTGCACTTTGTGAAGTTAAATGCCAAAGTGCTGTAACTTTTGTCTAGCTGAATATGCACTGGGACTCTTGTTCTGAACATTTTTCTGGATTCTTTTTTATGATGAAAAATAGAAACCTGAATAGCTAGTGTGGATTGCATTTATTTCAGCTTCCTTTTCCTCTATGGAGTACGGCTTACTGATTGTTAAATTTTTCTTTCTAACTTTAAGCTCTTTAAATCTAAACCAGTGTTAATCACAACAAGATATTTGTCAAATAATCCTTTTGATGTTGTGGTTTGATAACTATTCTGTCTTTTAGCTTAGAAAATGGTGGGGTTCTTAAAGTGCTCTGTGCATGAACTAATATGCTTCATAAAACTGTCTTCTAGGTGTGATGTTCACATTCTAATTTTGTTGGTTCCCTGTAGATCTTCATTTGAGACGAAGACCCCATTAAATTTGATAAACGAATGGGATAATAATTCTTTAAGAACTTTTCCTACTGACATGAATTTCTGTGCTTTGAGAGTGCTGCTGAGTGTGTGGTGGCTGCTGCTATGTTGGGCTCCAGTTTCTTAGTCTAACTGGCTTGAGCAGGCTAGCATATGCAGTGTTTTGCCTGCACTGTCAAATTTGGATGTGTCTTACAAATCTTAACTCTCATCTATCTTTTTTTTTTCTTCTAGTTTTAGCAGGCTCTTCAGTTCATCTAGCAATACAGCTAAGAAACCAGAACCTCCTGTCAATGTTAAATATAATGCTCCAACATCACATATTACGCCCTCAGTCAAGAAAAGAAGCAGCACCTTATCTCAATTACCTAGTGACAAATCTAAAGCCTTTGAATTCCTCAGTGAAGAGTAAGTCATTTTGGTTTTCTAATACTAGATATGTTCTATCAAGTATTTACTCTTTTAATCCTCTGAAATAAATGGCACACTGCTAAGTGAAGTATAATGTTCTCCTGAAGTGAATGTTGATACATACGAAATCAACATAGTGCAGACTGAAATGCACAGCAGTGGATGAGTATTCTGGGTACCTGGCAGTAGTATTCAGTTTGGCAAATATCACTGTCTTTCATAAAAGTGCATTTAGGCACAGGAGGCAGCACTCGGTACACTTTTATATGCAAGTGTTGTAGCTAAGCAGTAACGGTACAGATACTTTCACTCTAAGTTCAATGGAAAAATAGAACAACATGAGTCAGGCTAATGAGTATCTGTAAACTTTTTTTTTCCTCCTGTCCTTTTTGGCAATACATCCTCTTGGTTTACAACTTCTAAAGCTTCTAGTAGAGGTGCATAAGCCAAGTTCATTGTCTTTAAGGATACTGACAATAGACTTTCTGGTTTTGCCTGTCTTTCCCAGGTCCCTTAGAAATAGCTCGCAGGAAACCTGGTGTTCTATAGGTGATGTGTGAAAAACTAGTGATCTCTTTGGTAGCCCAATGCTTCCACAGAGATCTTGCCTATTGAGTTTAATAGCAACTCTCATTACACAAAGAATTCTAAAGAGCATAAATAACAGGTTCTTTAATAATGATTCTTCCCTAGAACTGAAGCCAGTTTAGCCTCACGCAGAGAGCAGAAAAGAGAGCAGTATCGCCAAGTGAAAGCACATGTTCAGAAAGAGGATGGTAGAGTGCAAGCATTTGGCTGGAGTCTACCTCAGAAGTACAAACAGGTATTATGCTTATGTTTTCAAATGCAGTGGTAGCAACTCCATGTTTTGTGACATTCGAACAGAGTGTTTGTTCACACAAACACACAGCTTGTGTTTGAGTGATTTCAGTATTTTTTTTGTTGAACTTTTGCAGTTAAAAGAGTCTTTCTAAGTAAAACCACAATGCAAAACTCTTAATTGTGTTTAACAAAGTCTGATCAACTGATTCCAAAGACTGTAAACCTCTATTAAAGGGGAAAGCTTTTCTGTTGGTTTTTTTTTTTGCCTAGGTGGCAAATGGTGGCCAGGGTGACAATAAGATGAAGAACTTGCCTGTACCTGTTTACCTGAGACCTTTAGATGAGAAGGATACCTCTATGAAGGTAGATATTTACAGTGATGATATAAAGAACTGGACAACCTACAGCTTGAATATTTCTATTTTAGACCCAATTATTTTCTTTTTGAAATAAAGTTGTTTCTTTTTAAAGCATAGGTGAATCAGTATTTAAGCTTCAGTAGAAATGTACATGACTTTAATCTTAATGAATTCCTTAAAATGGACTGTAGATATATAATAATTTTGATATAACTTAGCATATTTAACAGTGGGTGTCTTTTTTTTAGTTTAACATTTAAGTGAAGCATTTACTTTTCTTTCAAGCTGTGGTGTGCTGTAGGGGTAAACCTATCAGGAGGGAAAACACGAGATGGCGGGTCTGTGGTTGGTGCTAGCGTATTCTACAATGATGTGACTGGTATGGACGCAGATGGCAACAAGCAGCAAACAGGATCTCAAAGTAGCTTAGATAGACTAGACCAAGAGCTCAAGGTAAGATCACAGTAAGGCATGTTGAATAGTTTATGTAGTTAAACATCTTTACCATATATCTGTAGATTAATAATATATTTTGTAATCAGATTTATTGGTAATTAATAGTTTTTTCTCGGATAGTCATCAACCCAAGATATTTAGGTTACTGAATCCATCTACAAAAATACTGTGATTCTTTCCTGTGTGCCATCTTCTTGGCAAATCTGAGGAGCAAATCAATTTTACATCAAAATGATGCACTACTTATACCGATGCTGCCTGCTTTAAAAAAACATTTGTGGCAGAATTACTCATGTTCTGACTGCCATTTCAAAAAAAGTTGTGGGGTTTTTTTAGGTCTGTGCCATTGTTTAAAAATGTGTTAGTCTTCATGTTTGCATGACGAAGTAGTGAATGGAATTCATATTAAGGGCACAGAAACAAAGGCTTAATTTTAAAGTGCTTTGGGAAATCACATTAATCTGTGGCGATACTGAGTATGGTAGCTGGCACGTAAATAGTATTCTTATGTAGCTTTATACTTGTCTAACTGTATAATTGTGCAGTATAATTATTTTCTATAGTTTCCTACACAAGTATGAAGTATGAGGGGTTTTTATATTCCAAATACATAGAGGACAAGTAAATACATGTAACTTTACAGTGGCATTAAAGATATTTAACTTATCACATATTTATGTATATTGCTGTAGCTGATAATGTAAGAACATTCAAGATCAAAGGCAATAGTTCTATTCTAGTCCACCGTCCTGTTGTTGTTCACTTCTGTTCTGCCTTTATTCTCCCTCAGGACCAGCAGAAGGAGCTGAAACATCAGGAAGAATTATCCAGTCTAGTCTGGATCTGCACTAGCACACATTCTGCTACAAAAGTTATCATTATTGATGCTAATCAGCCAGGAAATATTCTGGACAGTTTCATTGTTTGCAATTCTCATGTGCTTTGTATTGCTAGCGTACCAGGTAAAGACTTGCGATGTTTTAGCTCCTGCTTTTTTAACTGTGTCTTACTCAGATTTTCTTATGCAATGAAAAACCAAAGATTTGTTAATTAGTGTGATAAAATGTTACTGTAACACAGCAATAAAAAGTGTTTAGTTGGAGGGAAAACTACTGGATTTCTACTCTACTGTTCCACTCTTCAGTTGGCTCTTGACCTAAATTAACTCAAAGGTAAAGACGTCAGTAACCAGGAACAAGTATTTTGTCTGCTGTATTATAAATTGTGCAATAGTGCCAATGTCTTATGGAACTGTGAACATCACAAAAGAAAAATGTTGGCTTTTTAGACCTCTTCAACCTCTTGAAGATAAATAGCAAGTCTTGGAGCTTCCTGTAGAGGGAATCCTTGTTACATTGAGAGTGTATGTGAAGAGTGTACTGAGGGAAGTTTAATGGGAGGATATTATGATTCTGGAGAAGAACTAATTGTGCTTTTGGATTTCTTGTTTCTTGGCTTACACTTACAGAAGTCTGTAGCATTAGTTCCAGTGAAGTAGTTTTGTTTAATAAGCTCAGAAGAAATCTCTTTCCAGTGAAGTTTGAGGTTTTGCTCCATTGAAACTATGTATAACTTGTAAAATCAAACCAGCATAAAGTATAGTAACATACGATAAAAATTTCAAGAAACCAAGAATAAAATATAAGACTTGAAGTATTAAGTCTTAAGTATTTGAGGGGGTTGTATGAGAGAAAGGTACTTGTTCTTCCAGAACAAAGGATCTACTGCAGTTAATTCTTCATAAAGATGTAGATAGGTATCCCTGCATATATGCACTGTTATGAAATCTAATTTTAATGGAAAATTTATTTGAAATAGAAATAAACTATTGGAAAAAATCTGCAGGTTGCAATATAGCTTATGACATTCAGATGTGCAGCGTGTGTAGATACTGCTTTTGCTTTTTGAGCTTTGTGACAGCATCTTTAATGTCTGCTGATCATGTTAAATAAGCTTGTAGATAGGTATCTGCATGTTAAATCCCGGTTGCTGGAGAGTTCATTCAGTTTGAAAGCTTAGTTTGTTATTAAATAGAAAAGTGACTCCCCTTTATGCCCACAAGAAACATGTGAGTTTAATCTCCTCTTTCAGGGGCAAGGGAAACAGACTATCCTGCAGGAGAAGAAGGGTCTCAAGAAGCAGATCCCAGTCAAGTGGACAAGTCGTCTCTGTGTGGAAGTATGACTAGCAACAGCTCTGCAGAAACCGATAGCTTGCTAGGAGGAATAACGGTGGTTGGCTGTACTGCAGAGGGTGTCACAGGAGCACCTGTAGCTCATGATGCAAATGGTGGCTCACCAATGACAGATAAACAGTCAGGTATGAAAATCTTACGAGTATGCCAGGGATGGCGAAACACCATTAGGTCTAACTGAGAAATGAATGGTACAAGTATTTAATGTAATAGCTTGTCTGTAAGCGGTGATAACATAAAACAAGTACTCTGTGGGAAATGACTTCTAAATCTGACATGCTTGCACTGTATAATTGTAGCTGAAAACTTCGTGGAGGTGATATTAAATGGGTATAGACAATTGCTTCTTTCAGATACTTTTGAGAACTCTTCCTTGTGCATGGTCTAAAGAGAGCTTTTAAGTTATTTAGTATTTGAAATGCAGACCTTGCTGACAGATGACTAGAGAGAATGTGGATATATGTCTTAAATCTTGGAAAGTCTTAATAGAGATTTAAGTGAAGCTGTTTACTTTATAGGCATTCTTAATATTTTCTGTCATATACCCTTCAGAGCTGTATGGTGATATGATTGTTAATGGATATGTGGTTATTGGACTTGAACATAATTTATTTTTTTATGGCATATAATACTGCTGCCACAGTTGTGGTTTTTAATTGATTGGATTTCACTGCTATTCTAGGTAATCACTTAAAGGGCAATCTGCACCATCAGTCACTGCGTTGATACTTAAAGTGCATTTGACACTTATTGATACCCAAACTTGAGCAGGTTGCACTCTTTCTGATCTGATTTTTTTTTTTTTAGATGAGATATAAAATCTGGATTGTGACTGTCTGGTTATTACAGCTATTCACTTAAGTTTTAAGTATCAAGTTCTGGCTGTTTTAAGCAATTGAGAATTCTCTTGGAGTTGTTAAGTTTTTCAAATTTTTTGTTCCATAGATGTTGCAAATGAAAGTAATTCAGTGGATGAGAACATTCCAACAGCAGAGGAGGCAACAGAAGCAACAGAAGTCAATGCAGGGACAGGAGAAGACACAGCTGATACTGCACAAACTGGAGTCTACACAGAGCATGTCTTTACAGATCCTCTGGGAGTGCAGAATACAACAGAGGCATCTCCAGTGTACCAGCCTAGGTACATAGTCCTCATACCTCTTAAAATGTATTTAAAAAGAAAAACATAATGTTTGCAGGAACACAACATGGGGACGAAACAACTACTTTTTTTTTCTTGTTAAGTATGTTGAGGTTTATATAAGTAGTCTTGGTACAAGACGCTCTACGCTTCGCTTGCATGAAAGGGGCACCTATGTACAAAGAGTCTTTTGTCTGTGAGCTCATATCCCTTGAGTACCGACACCTCCAGAATGGAGTAGTGGGTGTCTACCAGTTTGTAACTAAGTCCTCTCACAGACTTAATGTGAATGGCACTGATCTAGAGACGCCTGTTTAAATTCTCTGTTCTGATGTCAAAATAAATACGAATTACACTCCTCTCTTCCAATCAACTGGTTGTTCAAATGCATGTTTCTTTCTTCAGAATAGTCAATCTGTGAGTAGTTACAGGAGTGGAGAAGCAGCTTGAAAGTAATCAGTATTTCAAATCTTCAGGAATCTTCACTCTCCACATACAGGCGCAAAAGTATCATGCAGCTTTTTTTATAAGTGTTTCTCTTAACAGGTGCCTCTGACATTGCAACTCTCTTCTGCCATTCCCCAGAGATACCAGCAATACTGATATATCAGGCTTGAATGGAACCTAAATTTCCTTGTATAAGTAAATGGCCACTTGAAGAAATTCATTGTTATTGAGGTTTTCATCTGTAGCATTGTACTTTCATGCACAGTTACTGTTTTTTTAAAATTCCTTATGTGCTTCTAAAGCCAGTGTAGAAACTAGCAGCAATGAAGTAAATACCTAGGTTATAATCTGAGTAATCTGTGCGCTTTATTCAATGTATTTTACCTGGGGTTTTGGTTTGGTTTTTTTTAGTACTGAGTCAGAGTTATATAAAGATGTTGCAGTTTTGCCAAATGAGCAAGATCTAGTGAGAGAAGAAGCACAGAAAATGAGTAGCCTTTTGCCGACAATGTGGCTTGGAGCACAGAATGGATGGTAAGAAAATACTAATCTCATTACGTTTAGTGGGAAAAATTATTTTAAACTTGCTTCTTGTGCCTACAGGCCTGATAACTGTCTCAAGTCAAGATTAAGTGCAAGAAGACCTCAAGGGAGCCTAAACTTTGTACACTTTGCTACAGTTAGGCATTATAGAAGTCAAAAAGTATTGTAGGTGATTAACAAGCTCTTTTTGGTAGCTAACACTTTTATCTGCAGAAAAGTTTTGGTTGTTTTTTGTAGTCAAAGAAATTGTTATGGTCTGATAATGCCATAACTTTCAGTATTTTATTATGCTAGAAAATATATTGCCCTTTTTACTGCAAATGTATCTGCAAAGGAGTTGGTAATGTTTTAGGCCTCTCAAAAAACATTCTGCCTACTCATGTAGTTCTTTCTTTCAGTCTATACATAGTTTTCGGTGGAAGATGAAAACTTATTTTCCCTTTGATTGTGGATTTCAATTATAGGGGTTTTGCTTGAGTTTTTTCCTGTCTGGAAGACCTTTCCTAGTGCTTTTAATCCCTCCTGATTTGTCTTTGCAGCCTGTATGTTCATTCGTCAGTGGCCCAGTGGAGGAAATGTGTTCATGCCATTAAACTTAAAGATTCTATTCTCAGTATTGTGTAAGTCCTGAAAGAATGTCATGTAAATCATAATGAACTTTTGTTAAAATACTTGCAAAGTAGTTTTATATTTCCTCCTCAGATATTGGGAATGTCAGTTGCCATAAATGCATGCATATTCTTTGAGGGGCCGTGGAAAACATTTGGGGAGTAAGGAAAATAAGAGGAATCTTGTATCTGTTGGAAATACTGTAGCTCAAATGATGAGCTGTAGCTGTATACTTGGTATTCTTGGTAGTTGTATACTCAAAACAGTTCTAGGTTGCTATTCTCGATGCTTTCTTCAGGCATTGTAGCTAGATATATTTTAAGCTTTCCGAACTGGATTTTGATGCCTTGTTACTGTCCCTTGAGCTATATTGTAGAAATCAAAACACTAGGGCTAATGTGAATATAAAAAGTATGCTGAAATATAAAATGTTTATACCTTACTTTAAACTTGCAGTTTGAGAAATGCAGTCTAACGGTGTATATTCTTGTGCCTCCTTTTTTTCCCCAGACATGTAAAAGGAATAGTATTAGTTGCACTAGCTGATGGAACACTAGCAATATTTCACCGAGGAGTTGGTAAGCATTCTGTTAGATCTTGAAACCAGTGAAGTAACAGTATTTAGGAAAGAAACGTGCCAGTTATTTATAACGTTTTGAAAATGTATTCCCCAATGGCCTTTTTACAGGTTGTCTTGAGAAATCTTTCTAGTATTTCAGTTGCAGTTTCAAGTACCATTTTTGCACTGTCCTGGTGCATTCCTGGAATTTTTTCTTACTCTGAGAGGAGAATGGGATATATCTGAGCTAAATAGCAAAAAGCCAGGTGATAGTCTGCTTTGATGATCATCTCTTGCTTTTTCATCATGCTCAATAGTCATGTCTTCTGTTTTGTTATTAGTGTTAATAATTGTCTGTGGCCAAGTCCTTCAATGAGAATTCTGTAAGCATCCCTTCAGAATTTCTGCCCAAACCACTCCTGGATGAGCTCCATTCTTCAGCGTCCAGAATAAGGACCTGGAGGGGAAGGTCTTACTATGAGTAACTGGAACTTACCTGTTGGCTTGTTTCCACAGACTCCCTATTCATTTCTTCTTTTCCTTGTGGAATTTAAATCTCGGTGCTCAGCATTTAGAAGAATTAAAGAGATTGCACAGCACTAATGCAAATATTGGGAAAGATGCATCTGGGATGAAGTTGTTATGTTTTTAGTGTTCTCTTTTTTTTTTTTAAACTCAAACTCTAGTGACTTACAATCCTTAAGGATCTCAAGTAAATGTCAATGATGATCTGTGTCTTAGCTCAGTCTACAGAAGACTTTTACTTGGTGTTGAATGACCAAAGTTAGTATGCTTTTAGTAGATTTCAGGTGCCTTTCTTAAGATCTTGCAGCATATTTAAAAAAACCTTGATGTACTGGCCAGCATTTCTATGTTCAGTCAAGCAGCAAGTGCCTAGTGCTGTGTGGGTAGTCGCTTGTTGTAATGTAGACTGATGCCTATCCAAGTAAAACATTTAGCACTAGGTAACTTGCTGTTTTTAAAAATCTTTTGATGTGTTTTGAACATGAGTCACTGTACAACCTTATATTAAAAACAAAGTAGCGTTTGGGATGTTGGTAGTTAGTATAACTAGTTGCTGGTTTTCTTTAATGAGAAGCCTAGCCATAAATTTATATTGACTTACCCGGATTATTACAGTGCTTTTAAAAAATTAGACTATTAAGATATTTGCCTGTACTTTTAAATGATTTTTAAACTTATAGGAACCTATGTTTTGTTTTGTTTTTTCTTTTCCTTCTGTTTTTAAAGATGGTCAGTGGGATTTGACGAACTATCACCTCTTAGACCTGGGCCGGCCGCATCATTCAATAAGATGCATGACAGTGGTACATGACAAAGTCTGGTGTGGCTACAGGAACAAAATCTATGTTGTTCAACCAAAGGCCATGAAAATAGAGGCAAGTTAAACTGGTGTTTAAAATAATTCAATGTTATGTTTTAATGCCATCTCATGTTACAACTCAAACTCCAGAGAACAGTTATTTGTTCATCAGTACAGAAACAAGCAACCAAACAAATTTATCTTGGGAAATACTATTACGTTTTCTTAAGATGTTTTCATTGTTTTGGAAGATTTTAAGACATGATGAGACAGTTCTCACTTACTGAAACCAATTTTTGGGGGGTTTAGTTCTCTACTTCTAGCTGGCCAGGAACTGGAAAGTGTCCTTGTGCAGAGCTTGTAAGGCTAGCTCCCAGTTTATTCTCTATGTGCATGCCTCGTTATGTTCTCCACCCACCTGTAACCTTCTCTATAATCTCTCTTTGCATACTTTAGAAGTTTCTAAGTGTTAATCTTGAATGTACTCTCCCTCCAGTTATAGAATAGTTTGTTTATAAGGTGTGTAAGCTGGTGTTTCTGCAGCGTTGTATGTGTACCTGACATCTCAAGTACAGAAAGGTTTCTGAAAGCCATTAGCAGTATTAATACTTCAGCTTCTCCTAATTGGCCTGAGACATGGGCCAGACCTTTTGAGGGTGACTGCTCAGCTCTTCTGAAAATACCAAGCACCCAAGTAATAATCTATTTCTGTGAAGACGACTATATATATGGGAAAACTGAAATGAAGGAATTCATACAACAGTGAAATTAATTGTTTTGCTGGTGGACAGTGTTTTTTTGCACGAGTGGGTTTGTATGCGAGAGCAAGGCTTGACAGAACTAGGAAGAAAAACACTTTTTGGGCGTATGTATCTTGTGCTGTGACAGGAGGACCTCATACCAAAAAGGCTCTAGGTTAGATGGAGACAGAAGCCAGAGCGGGTTGGGATATGATATGTAAATGAAGACACAGTCGGAAATTATAGCTTTGAGATCACAGTTCAGGGAAGGGAATCAGCGTTTTTACTATTACTTTACCAGCATCATATGGTAATTGTAACTAAGCTAAACACTGTATCTGCTAGTGATCTTGCAAATCAGAGGGTCGTAGATGACTTAAGAAAATTGCCAGTATTGACAGTGTAAGAGTAACAGAGAAGTCTTTCTTACTCTTTCCTTTGTTTCATCTACTAATTTAAAATCCAACGTTTCGTAGAAGTCATTTGATGCACACCCAAGAAGAGAAAGCCAAGTGAGACAGCTGGCATGGGTGGGTGATGGGGTATGGGTGTCTATTCGTTTAGACTCCACCCTGCGTCTCTATCATGCGCACACGTATCAGCATCTACAAGATGTGGACATTGAACCTTATGTAAGCAAAATGCTAGGTAAGTTGATAAGAAAAACTGTTGTATTCTTACACCTCTTGCTGCCTGGAGCTTTCTTTTCCTGTTATGGATCAGGCAATTCTCACTGCAAACTAGGGGGAAGGGTGGGTGGAAGGCTGGTCGAATCCTGTTTGTGAAAACTTGAATCTGGAAGTAGAAGCCCAAGTCAGTCTGTAAAGCATGATGAGGATGGTGGGTCTTCTGATGCAGTCTGTTGATCCTACCTGATGTCTAAGGTGTCCCTAAAAACTCAGAACTAATGAGGAAAATGGTGGTTGGGTTCAGCAGGCATCAATAGACACACTAAATCTTTCTCTTTTTTACTCTACTGATGCCTTTTTTTTTCTAAATCTAAGAGTGGGAAGTCCATTACTCATCTGGAAAAATTGCCTCTCTTTCAAGAAAATGCAAATGCAAAATAGCAAATTTTTATTGCTATTGAAGCTAATAAGCTTTCTGATTTTTTTTATTAACGTTTATATAAGAGCAGTTTGACCCCCTATGTAACACAACAAATACAGGTAATTGGGCCATGGGAAATCCTTCACAAGTAACTACTGTGCCATTGCGCTTAGCTGGTCAGCCGCCTTCTGCTCCCCTCGTAGTGCTAATGGATGAGAAATTAATTTTAACCTTTTTTTTTTTCTCGGCTCATTTGAAAAGCTGCCCTGGTGCTGTAAGCCCCAAAAGATTTTATTGTGCAGCATTATGGAGCCCGTTACACCTTTTGTGCTTTCTCACAGTTAATGTTAGTCTCTTTCTGTATAGGTTCACGACTTAATTAACAGTCTTCTAGCCTTTTAGGTTATCTTTACACTTAAATGTACTCTTCTACCTTGTTTCTGTTTGAAGTGGGAGGGAATTACTTGTCTGCGTGGTTTGGGAGTTGGAGTTAAGATTCTCTGTTGTGGAACTAAAATTATTCTTGCTCATAATTTTTGATGAAAAGCATCTTTTGTTTTTAGGTACTGGTAAACTGGGATTCTCATTTGTGAGAATCACAGCTCTTATGGTGTCTTGTAATCGTTTATGGGTAGGAACAGGAAATGGTGTCATCATCTCCATTCCATTAACAGAAAGTAAGTAAAATATAAATGAATAGCACTGTGCAATATGCTGTAGACACAAAAAGAGAGTATTAAACTCCATTCAGATGCTTGCTAATGGATAGAAAGCTTTGCTGCCAGGTCTGAATCTTTCAGGTTTGTAACAGATTGGGCCTGTGTGATGTTTAGCACCTAATCTGTGTACATGGTTACAATTACTCTGAGCAAAAAAGCACATCTCCAAAATCTCCTATACTTCAATTTGAGCAGAGTTGCTGTGGCTTGAATGAAAGAGACACTTTGAAGCCTTAGAGGTGTTATGAGCATTAGCAGCATTTATAGAAGTTTATTGCTTGTAAGAGATGGCTTTAGTTTTCTAATTAATGTTATTTTTGATTGCCATATGATCACCAAAGTAGACTTTTGTTTGATTTGAGCAAGTTGGTATTGTTGCTAATACAATTTGATTGGCTTTAGTTCTTGAGAATTCATCACAAAGCTGGTATAAAAGGACTGGAACAGCGGTAGTACTGACTGCTTTAAAGGACATGTTCAAAGCTATAGGAGTTGTAAACATGTTCTACAAATAGGGCACTGACTTCTAGGTAAAATTCCAATAATGCAAATCCAGCTATCTGCTTAATAACAGACCCCAAACTGTTGTCATAGGCTGAAACTACTTGGGAGTGGGAGGGGAAGCATTCAGACGTGGGCAGTTGAACCTCGGCAGAAGGGAACAGTCCAGTTCAAGGGCAAAACAAATCTTAAATAGGTAAAGCTGGGGAAGAATCTGTGTGTAAACTGATTGCATTTAAAACAACAACAAAAAAACCCCAACACTTGTGCCTGAGACTAATGTTAAAACACACGGACAGAAGTTTCAGAAAAGAACATACAGAACTTTGATAGTCCTAACTGTGCTGTTATATAGACAGTAGTACAGTCTGACAGGTGAAATTTTAGGGTAATTTAATAGTAAAAACTCTTCATATGTTGTATCTGCTTTGTTGAACAGCACATACATGCATTGTTTCTCATACTGTTCCATTACATTGTCCATCCATTCAGTAAATGTCTCTTTTTGCATTGCATGAATGTACTAAGGAAGGACAGACTTCCTATCATGAATTTGACATAGTTTAAATCATGCTTTCAAAAATTATAGCTCTTAATTTGCGTCAAGCTTAATTTAATGTTTCCAGAGCAGTTTGTTTTAAAACAGTAGTGAACATGAAAAAATCCCTATTAAAGCTGTTCAGTTTAATTTCAGTTTTGTTAGTTGTTCATGAATCAGAATAACCGTTTGTGGGTAGCCTGATAGTGGGTTTGGGAACCCTTGTTACAAATATTCATGGTTTTCAAAAACAGTCGCATCCTTGCATAAGCAATTGCATCTCTCGATTCCCTGGGTCTCAATAGCAGGGCATCTTCCAGATCTGCAGCTGATGTTTCGAAAGGACACTTGAAAACATGAGTTGTTAGCCTCCTACCAAGGAAAGAGAGAAAGGGGAAACGTTGCTAATCAATAATAAACTTTATAGCGATAAAGCACGTGAAAGTGGCAGTGCTTTCGTTGTCCATTTTGTACTGAAACTTTTAGAACAAGATGCTGTTCTTTGTGAGTTTATTGAACCTTCTGTAACTAGACATTTACTGTTTTTAGGAGCTAAAATTTTAAGCTCTACCTTATCAAAAACCAAAATACGAGTGGTGGGTTCTCATTAATCCTTCTCCTCTACTGTCATACCTATCCATTTCCCCTTTCCTCCTTTCTCACTTTAGCTGTAATCCTCCACCAGGGACGTTTACTGGGGCTGAGGGGTAAGTGCAGATCCTGAACAAAAATCTATTTTCAGGCTTCTAATAGCCACTTCGAGGCTGTTTCCCACTCCTTATAGATTTACCCTTTGTATGTTCCTCAATGTTTTTCCACTTGCAGTTACTGCATTGCAGCAGTTTTGTTTGCTAAATGGCCACCAATCTGCTCAGCAGTTTAGTATATCATCCTGTGTTGCAGCTGAACTTTCATACAGACTTTGTTTTTCTTCCAGCCAATGTGATACCATATCTTATAACTTTGTCATTAATCCACATCATTTACTGTCTTGTTACAAATCACTGTTTCTTTCACTCCTTTGATAGTCTTTGGAATGGAGATGGCTTGTATGTCTAGCATGAGTACTTCTCTGTTTTAATGGATTTTAAAACTTCTCAGTAAAAACTAGATGTAGAATTATAATAGGGTAGCTCCTTTGTGCCCACAGGTGGCTATTTTTAGAGAATTTTTGCTGGCAAGGGGATACCCTATGATTAGTTGGAATGAAACTGTCTTTAATTTTTTAAGTACATTGAATTTGCTCATACTGAAACACATTAGAGGTACTTATTTTTCTATGAAAGATACAGTCCTTCCACAAATTATTTTTTTCCAAAAGTAGGATATTAAAATCTGGTGTTTATGCTAGACTAATAAGAATCCTGCTCCATTTTCTGATGTACTTAAAATAACGAAGCATGCAATCTTTTTTCTTTCCAGCTCTGTCTTGAATTGGCATTGCTGCCCTCCTGTTTCATTTTTATCTAAGTTGGCTTTAGCTTTTAGATGGTACCGTAAGGTTTCTTAACAAATAACCATTTCTGTAATTTGTATTTTCAAGTAGAAAACACTTCTCTTCTTTTACAGCTAATAAAGCAGCAGCAGGCTCCGGAAACCGTCCGGGGAGTGTCATACGTGTATATGGCGATGAAAACAGCGACAAAGTGACTCCGGGAACATTCATACCATATTGTTCAATGGCACATGCACAGCTTTGCTTCCATGGGCACCGTGATGCTGTTAAATTCTTTGTCGCAGTACCTGGTGAGGTTTTATTACTGTTCTTCAAATGAAGTTTCTTTTTCGCCCTCATTTGCTTGGTTAAACATAGTCTTCAGGTTAAGATAGCAAGTGTATGAAATTGTACATTCAGAAACAATTTATTATATTTTATTTACAAGGCTTATCTGATTCCTAAGCACATTATTGTTTAATGGGAGGAAAAGGGTTTGGTCACAAAGAAAGAAGTGCTTTGCTGCCATCTGGGGAAAAAGGTACTGCGGTAAGTGAGTACTCGCCTATTAAGAAGGCAGTCAACTGCTAATTGATGTAAGGTCCAATTTAAGAGCCTGACATCCTGCAGGAAGGATGAGCTAGTAAGGGAGAAGCCCCCAAAGGAAAGAATCTCAGCTGAAAAAGCTGAGAGTTTCCTAGAAGCTGCAGTGCTTGTTGAATAACCTCTCAGTGCTTGTATGCACCTCGTGTGCTGGAAGTAAATGACAGAAGTTTGCTTAATGGGCTGACATGCGCTGAATCGTTTCAGTTGTGTGTCTGAAAGTCTTTAAGTCTGTTTCAATGTCATTCTCTAGATCTGCATGCCTGTGCTGTGAAATCTGTCAAGAGGCATTTAATTCTCTGATTTCCATTGAACTGACCTGAACAGATTCCTCATCTCTTTAGAGAGATGAAATCGGAGCAAAGCTAGCTTTCTGTCCCTCGCTGAAGAGATACTAGAATCCAAAGTTAAGTGTATCATTAGGCATTAAGTATGTCATCCAGTGACCAAATACAGGTGGTATTACTCTGTGAGATGTGCCATAAAAATGTATTCTGTTTTTAATCCAGGTCAGGTTGTTTGCCCACAGAGTAGTGGTGGAACAGAGCTAACGGCTGATAAACCGGCCCAAGAATCCTTCAACCAGAGTCCCTTAAAATCGATGTTGGTGATAAGTGGTGGAGAAGGATACATTGACTTCAGAATGGGTAAGAAAACTGAGCTTAAAATCAGTTGTAACCTCTTCATACTGAAAGGTCATTAACCATATAAAACTTCCGTTGTGATTGCAGAGTGCATTTGTGTGGTCAGTCGGTATATAGTCTTTACTCAGCAAGTGCAAGGATAGAAGTATCTTTATTCTCCCCTTCACACACACCTTCAGTTTCTCCTCCCAGTAAACCATGACCTCTGAGATGACTGTGTAATAATGTTTTTTTGAAACTCTGCTTTGGAGTCATGTACCACCTTACTGCTTATGCTTTCAGTCTTACTTTGACAGGTTAGTCTTCTATCTCAAACTGCTGGAAAACATGTCCTTAGTTACTTAATATGCAGACTGACTATAAAAAAAGTCATGTATTACTTGAAGAACACTCAAACAAAAATGAGTAAATTTTAGAGTGAAAAGGGAAAAAGTAACTCACTGTTATCTTTGCGTGCCCTTCTTATTTTGATCACTGCTTTTCTGGGATAGCACTTTTGCATGATCTAGCCCATAAAAGATTTCTTGTGTAAACACTTTTTTTAATTTAAGCTTTTGGGGAACTATAACAAGATGAGAGTGGTTGTGGTTCTATGCTTAGAATCTGCAGCTGGAGACCTTGACAAAAAGTGCATAAAAAAGTCACAACTCCTAGACCTGGTTTTGACCTTTTACCTAAATCTGTCTATAGTGTTTTTCAAAAAACAAACAAACAACAAAAAAAACCCACAAAAACCACTACAAAGAAAAACCCATGAAGGCCAGCCCAAATTCTGTCATCCCACTAGTCAATGCAAAACAAGTTCCTGCTGGTAACCCCAGTGGCATTACGCGGGAGGCAGGGCTTGAGGCAGTTCTGTGCCACGCTGTGGTGAGTATTTAAAAACTCTGCACTTACTCCAAGCGAGCTGGTATAGCCACATACCAAATGTGCGTTTTGCTGTCCTTGTGGCATGATGCAGAGCCATGAACTTGTCAGCACTGTAGCTGCATTAGCTCAGCTATTACCACATGAGTGCAGCAAACTAGCTCAAGAGCAAGTTCAGGCTATTCTATGTTTAGATTCCTCAGACCTCCAGAGTAGTCTAACCAGAAAACCAGCCAAACTGTGGCTTGAAACCTTCCTGAAGTTGTAGGTCAGTTCCCGTTTCATCTGGTTAAGCTGATGTTTCTCTGTACCACAAGACTGCCTCTGTATTGATGTTTATTACTGTCTACGTGCAGTTTTGTTTAATGGTTAGTCTGACACCTTTGATCCAAGTCAGCTCATGTCATCAAGAGTTTAGAGGCAGTTACAAAACTGCTCTTCTCTTTTGACAAGCATTAATGGAGAATAAGCTTAAGGCTGTCTTGTGCCAGCGTGTGCGGAGTTGTGACAAGCTAGGATAACTAGAACAAGAGGAAAGAAGGGGAAAGGTTCATTGTAGACACGAACGTTGCATTGTTTTACTTGTGCTCAATTACTGCTCTTATTTCCAGAGCACTTTATATGGTTTATGTGTTTATGCTAGCACACTTTTTCATAGCATAACCATCTCCACTTCTGCCGGGGAGGAACTGCAAGTTTGCAAATTAGATGTTTGTTTCTCTGCCTCAAAGAGTCATAAGTAATGAAATGTGTAGGATATGGATACTTACAAAAGTACAGTTAATTTTGGGGGCTAGAACTGAAGAATATGACCATCAGAATACTAGGCTGTGAAATAATTATGCAACAGACTTTCAGGTTGTAATGTATATATTCACAATCTTGAATATGCTTTTATACGAGCATATGGGAACTACTGTCTTTCATAGCATTTTTCTTGTAAACCTAGACGTCACTGGTCTTGCTGCATTTGGTGTGAATACTGTTTTTTATTGTCTGCCTGAATCAAAGCTGTTGTTTTTCAGGTGATGAAGGTGGAGAATCTGAACTCCTTGGAGAAGCTCTACAACTTGAACCTTCTGTAGCCAAAGCTGAGAGGAGTCACTTGATAGTGTGGCAAGTAATGTGTGGCAGTGAGTGAGCCTGTAGGATGCAGCTGGAGACCTTAAAAAAAAAAAAAAAAAAAAAAGGAGAAAAAAAAAAGCTTCTGCATGTTTTTTTTATTTTGTGAAACCTGTTTCACTACATGATGTTGAAGCATTTCTTTGCTGTTTAACTTTATATTGCAAATCTGTCATACCTTTAACTATACAGGAATTAGCTTGTGCTGTTTTACTGCACCCGTGTTACATGGAAGAGTATAATGAAATCGGATCTTTCTCAAAACTGGTGTGCACACCACAGTAAGCAACTGAGACATTAGTTTTACTGTACCACAGCAATCTAATGTAGTTCACTTCTTTGGTAGTCTCACTTGAGTTTGGCTTTATTACAACTGAGCTTCATTTCACTGTATAATGCATTGAGTAAAACAGCAAAGTTATTCCCAGAGTATTAAAAAATTGACAAATTATAAGATGGATTATTAAGACTCATCCAAATATTCAGTGAGGGCTAAAGCAAACTGTAAATTTCAGCTTTTGTTTCCAAACCTGGAAAATCTTGCTTACATAGTGTATACGGTTTAATTTGTTACGTTCATCAGAATTTCTGGGGGGAAGAGGGGATTGTATAGGAATTAAGATGACAATATTTAAATAAAATTACATGTTTTCACTATTGAACCTTAAAGTTTGAGAACTGCTGCCCTCAATAATAAGTAACTTTGAACATAGCGTTTTCCCATTTCCCTGACATGGAACAACTTGGTTTCCAAAGGGTATTCTTAGGATGATTTAAATTTTGAAAATAACTGTAAAATTCTTGAACAGGGGATGTGTTTTGTTCTTTTCTTGTCTTAACTCTTTATGTCCTAAGCACTAGAATGATCTTCTCTGCCTAGCTGGTCAAACTCATGAGGCACTACATGTGTGAAGGTTAGAGACCTCGATTAGAGCATGAGAAAAGACTGAGAGTGTACAGGAAAAATGCATTCTACCCAAGTGAGATTGTAAAGGAACTTTAGTGCCAGATAATTAGGTACAAAATGTATTTTTTTGTAGCTGCATACCCCAATTTAGTAAAAAAAAAAAAAAAAAAGCAACAATGTTAGCAGGTAACACTAAGATTGAGTAAATTAATGAAAGTCAGGAGACTAATACTAGGCTGACATTCTGTCTACTCACCATCTATTTTTTTAACCATAAGTGTGAGTTGAAGACTGTCTTCCTTTTACATTGAATTTCCTACATTAGTATCAGACCTAAGTTAAACACTTCGTGATTTCTGTACTTCAGAATATTTTAAAACCCAGCTTTGTCCTTTCATTTAGTCTCTGGAAAGTAAAAGTTTTGAGGGGTTTGAATAAACATCCAGCACTTACCCCCAAAAGACTGGGACTGTTCTGTTCGGATTAGCAGAGCAATTTAGTAACTTGATTATGTGAGAGAACCGAACAGTTTCAGAGGAGTAAATATAGAAACACTTTTTTAAAACTGCCTAAACATTTTTATGCAATAGGAGCAGTTCTGGTCTATCAGGCAAACATGTGTTTATATATTTTCTTAATTTTTTAAATGAACACATTTAGCTGAGGTCTATTGTGTAAATATATATTTAGGCAGCTTTTTCAAATGCATATCATAGCTGATAAACCAGAAAAACTCCATTCAGGTCTATTGGTTAGATTTATATGTATAAATACTTTTTAAGCGACATATTTTGTACACAGCTGTTCCTCTCGTAAATATGTATTTAGGACATGAACTATGTAGTAAAAATCCTTATTAAAGATGTCTGATATCTTGGTAGTATTTTTCTCTTCAGAATGCTAAAATTGATGAGAGCATGTTGTTCGTAATTTGCTTTCTAAATTCATCTTTAACGTCACTCTTAAAGTACTTTGGCTTAAATATAAAGTCTGGGAGCTTTTTAAAAATTATACAAATACAGAAAGTAAACTGACTAAACATTCTTAGAAAGACCTATTTAAAGCTTACATAGTCATGTATGCTGAACCTGAAGCACATCTGAATTAACTTACGAAATTGGATGTCTAAGAAAAATGCTGTCTAAACTTTTACTGTTGTGCAGAATCTTCACTGTGAGTGGTGCAGTTTCATTGCTTCTCCTGCCATTTTCTTAAATTTATTGGTTTTTCTCTTTGGAAAACACAGTTTCCAAAGCTTTTACTCACTGCTTGATTGTCACATTCTCATGTTCTCAGAAAAAAAGCGCACAATTCTGTTCCTTCGTTCTTGTATAGCATTTTATTTGTAATCAGTGATGAGCTGTTTTCTCTGAACGGCTTTACTGCTATCAAATAGAGCAGTTCAATCTGGCAAGTGTGTACCTGGTCTTTTGCCAAATGTATCTGGTCCACCGTGCCGTTTTAGTCACCTCAGTGGGCCAGCTCTTGCAAATTTTTCAGAGAATGATTGTTTCTGTCCAAAAGTGGAAGGGTTTTAAAGAAAACAGTAGGTTAACTATGTACCACTGTGGGTGTAGATAAAAGGCATGTGCACTTCTCTGTATTTCTCATTTTAAAACTTTATCCCCTGTCCTAAGGTACAGTAGATTAAATGGGTCCCTATTGTCATCACAGTGCACTGGGATTTATAAACTCTACTTAAGGTCGCTTTGAATGGTGAATAAAGCACGTAAAACCCCAGGCGTTGAGATGACAATACACTCCTACAAATCCGTCTCAAGAATGTGTTTATGCATACACTCATGTGATTAAAGCATCATATAAATAGGAGCTAATCTCTTGATAGCTACAGCTTGTTAATAGTTTGGAAACATTTCGAGCACAAAATATGCAGCACATTACTTGCCTGGGTAAGGGTGTTTGCATGGTAAAGGTGAAATGCGTTGTATAAGCTGCTGCGTTGTCCATTTCTTGTAAAGGTCTTCCTGCGTTGGATCAGATAGAGCTGGCAGAGCGTAGACACTTTATCATAGGCTGCCTTAGTAACAAACAAATGTTAAATCTGTTTTATTATACTAACTGTTCTAAAGAACGTGTGTCTTTTAAAATGCTGTGTAACTGCATATTTATTTCCATGTGAGTATTATAAAAGTTACCAAAGGATTAAACCTGACTTAGCACTCTTGTAAGTGACCCTGTTGAGACAGGGTCTTGTGAAGGCCCTGCTCTGTAAAACAAGACACGGTAAACTCAAATACAGTTCTCTAAGGAAATTAAATGTTTTTTCTAACAGGGTTATGCCATATTGTAACAACCTATGTTGCACCTCAGAGCATTTTTCTATAAACTAAATGTCTCTCCCGCCCTCTAACAAGATTAAGTTTCCTTTATTAATTTTGTTGATGCACATTTCTCAATCTTTTAAACATATATTTTAAACATTTTATGGTCTGTAATTTTTGAAAGTTTTGTCTGTTGGACACTTTACGCTGAATTTTACTTGCCTCTGTAATCCGAGATGGATACTACAGCGTTAAACTTGCTGTCTGTTAAAACTTGAGGCTTCTTTTCTGTGAGCAGAAAAGCTCATATAGCAGTGTAGTTATTTCAGTATTTATTTCTATTATTGAATCCATGGGGTTCAGAATGTAACTTTGTACATGAAATATATATAAATATGTATATGAAACATGCATCGGATTGGTGTGTTCTTTGTAGTCTCATGTTAAGTTCAAAGGCGTTTGATGCTACCAGAAGGCAAAATAATTGGGTATTTTACACTAGCAGCCAAATACTGCCATCATAAACGCAGGTAGTAATACATTTGAGTCAGCCCACAGCTAATGTAATCCTGCTATCTCATCCTGGGCCTAAGCAAAAACTCTGAAGGAAAACTTTGTTCGCTGACTGGCTCCCAAATGATGCCATGCTGTCTTCGCCTCTACGTGGCCCACAAACCCGCTGATTCACGAGATAGGAGTCTGGAGGAGATCCGCCTAACTGCAGCTCCGATGAAACAGGCATTGGCACTGGAATTTATTTTTCAAGTTTTCTTAACACCTTACCAAAGATTCATCTAAGCTGAAACGCACGTCGGTTACTTACCGCACAGCAAAGGAAATGGTGTAAGGCAGAAGAATACCCCAATTTAGTAAAAAAAAAAAAAAAAAAGCAACAATGTTAGCAGGTAACACTAAGATTGAGTAAATTAATGAAAGTCAGGAGACTAATACTAGGCTGACATTCTGTCTACTCACCATCTATTTTTTTAACCATAAGTGTGAGTTGAAGACTGTCTTCCTTTTACATTGAATTTCCTACATTAGTATCAGACCTAAGTTAAACACTTCGTGATTTCTGTACTTCAGAATATTTTAAAACCCAGCTTTGTCCTTTCATTTAGTCTCTGGAAAGTAAAAGTTTTGAGGGGTTTGAATAAACATCCAGCACTTACCCCCAAAAGACTGGGACTGTTCTGTTCGGATTAGCAGAGCAATTTAGTAACTTGATTATGTGAGAGAACCGAACAGTTTCAGAGGAGTAAATATAGAAACACTTTTTTAAAACTGCCTAAACATTTTTATGCAATAGGAGCAGTTCTGGTCTATCAGGCAAACATGTGTTTATATATTTTCTTAATTTTTTAAATGAACACATTTAGCTGAGGTCTATTGTGTAAATATATATTTAGGCAGCTTTTTCAAATGCATATCATAGCTGATAAACCAGAAAAACTCCATTCAGGTCTATTGGTTAGATTTATATGTATAAATACTTTTTAAGCGACATATTTTGTACACAGCTGTTCCTCTCGTAAATATGTATTTAGGACATGAACTATGTAGTAAAAATCCTTATTAAAGATGTCTGATATCTTGGTAGTATTTTTCTCTTCAGAATGCTAAAATTGATGAGAGCATGTTGTTCGTAATTTGCTTTCTAAATTCATCTTTAACGTCACTCTTAAAGTACTTTGGCTTAAATATAAAGTCTGGGAGCTTTTTAAAAATTATACAAATACAGAAAGTAAACTGACTAAACATTCTTAGAAAGACCTATTTAAAGCTTACATAGTCATGTATGCTGAACCTGAAGCACATCTGAATTAACTTACGAAATTGGATGTCTAAGAAAAATGCTGTCTAAACTTTTACTGTTGTGCAGAATCTTCACTGTGAGTGGTGCAGTTTCATTGCTTCTCCTGCCATTTTCTTAAATTTATTGGTTTTTCTCTTTGGAAAACACAGTTTCCAAAGCTTTTACTCACTGCTTGATTGTCACATTCTCATGTTCTCAGAAAAAAAGCGCACAATTCTGTTCCTTCGTTCTTGTATAGCATTTTATTTGTAATCAGTGATGAGCTGTTTTCTCTGAACGGCTTTACTGCTATCAAATAGAGCAGTTCAATCTGGCAAGTGTGTACCTGGTCTTTTGCCAAATGTATCTGGTCCACCGTGCCGTTTTAGTCACCTCAGTGGGCCAGCTCTTGCAAATTTTTCAGAGAATGATTGTTTCTGTCCAAAAGTGGAAGGGTTTTAAAGAAAACAGTAGGTTAACTATGTACCACTGTGGGTGTAGATAAAAGGCATGTGCACTTCTCTGTATTTCTCATTTTAAAACTTTATCCCCTGTCCTAAGGTACAGTAGATTAAATGGGTCCCTATTGTCATCACAGTGCACTGGGATTTATAAACTCTACTTAAGGTCGCTTTGAATGGTGAATAAAGCACGTAAAACCCCAGGCGTTGAGATGACAATACACTCCTACAAATCCGTCTCAAGAATGTGTTTATGCATACACTCATGTGATTAAAGCATCATATAAATAGGAGCTAATCTCTTGATAGCTACAGCTTGTTAATAGTTTGGAAACATTTCGAGCACAAAATATGCAGCACATTACTTGCCTGGGTAAGGGTGTTTGCATGGTAAAGGTGAAATGCGTTGTATAAGCTGCTGCGTTGTCCATTTCTTGTAAAGGTCTTCCTGCGTTGGATCAGATAGAGCTGGCAGAGCGTAGACACTTTATCATAGGCTGCCTTAGTAACAAACAAATGTTAAATCTGTTTTATTATACTAACTGTTCTAAAGAACGTGTGTCTTTTAAAATGCTGTGTAACTGCATATTTATTTCCATGTGAGTATTATAAAAGTTACCAAAGGATTAAACCTGACTTAGCACTCTTGTAAGTGACCCTGTTGAGACAGGGTCTTGTGAAGGCCCTGCTCTGTAAAACAAGACACGGTAAACTCAAATACAGTTCTCTAAGGAAATTAAATGTTTTTTCTAACAGGGTTATGCCATATTGTAACAACCTATGTTGCACCTCAGAGCATTTTTCTATAAACTGTCTCTCCCGCCCTCTAACAAGATTAAGTTTCCTTTATTAATTTTGTTGATGCACATTTCTCAATCTTTTAAACATATATTTTAAACATTTTATGGTCTGTAATTTTTGAAAGTTTTGTCTGTTGGACACTTTACGCTGAATTTTACTTGCCTCTGTAATCCGAGATGGATACTACAGCGTTAAACTTGCTGTCTGTTAAAACTTGAGGCTTCTTTTCTGTGAGCAGAAAAGCTCATATAGCAGTGTAGTTATTTCAGTATTTATTTCTATTATTGAATCCATGGGGTTCAGAATGTAACTTTGTACATGAAATATATATAAATATGTATATGAAACATGCATCGGATTGGTGTGTTCTTTGTAGTCTCATGTTAAGTTCAAAGGTGTTTGATGCTACCAGAAGGCAAAATAATTGGGTATTTTACACTAGCAGCCAAATACTGCCATCATAAACGCAGGTAGTAATACATTTGAGTCAGCCCACAGCTAATGTAATCCTGCTATCTCATCCTGGGCCTAAGCAAAAACTCTGAAGGAAAACTTTGTTCGCTGACTGGCTCCCAAATGATGCCATGCTGTCTTCACCTCTACGTGGCCCACAAACCCGCTGATTCACGAGATAGGAGTCTGGAGGAGATCCGCCTAACTGCAGCTCCGATGAAACAGGCATTGGCACTGGAATTTATTTTTCAAGTTTTCTTAACACCTTACCAAAGATTCATCTAAGCTGAAACGCACGTCGGTTACTTACCGCACAGCAAAGGAAATGGTGTAAGGCAGAAGAATGAGAACTCGGTGACGAGAGATTCATTTCTACTGCAGAAACAGAACGCTCGGCTAGAGCCAGGTTTTAATTTTTTTCCTGGCTCATCTGCCACTCTCTAACCACATTCGTCCCAGCAATTTCTCTTGATTAGTATGTACCAAGTGGCCGTGCCACTGAAAGTATTTGGTTAACCTTTGTTATAATGGATTGGGGTGGCCCCCTCCTCGTGCAATGAAAACGTTCTGTCCTCTGGTGTGCTAGGGGCACGATGCCGTCCAGTCCCTTGTCTCACCTGGGCGAATGTGCAAGCATATGTTACTCTTGCTTCTCTCCGGCGGTAGTGAAGGGCCTGCATAAAGTTTTTGCTTTTGAATACTTCTAGGATGCAAATGCTTCATATTTGCACGTGCAAACATAAGAATCATCCATGGTTCAGAAAACAAAGTGTCCTGTTACCAGTGTTGTACCAACTTGAAATTTTATCATCTTGGTGCTTTAAAAAAAAAAAAAAAAAAAAAACTTTATGCTCATTTCCTGGAGTTTTCTCACAAGATTTTTGCCTCTCCGGAACAGATGTAATGACAAACTTCCCTCTCCTCAACAGTGTTTCTTCGCAGGATGCGTCCATTCACATGCACGTCACATCATTGCACTCTGCTAAGGCAGTGTGTGTACGTATTAAATGGGAAGAAGCATCATAAATCTTGACTCTGGAAATGTTTAAGCTCTTCTGGCAGCCCTGACAGCACCTCAGGTCTGTGGGTAAGTAATTGAATTTTTCAGATCCTGTATCAAAAGAGAAGTGCTAATAGGATAGTGAACTAGGTTAAGGTGTTACTAATTATATTTGGAGACTGAAGTTTTAAGCCATTGTAAGTATCCAGGCCCTTCTGCAATGAACATGGTGATAATAGAAAAAGCACTCACAGTTTCTGTAGCAGACTTTAAAAACATTCTCTCAGTTGTATCAGTCTCCTACAAAAAGAGGTATTCAAATCAGAATACATAAAATGTTAATAAGCATCCAGGAAGTGAAAATGTCTCAATGTGAATGCTCCTTATTGGAAAATACTTGTTTGCTGGAAATTAAACCTCAAACTTACTGAGAGACTGAGATGATAACTTCTCTCTTTATACAACGGAATAGCAAACCGAAATGAGGGATTCTTTATGCCATCGCCTCCCTTTTTCTCATCCTGTAATCTATTTGAAAGCAGTTTGAGCAATACAGTCTGTAAATGTTATTTAGCATTGTGATGATCTGTGATGCACAAGCGCCCCGTAAGTCTACTGTAAAAGAAGCTTTGAGGAGGTCTTTTGGCCTTGGACCGTACCCCGATTCATGGCGTGGCGTTCAGGACTTGTTGCAGTTTTGCATGGTTATAGTAAACTTCTCAAAAAGCTATTTTGAGATGACAAACCCAAGTATGAGACTTTGTTTTCCTGCTTGTCAAAACATTCTGTAAAGTGATGGTGAGAAGGGAGCTGATGAGAAGTGATGTGGATTGTTGCTTGTTATTATCTGCTTGTGACTGTAAATATGGATGGAAACCCTCGGGACGGGGTGCAGCCTGTGTTGTTTAGACACAAGATGGTGCTCTTACAATTCAAGGACAACGTGGAGACCAAGAGGGAAAACTCACGCTGGAGTATTCTCTTCTCCCTGCCTTTCTCTCAACATCCACGTTTCAGGTTTCCTCTAACAGCTCTTCAAGGTGAAGCTGTTGTGTCAGCAGTCAAAGGAAGGAAAGGAGAATCCGAGCATTTGATCATCAAAGCGTTCAGAAGATGGCTCTCCCCTGCCTTCACCTCTCTGCGGTGGTTAAGTCACGTTGTGGGGATTTGTCTGCCTCCGGTACGGCCCCAGCCAAGAGGCCAGGCTGGAGGTGGCTGCTCCGCAGCTGGGACGTCTTCAGCCCATTGCATCTGATGCTTAGAAAAAGGAAAGGAAAAGGGTTTACTACTTTAAAAAAGATCATTCTGGGGAGCCCCTGTGCCCCAGCCAGCGGGAAGGAGCCGGGCAGGGTGGGTGCTGCCTGCAGCATGTGCTGGGGCTGAGCAGCTGCTTTGCAGCATCCCCCTGCCTGCTGCTTCTCCAGCTTCAGGGAAGTCCTGCTCCAGTTTGCAGGTGGGACATTAACAACCCCCTTAATTCATACCCTGCCTGGAGAGCAGCCATTTAAAAGCTGCACACAAGCAGCAGGTCTGGCTGCAATGGCGAGGGGGCTGGTGCTTCTCACATCTGGTCAAGGACCTTCCCCTTCTCTCCTCCACCCCACAGGCCAAGGGCTTTGGGACATGCAGGTGGCTTCTGCAGCGAAAGGGAGGGTTGCTGCCATCACCCACTGCTGCTGCCACCTCTGCACAAAATGTCACTGTGCCCAGGGGCTCCTGCTTTGTAGGCTGTCTCGGGTCTGGAGCTTAAATGAGGAAAAAAAGGAAAAAAACAAACAAAAAAACCCCATGTTGGAAACCTTTCCAGACCTCACATCTGCTTTTCACTTCCACCTTTCAGCCTGCAGGGCCGAGATGGGGAGCACTGCGTCCTGGGACCCTGCCCTGGCTCTGCGCTGGCAGGGATGGAGCTGCCACCAGCTGGGTCCCACATCTGGACCAGCACGGTGGCAGTGGCAGCACTTCGTTATGGTGTCATTGTTATGCTATCTCAGGGCCTGGTTTGCAGACACGGTTCTTAGGGTCTCCCTTTAAAATAAAATTAGGTTGATGCTTGCTTTGAGTTTAAGGAAAAGAAAAAGCTGATAGGTGCTGCACTGGGTCAGACCACGCATCCTGGTGTCCTGTCTGATGGTGGCTGAAAGCAACCTCCTGGAGGAGAGAGCAAGAACGGGCAGACCCGTAGGTCACCCTGCAGCCTGCTACGCCTTCAGGCTTGAAGACTCAGCTTCTTCCTCGTGGAAACAACTGGGTTGATGGAAAATGGTGCAGCTGTCTGCATCCCAGCAGGAATAAAAAGCAGGAAAACAGAGAGCTTGTTGGTTTGCAAAGGCGGATGGAATACCTCTGGATGCTCCTCTAGATGTGGTAAATACTGAGAATGAGATAAAGTTTTACATTTCTTCCACCACTTAAATTTCTTGTGTCACTGCACAGGCGCTCCTGGTAGATGCTGTTGCAGGGATGTGGGTGCCATGTGCAGCTCTGTCCCTGCTCACCTGGGACACTTGGTTTCTGCTCCCCAGGATGGCAGACACACATCTGCGGAGATGAGAAGCATGTGGATCAGGTGTGAAGAGTTTCAGTCTTTCAGGCCAGACCTGGCAGTGGTTTGGGGTGGGTAATTGCACTGGGAAATGGTGTTAGAAGCTGATGGGGGAGGCTGAATCCAGGAGAGAAAAGATGCTGAGGACTTTTTTGGCTGCTAATTGATGTGTTCAATGAGAGAACAGCAGGATGTGTGCGTGGGCAGGGAAAACTGAATTCTTGTCAAAATTGCCCAAAAGGTAATGAAAATCCCTGAGATAGAGAGGTGAATTGCGCGGCATCCACAAAACCATTAGAGTCTGGTTGACTCACTTGCGAATAAACACTGTGTGGGTGCTCACTAGCAAAAAAAGCTCTTCTGCCCTTTGCAGATGTGCCTGTATCTCATTCCTCCTGGGAAGGAAGGATGCTGTAGCCGGGGTCCCTGTGCCCAGCCAGACCTCGGAGGTGCAGGGGGAGGAGGATCAGCCCCCCGCAGCAGCGCTGCAAACCAGAGCGCCAGACACAAGGTACCCATCCTTGGCTTGCTGCAGGGGGCTGTCGTTTTCCCCGTGTGGGAAGAGAAAATCAGACAGGACATCTCAAGAGGGGGAGGTGGCACCAGGAACATCCCTGGCAATGTCTGACTAGCAGTACCATCGCTATAAAACACCAGGACAGAGTAAAGACTTTGAAACAGGGGTGAGGAAACAGTTTTGGGTGACGACGTGCTGTCAAACTGACCTGCCATCAGCTCGACACAGCAAGTCAGATGACCGGCCTTTGCAAGTGTTTTTAAGAGTCATTTCTCAGCCAAATCTTTGAACTTGTCAGGGTGCTTGGAAGGTCATTTCACCATAGCAACCCATGTCTGCAATAAAGCCCAAAACATCAACTTTGGGACAAAGCCATGGTTGAACTGCTGCAGTGAACTGTGAACGGAGAGGTGGGCATGTAGCGTGTGCTCGGGTGCTCGAGGTGGAGCTTGTACCATGATCCCTTCAGGGTTGGTCCTCTGGGGAAAAGTTAAGGCTCTTCAGACCCTTCCAGTCTGGGCTCTGCTACGGTCCCGGTTTGTAAGAAGCTCAGGACTCCGATGGTCAAAAGCTATTTGGCATCAGGAAGGTGAAATGCCTGCAACTGGCCCGTTCTCGTGAAAAGGCGTAGTTGTGACTGCTGTGGGGCTTATCGGAGAGGCCGGAGCCATCCAGCTCCTCGTCCCGTTCTCGTGAAAAGGCGTAGTTGTGACTGCTGTGGGGCTTATCGGAGAGGCCGGAGCCACATCCGAGCTCCTCGTGTGGCGGCAGCAGAGAGGGCAGGAAAGGTGGTTCGTTACCATACCGGGTCCCCAGAGGAGATCAGGGCAGCCGGCCTCGCCCTGGACGTGCCCTCGCTAGTCATCTGGGAATCGTACAAATGGGTCAGAAACACCGCAAAAGGAAGCACGGAGGAAACTTTTTGGAGGGATGAAGGATTTTAACAAGGCTCTGCCTGAGCCGGCAGCAGTGTTTCAGGCTGACAGCAGCACTTGGGTCTTGAAAGTGTTCCCGTTTTGTGAGCTGGGTTTTGCAAGCACCGTAAGGTGTGATCTTACATGAGACAAAGGAAGGAGAAGTAAATCAGAGTAGATCCTAAGGAGCGTTTTCAGCTCGTGAAGAAGGAAGGCCAGCAGCACTGGCTGGGCTTGCCCTGCTGATGAAGTGACAATTTGCTTCCATATTCCTCCCACAGTTAAAGCAGACTTTGCTGGGCTCCTTGTGCCTCGAGCAGCTGCGTTGCATGATCCCAAGCTGGACCACACTTCTTACTGCTTGCTTAGTGTTGCTTTAGGCTGGTATCTACACACCATAAAATACAGGTTCATTCTCAGGCTGGTCCCCAAAAGAGAAAATCTCTGTAGCTGCTGCAGTTTCCTCTCTTGTTTGTACAAATTCAATTTTTTAAGTATATCTCACACCCTGCACGTGCTGAACTTGGGCAGCTCTTGTCACTAAATAAATCACTGATGCTGCAAATCCTGCCTTCCCTTCCAGCCATGAATCACCCTGCACAATGGCAGCAACTTTCTCAAGGGTACTGAAGTTACTCACTGAGCAATTGGGATTAAGACATCCTGGCCTGCAGCTGGTTCAGGTGTATTTGGGATTATTCAAACTTGGGCTGCTTTGGCCCAGAGGTGTGAGCTGCTGCGTGGAGGCAGCCGGGTCCTGGTGTGGGTGCTGATGTTTGCCTGCACGCGTGCTGCCTGCAGAGTTTCAGCAGTTGGGGCCAAACCAGCCTGGAGGGTTAATAAGCCTTGGGACTTGTAGATTTGGGGTGAAGTGGAGTAGTCCTGAGGGAGAGGGCACTGATTTGTATCACGGGTATGGTCCAACTAGCTGCATGCCCTGGTGCCGTGGTACTGCTCGGAGCTCCCGGACAGGGCTGGGAAGGACCGGTGGCAAATCTGGGCTAATTCCTGGCAGATGGAGCAACACCCTGTGGGTCGAAGCTGCCAATGCTGGCTGTAATCAGGGGACGTTGCTCCTTAATGGAAGAACGTGTCAGTGCTGTACAAGAAGCCAATCTGCAGGGAAACCTCCAAGGTGATGCTGGCATCACAGCAGCTTGTGATGGAGAGATGCTCTGGGGTCATCCCCGCAGCTCCGGCATCGCAGCAGAGAAGCTGCGAAGCCCAGGGTCACCTCCTCTCCAGGACCAGCTCCTCCTGCAAGCAAAGAGGCGCATGCAACCTCCCTTGTTGAATCTACCCATTCAAAGATTTCAACTCGCCTTCACCTAAAAGGATGGGCAAGGGTGCTAAGAAAGGAGTACTCTCACTATCCCTCCTGGCAAACACCTTGCATCCAGGGCAAATACCAAGGGCCAAGACTTGGGTGGGTTCTTTCCACTCAGCACAACCATGCTCCTTGTGAGAAGCTGAACGTTGGTGCTGCCCGGCTCTCCTGCGCCTTGGAGCAGACGCCCACCCACCCTCTAAGCCCCCGTCTCTGAACCCTCCGACTGACCAACATCTCTGCATCTTCAACGGAGCCCAAATAAAGAAGTGCTACAAAATGAGCTTAGCGGGTCACTGGAATAGGAGCCCCATCCAAGGCCGGTAGTAAATAAAGTTATATAAGCTGGTAGGTCATAGGTCAAACTAAGCCTTTTATAGGCCATAAATCCACATTTCCTGGATTTTATAGCTTCTGGTTAAAAATATAAAAAATACTATGTGATTGGAATAAGCCAGTTGATCGTCTCTTAACACAAATACTGTGCTGGGAAAAGCTCCTCATCCTGCGAGCACGCGGGTGCGCTCTGCTGGCCCAGGGATGCTCCGAGAGAAAAGCTGGATGCAGGCAAAAAATGAGCCATTGCCATGTATGTGCTGTGATCAAGGGACTCGGCCAGCGCCACATCACCATGCGGTGACACGATGTTGCGCCCTCCCTTTAAATAGCGTCAGCATCCAGCATCTTTATTTCTGCAGGTTTTATGGCTGTGGAGGCTGCAAGAATCTATTGGCTTTTAATAGCTTGGAGTTGTTTAGAGATTTTATTTGCCCGACAGCACTGTGCTTTCTGGGATGCTTTAAGAAGTGTAGTACTTAAATGTTTTTATCAAATGTACCCACTTGGGGAACGTTAAACATTTTCTATTGGTCACTGCGATTCAGGGATCGTCCTGGTCCGTTCGGAGCTGTGACAAGCGCTGGAGCTGAGCAAAATGCCAAGAGCTGAGCTGGTGGCCCAAGGATGGACACCCAGACTGTGCCGTGCACCGAGCCTCCTGGAGCAGGCTTCAAATTTAATGTACCTGTTAGATGAGTGGCTTTGAAACCATGTCCTGCATACGTTTGGTTTCTGTGTGTGCTTGGGGCATCAGGGACCCCCCTCCCAAAAATGACCCCTGGGCTCAACAGCCTCAATCCTGCAAACTTCTAAGCACACACGTAAAGTCACAGCACATGACTTCAATGGGGTTATTCATGTGCCCACGGAAATAGTCTGCTTTGCTTCTTGTGGGATTAAGAACGCTGCAAGCCTTAGATTGAGGGCATGAGAAGGGAGGAGAGAAATCAGATTTGCCCAAAAAATACCATGAGTTCCTTTATTGCCACAGAGGAAGGACAAAGGCGGCAATGACGACTTTAGACTTCAGGAACTTTGGCAAATGGAGGAAACGTCTGTCTTTCCTCCTCCTCAATGAAATGGCTTATTCACAAGCCAGTGCTTTTTCATTTCCCAGCAGATGAACATTAGATTGGTTCTTTCTCACTGCACGTGAGCACGCTGGGCTGGGTCACTGCCCTGTGCAGGAGCGAGGGGGCATTACCCGGCATGATACACTACTCTGCAAACGCCGAGGTGGTCCACAAGGTTTCTAAGCCATTTTTCTCCTGCCTCTGCTGCCAACTTTGTTATAATCCTGGTTTGCCATCTTCTCCACTCGACTGGCCTCTGCACAAACCATGAGACATCTGCTGCTTCATTTTAGCCTGTTCCATGGTCTGATCGATCCCTCTAACATTTGGCTCATTTTTATTTCCCATCTTCCCCACTTTGTTCATGAAGTTTTTGTGTTCCCCCAGGCCGGTGCTGTATCCTGCACTGCCCCGTAGCTCCTGCCATTAAACCCAGTTACAGTACTCCATGCTCAAACATCTGGCTCAAGAGCAGAGCCTTTAAACGGATCACTCAGCATGAACATATATTTTTCTATAGCTAAGGCTCTGTGCCCTAACGAAGATAACTGTGATTGTTAACAAGATCGCTTTAGTTTGGAAGCTGCAAATGGTTCGCCTCCTCCCCAAACCCATTCCTGCTGAGGGATCAGCATGAAGCAAATGAGCATTTCCCAGCTTGTTGGTTCCTTTCTTCCTCTGGTTGCTCTCCCCAGAAATCCAGTCCTGGCTTGCTCTCCCTGGGTACCACAGCTGGGCTTTATTTGGGTCAGTTCACCACAGTACCAGAAGACACATTAAAAGCAGCAGGAGCTGGCTGAAAGGCCTCTGTGTCTTTGCCGGAGGAGAATTAAGCTGGAAGAGGGACCCACGGAGGCTCCGGAGGGATCTGTGTTACGCCTGAGGCAGTTCACCTTTTTCCACCGCTGACTTGGGAGTAGATTTAAATGTCACAGACAAGGCATCCCTTCATCCGGGGCTTTTCAGGAGGTCACACAAAGCAAGTCCGGACAGTCTTACTCTTTTCACAGTGTATATGGAAACCAGTTTTATTCCCTTCTTATTTGCAGTATCTTCTGGAGACTGTTACTATATCTCCCCTGGTCTTCCGCAGCCTACGAATGTCTTTCTCCCTCCTCACAGCCCATGTTTTCTGATCATTTCCCTCTCTCTCTGGACTTTGCCTCCTCGGTTGTTCAGCCTGAGCAGAGCACACCTTATGTGTGACAGTCCCCACAAGGCTCCTAAACCGTGCAGCACAGTGGACCCTGCTGAGCCTGCGATCCTCCCTTGCTCCCTGGTCTTTTCCCGAGGATCTCCTGCCTACCTGACTGCTCCTTGGATGTTATTTTTGCTGAGAGGTTTTATTCTGCATTTGTGCTAACTTTCAGCTCATGCTGCACTTTGACTCATTTTAATATTGTTACTATCTCAAACCTACTCCTTGTCACATATTTGGGGAGTAGGCAGGAGACATCCAAGAATCTGAAGCCAAAAATAGGGAGAATGAGAGAAAATAAAACCATGACTTTCAAGCTCTTCTGACTCAAGCCAGTCTAGCTCTGCAGCTGCAGCGGATCTCCAGGGCACCCAGTGGGATGCACCCTTGGCACCCTCAGCTGTGGCCATGCAACTAACATCAGTCTCCTCCTCCTGGTCCCAGTGCTGTGCTCCTGCTGGTCAGGACTGCACTGGCTGTGCCATGAAATCCAAAGTTCTCCTAAATCTCAGCCCCAGACGGCTGCAATGCCCTTCAGACTCCGTATAGGTCCTATACGCTGTGCAGAAGCAGCACTGGGACCTGGGGGCAGGGAGAGGGAGTCATGAGAGCAAGATGTGTACTTACTGATTAGAAAGTGTTGAGTTGTTCACACCCAGGATAAATCTGTCGCGTATCCGTCCCCCTGCACCCTGCGTAGCTACAGCTGCTCGAGCCCAGCTGTCTGCCCTCTTCCCTTTGGGTGCACGGCTCGCCCCTGCGGCCGGCCCTTCTCTCAAGGCATCAGGCTACATCTGGTCTCTACCATGTAACGTTACCCCGAGGAACGTATGGGATACATGCATCTGCTGGGCCAGGCACGAACCCCCCGGGGCCTGCCAGATGAGAGGTAAGAGGGGTTCCGCACAGGATTTAAAGCAGACATATTGGGGAGGGGAGGCAAGCTGGGGAACCGGCATCTGACTGGGTACCCAAGTGAGCTGAAATGTGCTTTTGCAAAGGTGTCAGTGCTCGCCTCTCCCGCTGACCTCAGCGGTCACGGGTGGTTTTGGTACGGCTGGATCTCAGGCTGTTTCCATACAGCTCAGCTTTGGCCGCGCCGTGCGGGGGCTGTTCCCGGCACACGGCTTGCACCAGACTTCTTCACCTTCAGGTGGTAGGGAACACCAAAACCCACCATGTTCTGTATGGTTTGTAGCTGTTTTAACTTTGCTTACGATCATGATCGATTAAGTCATGTATTTGTTTTTAAAATCCTTACCTATTTCATTCTGGTTTTAACTACCACCCATTCTTAGAGCTGAGCTGGCTTTCAATATCCTTCTCCCAGTCTGAGCTTTCCCAGTCCCAGAAAAGAAAATGGATTAGCTGAGGGCTGTTGTTGTGGTGTTGAATTTCTCCTCCTCTATCACAATGTCGTAATGTTTGAGACAAATGTTTCCAGGGAATAGCAGCTCAGTTAAATAATTCTGTTTCTGGAGGATTTAAAGAAGAAATTCTCCACTTGATCTCATGCACAATATCGTATATTTACAGAAACTAAATATCAGGCATAAACTGACTTGAGAGGGGCCTTTTAACTGACTGCGATATTTTGATCTGCCAGATCCACCCCGTGATTATGACAACATGTCACTGGGTAGGGGCAGCTGTCCTAACCCTGGACCCACAGGGCTTTGGGGTGAGCACAGCAGCGGGGCCGAGAGCCGAACCCTCCCTCTGCGGCAGCGTTATCGCACTCGCTTCTCACACGTTCCTCCTGCACGTCCCTCGGTGCAGCTCATGGGTATAAAACCCCTTTTTCCCTGGCGAAATGGGGCACACTGAGGAACGGGCGGTCCCTCCCAGCCGGGGGGACGTTGCCGTGCTCTGCACAAGGTGAGCGTGTTGGGAGGGCTGGAGCTGGAGACCGGGCACAGCCCAAGGGGCTTCGTTCAGGGGGGACAGGACACCTCCAGGCCTCTTGCCTTGATCTTTTCAATCACTTGAGCATCAAGTAGGGTTTGGACAAAAGCTTGGATTGCAACCACGCCAAACACCCAGCGCTGGTCCCAGCGAGGGGCAGACGGCTGCATGGGAGCACTGAGAAGTCTCCATGGAAGGGGCTGCTGCCGGACATGGGGCAGTCGAGAAAGCACCGATCACATTGTCTCCAGACGCGAAGCTGACCCAGAGCTGTGGCTTCTCCTTTCCAAACCACCACAAGGGAAATGCCGGTGCACCCGCACCTTACGGAGGCTCCCCGCAAGCAGCTCCCACAGCTCATCCATGCACCCATCTCCCAGCAGCCCTGAGAGCTACTGGGGATACGGCAGCGGGCTTGTGCCCAGAAGGGTGATGGTGCACCCGGGCTGGTGCCTGCCTGCTCCTCCCTGGCCTTTACTCACCCTGCAAGAGGGGGTGGCCCATCCCCTGGAAAACCCCACATGTCCACAGCGGGAGGTGAAAGGAGCGTGGTGGTCCACAACGGGGGGCTGAGGAGGGGTAACACCCCACCAGTGCATGGCATCAGCCGGCCAGGGGACCGTCCACACATCATCTATTTTCGGCGGTGGCAGACCGGGAGCCCAGGACGCGCCGTCTTGGCTGTTAAAGCCATGTGAGTTTCCTATTGCTGGAGAGGCACTTGCTCGATGCCCGAAGACACTTGAGCGGTTAATTATGACCTATAGCTCTGATGGATCATATCACCGCTATTTTTAGCTCTCTCACTTCTGGTGCGAGCCCTGTATCTATCTCTTTTTGGCCTTTTATTTTCAGTTTCTTATTGCCGTTTCCTAAACTCGTCTCAGGCACCAGGTGGGCAGCAGCTGGGGAAGTATTTTTGTCTCCGTTTGGCACAACAAGACGGCTCTGAGGGTGCGGGGGGACGGGTACAGCTCTGCTCGGCCAGCAGCTGAAACCCAGCCGGGGTCGCAGACGGCATGTGGCAGCTGAGCCCAAAATCAGAGCCCCGTCCCAGGGCAGCACCAGTGCCCCTCCGGCTGCCCCGGCATGGCTTTGCCGCAGCTGCCACGGGGGCGGGCACGGCCGCTCCTGCTAGAAACCGAGACCACGGTGGGTCCATCTCGGCCACTTCCAAACGCGGCTAAGGATACAGAAATGGGGTGTCATGTCAGTTTTGGGGTGTTGGTTTGGGTTTTGCACAGCTGAGGTGTGAGCTTCGCAAACGCTGGGGCGCTCTCGGCAGGGGAAGGCGCATCCCTGCTCCAAATGCAACACCAGCGTGGTCCTCCCGGCACGAACGCAGCAGGATCGTGCAGAGATGAGAGAGCAGGGGGGTGACAAGGGCACAAGTCGGAGGAGATCTCCAAGTACCTCCCTGCTCCAGCCAGGGAGACCGGTGCTGCGTCACCCCTCCCTTGGCATCGGGGCCTCTGGCAGGGACCCAGCGAGCTGGATGGGACGGGAGGAGGAAACCTAGCCCTGGGGATGAGAGTGGGGCTGAGAAAGGAATACTCCATCACTCCTGGCCACTGATGAGGGTACAGAAATAGCTGGTGCCCAGTTCCCTAGAAAGCAGGCACACAGCATGGACATAGATAGGAAAACCCTCCCCTGAAGCAAACATCCCTCCGTGCTAGCAGGAGGGCGACCCGGGCAGCGTCCGGCTTCCTCCTGGCGGTGCCACTGCTCCCCTCTGCTCCCCACCGTCTCCGGGCTTCCCAGCATTGCTCCATCCCCTCCACACAATCCCTTCTCTCTCTGCAGGCCAGGAGTTCATCTGAAGGCTGTCAGAGGGATTTAAGGCTTTGGCAGAGGAATAAAAGGTTTCTGCAGAGAGCTAAACCAGCCCTGCTGCTCCATGCAAACTGCTGGTCTGTAAATATCTGGCCCTGACTGGCAGGCTCGAGTCTCCTGCAACATTTTACAGAATAACAAGACATTTCTTGTAAAACAGCAATATAGAAATGCCATTTTCACAGGTTATTGGTGGATGCCTGTGTCGTAGGCACACAGCTAATCCTGATTTAGTGCTTGCAGCTCCTGTGACTGCGTTGCCCAAGTACAGTTGTATTACTGCCCATCCACCACCCCGCAAGCATCCAGAAGTAACTACACGAATTAACTATGCAGATTCGGTGTACAAACACATAACCACACTCGTCTGACCGTAATAAATCAAGCACGCAGCCCTGAAGCAAAACAAAGGGAAGCCACAGCTTAAGTGTGTATATAGGCAATCGGGATGTGTCCAGGTGATGAGCGCCAGAAATTGAGTCCTCTCCAAATCCATGACAGCCCTCCGACAGCCTTTGCAGGATGTGTTCCTGGAGAGGATGCTTCCCTGCGTTGGAGAGCGAAGCCCATCTGCTCTGCGGCGAGGCAAGGGCTGCCCGCAGCCCCCGCTGCCGTCAGTGCCGCTCGGCCACAGGCAGTGACTTCCCCTCTGCTAATTAAGGTGTGGGAAACACGTTCAAGGTGGTGCAAGACATCTGGTTACCTCAAAATGAATTTTCCAAACTTAATTATATTTCTCCTCCTGCAACATATGCTCACGCAAAGATGAGGATGGGACCAGTGATAGATGAAACAAGCAGATGCAACAACAGGGGTGGGTTGGGGTGGGGGGGAAGCAGAATCTCAAATCTTGCTGGTATTTGTGGAGTGTATAACTGACAGGAACATTTTAGGGCTATGAATACAAGCTGACGTATGCATGTATGTGCAAGCAGTAATCCTGCTAGGACAGGACATGCCGATCACCTTCAGGAGAGAGAATTTTAGGTAGTCTTTTCCAAATGAAATCCTTTCATGGATCCTATAAATAGGATTTATTGTTGCCACGCATTTTTCTTTTTTATTGTCCCTGCTTTTTATGGCTTTTTGTATCAACCTTGGTGCTAAGATTGGGTTTATTTAGTGCACTTTTTACCAAATGAACCCCTTTCATGGATCCTATAAATAGGATTTATTGTTGCCACGCATTTTTCTTTTATTGTCCCTGCTTTTTATGGCTTTTTGTATCAACCTTGGTGCTAAGATGGTTTATTTATAGTGCACTTTTTATGATCTAGCCCCCCTGCTGCTGGCTGCTGTTGCAGCCACTCCAGGCAGGGGGGAGACCAAGCCCAGGGTTTCTTTGTGAGATGTTACCAGCTGGATGCTTCCGTCAGTCGTCATGGGCAGAGACTCCAGTATTAGTAGCAAGTAGCGGATGGCTGCAATCCTGGTATGAATAACAGAAAGGACCATGAGAGTCTCCTTGATTGACAGGCAGATCACAGCAAATGTAATACCAGGGTATTTCTGCTAATTTGTTGGAAAGCGCAGGCTGGTGATGTATAGCACTTACACACATCTCTGCCTGCGGATAGCGAGTGGAAGTGGAGGGCTCTGAGCACACAGAGTCCCTGTGGGAGAGACTTACATCAAACCAGACGGTGTGGGAGGGCCAGATGCACAGCAAAGTGATGGGGCCAAAACTTAAACCCTTTGAAAGCTTCTTTTCCTCCACTAGCCCTTATGTGAACAGGGCGATTAATCCTTTGGGCTGCTAAGTATGATTTAATGCACACATTGTGTCTTCCTACCCATTAATTTGGGTGGCAATGGCAAGGTCTTTCTATGTGTATTCAGTTAGTACGAGGAGGTTCACCAGTCCCCCTGGGCAAGGCATTCTATGAGGATTACCAGTAAGAATGTCCCTGTAGCTCTTAACATACAAACTGGGAAAGAACACCAGGTTCAAACAGGCGGGTGAGACAACCTGGAGCTGTGCTGCAGAGAGCACTGATTCAACGTTGCTCCTCTAGACTGGAAACACAACTTCAACTTTTGCTCGTGGGCTGAAAAAAAAAAAGAGGAGAAAAGCGTTCTGTAAGGGTTATGTTCATGACGGGCCTCGCCTGAGCCGTGGCTGGAAGCAGCAGCAAGTTTCTCCTGCCTTGGTCCCTCTTCCTCTCACCCCACAGACTTTTTCCATTGCACAGAACGTTCATAAAACTTCCCAGACTTGGGCCGGTCTCCGACACTTTGAGATGGATGCAAAGCCCACCTGACCCCCGCTGCTGAAGCGGATGTGAAAATAAAGCAAGTTGCCTGTTTTTGATCAATGAGGAAAATCAAAATGCACGTGTCCTGAAGGGAAGCAGGTACTGCTGCATGAGCCTGTCACCCAGGATGGGGAGGGTGACCGAGGGGACCCGCTGTAGCACCCATCTCCAGAGAAACAGCAACCAAACTCCCGAACAGCCGGCATAGCGGTGTGTACACGAGGGCTCTCGCACTTCGCTAGGCACAGGACATTTGGATAAGGATACTGCTTTTATTGCCTTTTTCATGTGTTACCTCTTTTATTTTAGGGTATGGCTAAAACAGTCCACAGAGTAAAATTCCCGAGTACCAAGGAAGCGGGACGAGAGCCCGGCCTCACCGTCCTCCAGCCTAATGAGCCTAATTATCATCCTGCTCCTAAGAAAGGCAGCGGCAAGTTTGGAAACTGAAGATGGTGTTTTGGCAAGGGCAGGTAAAGCCAATACTAGCAAGAACTGTCTTGCTTATATTTTGATTTTTGGGTGGGTTTTGAAGCGTCTGTCCCGTAAGGATCCTCAGTGCTATAGTGCCAGCAGCTACCAGGTATTTAGCTGAGAGGCACTTCGGCAGGCAGAGGTTCAGCAGAGCATTCAGGCGCGTGCCCATTGGAATGGCATCTGAAAACACGGCTCAGAAACTTGCTTTCATTTGGGAAACACCCCAGCTCAGTAGGCACATTTTACTGGAAAAGAGAATTTAAGTGCTGAAGAGTAGGATGGAGTTTTCTGCAATGTAATTTTATCTGTGCTAAGGCTTGCAGTCATTTTTTTCTAAATCTGCCTCCTGGCACTGTGTGACTAAAAGAAAATCTGGGGTTTGGGGCGTTTTCTTTTATGGTTTCTTACCATTCCTGTAATGAAAACAGTACTCAAACATTAACACTAAAAGGTCAATGGCAGGGAACTAGTTGTACTTCAATAGCCTTCAGGCTTCAAAAAATACTGGGGATTTCTAACTCACAACATCTGAGCAGTCAGGACAGGGTTGACGGAGAAAAGAAACGCAGTTGCCCTTTTCCTTCAGCTGCAAAGGCCAGTTCGTATTTGTATCTGTGCAGTGAAATGAGGGATCAGGGGGAGAATTTGGTCTGTGATGGAGGTCGGCTGCTATGTCACTGGAGTAGCATCCAGCCGATGCGCTGGGTAATCTTCTCCCCTGCAGAGCGCCTTTCCCTGCCCTTTTACAGACAGCAGCAGCGATGCCTGTCGGGGCTTGCTGGTGGGTCAGCTGTGATTCCTTGGATCAAATAGCACGATACGCGCCGTCCGCATTTCTCTTGCCTCTCTCCCGCGCCCCGAGCAGCTGTGCTGTATGTCACCTAAACCAGTGACCGAAGCCCTTTGGGCTGGATTACGGCCCAGGAAACACTTGCAGCTTTCAGAAAAGCCTGGGACGGGTGCTAGCTGCCTCCCTGGGATAGCAGCTACCCGGCAAGCCCCGGGTGCAAATCCTGGGGGTGCAGCTCAGTGCTCGAAATATCACCGCTCGAGTGCAGTTTTATTTACCACGGCAGGTCTTACTTCATGTATTTATTTACTGTTAGTAACAGCAATGCATTCCTACCCAAACGCTTCTGTTGTTCTGCTTCAAAATTAACTTTGCAGCTCAGACCATGGCCTTTTGTGAAGATAAGCTGGAAGCAGGCCAGTCCCTGGCCGCTGACACCGAGAGGAGTTCGGATCTGGGTTTACTCGGCTTTGCTTGCCTCTCTTTATCATGAGCCAAACCAAAACCTTGGATCCAGCTCTCCATGAATGGTGGTAAACTTTGGATCTGAGCTCCTGTAATAAGCAGTTGTTTGCCCTGGCTGGTGGCTTAGGACTCTGTAGAGAAAGATATTTCTAGGTATTATTTCTAAACGGAGAATGACAGTTGAAAGAAGAACCTTGTCCAGCCAACTCATGTGTCCGACTCTTTGGCTTTCCAGGGGAAATGAGTAACTAGAATGAGACAATGAACGAGAGAAATAACATTTAACTGGTATCGTAATGAACCTCGAGCAGTCTGCCTCTGTGGATAACGTGCAAATTACCTTCATTGCCATCCTGTGAGTTTTTAAAAGAGGCTGCTAGCTATTTGCCAAATCCCCTGAAACACAATTGGAATTGAGCAACAAATTCCCAGTGGTCTCATTTGAAAATCCCAGCCATCTCCCTATAGGGAGGTAGAGCTCCAGGTTAAATACACCATAAAAAGACTTGGATTCCTTTGTGTGGGATGGCAGCATAGAGAGGGAGGATGGTTATGTTGTGCATCACTAACAGACCATCAAGCCCATGAAGCCATGAGGTTTTGGTACCGGTTCCTGGATAGCTGGGAGGTTAATTTGGCCATGAAAGCAGAGGTGGATTTTGAAATGAGCTCCGTGCTGCCTGACTGCTGACTGTCAACAGCAGGCTGAGATGGGTGGAAAAGAGAAGGTAAACTAAGACCTGGCAAAGGCTCCTCGTGGTCCTTGGGAGGCAAACTGGGGATGTGCACACCGCAGGGACCCAAGTGCGTGCCCAAAGCCCCAAACGAGCTTCGAACGAGCCATTTCAGCCAGCAGCCGCAGTGCGGCTGGGTGGGTTAGCCACCCCCCAGTGCTCGGGCAGGTTTTGCAGCCTGTGCTGAGCTCTGCCTTGCTGAGACCTGCCAGCAGCGCCAGCCTCGCCATCGGAGTCCTTTGGGCAATGGGGTGCTGCTTGCATTGCAAAAGGCTCAGCCTTTTTCCTGGGGTTGAAACAGAAACCACACTGAAGAGCTAATAGCTCTTCAAAAACTACTTTTGAGTTAACTGTTGGGGGATTTGGCTTAGGTAAAGCTTATGAAGAAATTCTCCTCATCTTGGTCTCTGTGCAACCTTCTGGCTGCTTGAAATATTAGGAGGAGAGGAAAGGAGGGAGAGATCTGGAGCTGCCCTGCCATCTAACTGCCTTAATTTGGATATAAAACATCAGGGAATTCAGTCTTCTGGCTGTACATGTTCTCCAAGTGCAGCCAACGGTGCAGCGGAGGAGTAAAGAAGGCATCGCTCTTCTCTGGGCAGCAAGCATCACCGCATGTTCGCTTTTATGTCTGTCCAGCCTCCAGGAAGCGGAAAGCAGAAGGTGCTCGATCCCTCCCCTCCAGCCGCTCTGGGCACACCCAGATGTGCACATGCAACCAAAACAGAAACTGGGCTACAGCAAAGGATACGCAGAAGGCACGTGACACCGCATATATGTTTGTTTTTAAGATTATCTCTTCAGCCTTTCTTCATTAAAAAGCAAATGGCATTTTACATCTCGTAAGCTCTCGCTTAGTTCTCCAGCAACCCTTCTGAGTGTTAATTAGATGATCTTCACAATTTCTTTATGAAGTGGGTAAGCTACACAATCCCCATTTTTAAGGCAGACAGATAAACTATCAAAGCAAAAGACCGCTCGCTCGCACACGTGTCAGCACCCCGCCGAGAGCACGCGAGGTTTGAGCCTGGCCACCCACGCACGGCACATGGACGCGGTGCTGGTGCGGGAGGCGGCGGCGGCGCAGAGCCGGCGCGGTGGCTCATCTGAAAAAGCGGCGCACACCTAACTTACACATCTGCTCCTCTAATTTACACCTCGGTAGATGAGGCCGGGGGGGATCAGCGGGGATGCGTTTTAATAATTTCCTTACAGGTGTTTTCAGAGGAAAGCTGGAAGGGAGGGGCTGATTGATGGCCTCCCTCTAACTGACATCCCAATCCCCAGCGCCGATGCCCTCGGTGGGTGCGATGCTGCAGAGGACCAGCTGCCGTGCCGGCCAGCTCGGCCCCAGCTGCCAAGCACAGCCGGCACCGGCGCCTTCGGCTAAGCTAAGATGGGCTGGAAGGAAGAGGGACGAGACAGTGAAGTTATCGCCACGGAGTCAAGGGGACATTTCCACGACTTGTAAAGGTACCTGGAAGCTTGTAAAGGGTAGACTGAAACGTGTTTGCAAATACTTGTTATTTGTCAGCAAACTGGGATTGCTTACCCGCTCAGAAGGAAAAAATAAAGGGCCACAAGAGTAACAGAAGACATAGCCAAAAACCTCGTAGGTTTACAAATAGGATTTCCTAGATTTAAGCTCTGTCGGTGGGGCCACTTTCCTTGTATGAGGAGTAACACAATTTCCACCTGCTACGTCAGGTTCAGATACTGCATGTCTAGGGTTTTGTGAAGATTAATTATGTTTATCCACACAGTAGAGTTTTACCAGCTAGCCATGGATTTCCAGGAAGAGAGGTATTTCCTAAGGCACCGTGTAGGGCTCAGAACAGTCCAGTAAATAAGCTGATGACTCCCTTGGCTCTGCTCCGTGCGGCATTTCTTAAAGCGCAGTCTTGGAGCGCAGTGTTCTTAAACCAAAGCATAAAAATAACCAAAACAGTATCAAGTGAATTGTAGGAGCTGGCAGAATGGAGGTAATAAACAAAGTTCAAACAGCCTGATAACAATATCCTGTTACCAGAGAAGAATAAGCAATACTCTGTAAAGGTGAAATATAAAAACTTTCTTGTGACAAGGCATTGATTTTCCCAAAAAGGAAAGGGAGAACAAACTGCAGCCGTGATGCAGCATGTGTGAGAGGGTACAATAATGACAACACTGAATAAGTATCTCATCTCCAAAAGCTCGGGCTGCGTGACCTTTAGCAGCGTTCAGGATTGTGTGTCTGTTTAGGATGTCATTAAACAAGACAGGCTTCCTCCAGCTGAACAGTGCGTAGAAGTAATTGGAGCGGTTTTGAAGAGCTAGATTCCAGACTAGCTAGTTAATGAACTTGGAAAAGCTACATGCCAGTAAGAAACTCAACACAGAAAATTAGTTTGGGGTAATAGCTCTTTACTCTGTCTTCAAGTCAGTAACCTGGTTTCCATGACATGCCTAGTACAGGTCCAAGTGGTCCCAGTGCTTGGTGTGCTACAGAACCGAGGGCAGGATGTGAATGTCTTTAAGGCAAATTTAGATCAACTGGAATAGTCTTTAGGATCTTGGTAGCTGAGCTCATGGTGAGGTGCTAAGGGTCATGCTATGAGCGTGTCTCTCATGGCCGGGTAAGTTATGAGTGGCATTTGAAAGCCACTCTGTAGAGTAGAATAAAGAGAGTGAAGAACTGTAAGGTAGCTTGAAGACTGACATTAATTACCCACTAATTTTCTAGCTGTGATCCATGAAATACTTGTTGCTGATCCCCAGACAGATGGCTAGTCACATAGGACGGGCTTCTCCTCTTTATTTCCATCTGCTATATTTCATTAAGACAGCTAAAAATAAAAATATCCCTAATGTTATTTTTCCATGTAAGTTACTGCTACAGTGATTTGATGCAACTGTGAATAGAAGAGTTTCCAAGCGACAGGAGTTTCTTAATTAATTTGTGATCCTTGGCATAAAAAGTGACTGCGAACCCCTACACTAGACTCATCACGAGCGCTACCCTTACTTCTAAGTGCTATTTATCTAGAAGAGTCAGTTAAAAACAATCTTTTCTTGTATAAGGGGAGAAAAGAGGCTGCTGTCTCTTCTGAGCAGAAGTAGTTACCATTTTTAGGTTCTAACCAGCTGAGATGGCGCCTACAAAATGGAGATGTAATCACAGAGATCCTTCAGGCATGAAGTCCTCTTTCCCTCCACGTAGTAGGAATATCTCCAGAAACAGCTTTTCTGCACAGCTCCAAGCCTCTTTTCGGCCAGCACAGTGCCCAAAAGGCCCCTGCGGGGAGTGGGTCATTTCTGGGAGGTGGTTTGGTTCTGTCTTTCACAGATTTTTTGGCTCTACCTAATGTGTCTTTGTGTGTGGTGAAGCTGGGTTCTTGCACACACAGCTCTCCCAATTTCAGCATTTAGTTCCTGATGTATTAAAATATTCTCCAGGGAAGCTGAGGTCCCCTCTATCCAGATTGCAATTTATTTACTTTCCAAAAGGGGCAAAAGCCTGAAACATGTAAGCGTTGATAATCCTTTCTAGTCCTTCCATGCGTTTCACACACATCTTTTCAGAGGGACAGAAACTCTCCCTTATTTCACGATGAAGAAGTTTTAGCATGTTTTAAACAAGGAAAGTTTAAACAAGCCCCAAAGTAAGCGCAGAAACAGGGAGCAGGCAGCCCAGCAGAAGCAGCTTGGTGTGATGAGGAGCTCCAGGGACTTGGCTAACACTTGGTCTCCAGAACTTAAGATGAAATCTGGGACCGATATCTTAGACCTGGGCCATTTTTATTCTCAACTACACAAGCCATTGCCATAGACCTCCTGAATGGCAGTCACGGGTGCTATGAGAGATGAAGTCTATTACTTTACCCTACTTTTAAAAGTCTAAAGCAAGCATGCTATTTCAGACAACACAACTCAAAGTGCCACTAGTACTATGTCTTAGTAACACTGCCTACAACACAGGCGAGAACCTTTGTTCTCACCCCTCCTTTATTAGATGCTTCTGCTTAGAAAAGCAAGCAATTTCCTCACCCTCCTGGCAACGTTCCCACGAGGAATTTCCTCCTCCCAAGCCGTAGCCACGGAGCCAGTCATACAATCCCTCCTTCTCTCGGATCACGCCGTTTTCCCATTTGTTTGGGCTCTTGCCGCTCACCCCAGCCCATCACCCCAGGAGAACCTTTGGCTCCGTTCTTGTGCCCGTTCTCCCTCCTGCAAGAGCAGTTATTTGAGTTCCACCCTAAGATCACACTGACTTAGGCCCCAGTTTAGCAAAGAATTTTATCACATGCTTAAGTGTAATTGACTTAGACCTTCAATCTGTTTTTAGCTTATCAGAAGCGTGGGTGGGTAAAGCCGTCATCCTCTTACGCACTCTTGGCTCCCATGGAGGTTGGCCGTTGATCAGCAAAGAGTATATGTGCATAAAATTGAGCAGAAACTCAGATAAGGAGGGCTGCTGAACTGGACTCCATCCAACATGGTGGCATGTCTTTTAAGACCTAATTATCTTCACACAACACTGCAGAGGTGTCAGCTCCATGGCTGTAACACACGGCAGGTTATTGGGTACTTCTACCCCAACTCACCACCGCTGCATAGTAATTAAACTTTGGGTAGTCTGTGCCTTGCTCAAACTTTGCCTCGGATATTAGGAATCCTGACTAAGGACTTCAGGATTAATTCTTAAACTTAGGAGCAGAGAATGTGGCTACGGTTGGCAAAAAGCAATGATTGCCTCCAGTCCAGAAAAAAAATAATCCAGTAATACTAGAGTCGGTATTTTATTCTGCTTAAACCACAGTGAAGTTGGATGCAGTAGCACCTCCTTTTCCTGTAGGGCCTCATCAGATCAGTACAAGGCTTAATGACAATAGCTAAAGAAACAGAAAGACACCATGGATTTCGCTTAGCCACTTATAACTTTTACCGTCAAAGTCTGGCATGTTTAATTCAGATCACATAAAAATTCCAGTGGTGAAGGGTGGAGAAAATTGAATGTTGAATGAAGACTTTTGTTTTCCTGAACAGAGCTGAAATGAAGAAGAAGCTGGGTTGTGATGATCAGATTTCTCCTATAGGTCAGAAGTTCAATGTATCATCAGATTTCATGTCATGGGGCTGTTCTGTTCCTAATTGCAACCAGCCAGGACTCTGCACATCAGTGAGCTTTTACCCTGGGCTCCTTCCATAAGACATATATTGTATTCAAAGTAGTAACTAAATCATTTTAAATGTATTTTTAAGAGTGAATCATTACCTTTCAATTCTACAACACAGCAGAAAATTAAATTCGATGTTGGCTTACGTTCATATAAAATATAAAAACCGATACTTAACTGGGTCATTGCTACAGCAAGTTTATTTTGCACAAATTTAATGCAAGCATTAAGCTATGAACCTCTGGTAGCTATGATCTCAGATTCAAAGGTATCTGGAACCTCACAGGGATAGAGGAACCAAAACCCTGAGAAACGTAGTCCAAGGGCCCAGGCCCCAACCCCAAACGTCAGCTGTGGAGGAGGGATGAAATATGGTTGAGCTGAGCTGAGTTCGTGCAGTAGGTGAGAAGGGGATCTGTGCAAGCAGCACTCTGCAGCACAGGTCCTGAGCGATCCCACTACATAACTAAATGAATTATTTATACATCTCAGGGAGAGAAGCTATAGCCACATCTCAAGCTGAAATAAAAAAAAAACAGCTTAGCACTTAGCTGGTGACTGACTTTCTGAATAATTTAAATTCGTCAGAGACATCAATGGTGGACTAGCGTGACTGCCCATGGACATCCGTTCATCTGCAGAATTAAATGAGACAGAGCGAGCGTGTGAGCTCTTTGGCCAGCCAAATCACAATATTAAATTATGACAGAGGAACACGAGCTGTTACACAAGGATGATGTGGGGCAATGACTGAGAATCAAGTTGGGGTATCTCATGTTAATCCAACAGCTAATGAAGGTTAACCTACCAATCCTAAAACAACTGTACGTTGTGTATGTCTTCTGCAGAGCGCCTTTCAGCACACCTCTGCTTTAAGAAACCTCTGTCTCATGTGGCGATTAACTGTCAGAGAGGTTTTATCCTTCCTACATCCAGGACAGACCATCTTGTGACCTGCAACGCACTCTCTCCTTAATAAATCATCTTCTAAACATTTTCACACTGAAAATAGGGCTTCCGCGGGTTTCAGCATGCTCTGGTTTCCCATGTTAGGAAGAATAAGGCTTTTGCTGGTGCTGTAGGACAGCTTTGGAGAATAGTGCCAGCCAAGAGGAGCAGGACTGCACAGAAGACGCGTCTGTGTTCCTCGGATGCTATGAATTTTTCTTAAAGCCAAGAAACCTGAAACTGCAGTGGCAAGTCAGACTTCCTCTCGAGATGGAGTCGAGGCAGGCTAATTTTAGTCACCATGCACTATGCAAATCATCATTCTGTAGCTGAGTTTATTTTTTAAAGTGCTGACTGCCAAACTTGCTGCGGGGCATAGACTATTCATATGGGTCTTAAAGAGGTTTGAAACCAGCTCTTTGGTTAGCGGTGCTACGTTTCAGATGAAGGGGGGGGGTGCTCAAAAGGGCCCTGCTAGAAAGCAGACTTTCAATAGGGAAGGTCTAGATGACTGGTTTAGATCATATATTGATTTTCTAACTGGCCAGAATTAGCTGTTAGTGGTTTTTTGGAATATGTTTTTGGTTCTACATGTAATTTTTCTTTTTCCTTGAAAACTCCCCTGATAAGCTGCACACCGTGGGCCCGCAGGAGATGATGGGAGCGCTGGTATCTGGATCACGCCCAATATCTGTAGATAAAGGAAGCAGATCACTGTTGGGTTTTAGATTTATTATCTAAATATTTGGCACATTCACAGAGTTCACTTTTAACTGGGATTGATCTGAATTCCTAGGAAAGAAGTAATTCTTCAAAAAATTATTATTAGACTGTGATTCATGGCAGATACGGGGAATGCCGAGCAGCAGAAGCAAGGCAAGGTACACTTCCAGGAAGCCCAGGCTTTAGCACAGACAGTAAATTGTTACATTTCTCTTCAATATTAAAAAGATTTAGCATGTGGACTTTGATCTGATAACTTTCATAATGTCTCTATCACAAGTTATACTATGACCGAGTAGGAGTAGTTCTTTGTATTTAAAAGTAATGATTCTCCATTATTTCTTACCGACTATCATAGATAGCGTCAGAAACTTCCCTTTCTTAACTTTAAGAATAACCACTTCCAAGTCCGATATCTTACCCATAACCTTCAAGGCCTTTATCCATCCAAGCAGGTCTGCCTGGAGCTGAGTTTGGAAAGGCACTTTGAATCCTGAACTCAAAAATGAGGCAGGAGAGTAAAAGCAGGAGCTAGTTTTCAACTGTGAAACTATTTTAAAAGGCGCTCTTATGTTCTGTGGCTGATCTTGAATCTTTAACATAAGTGCTTTGGATCTGGGGCTCGAACCCTAGTGAATGGTCGGAATTTCTCCTTGAAATCTGCTGCGGGCTTTAGGGGGGACTTGGAGAAAAAATATGCA
>NW_008795318.1:1232349-1250293 GCF_000699145.1 Aptenodytes forsteri | reverse complement strand
CCTGTCTATGTAGGGAAGGAAAGGGAACTGCCGCTGTATTCCTCCGAACGCAGGGAGCTGCTGCATTGTGCATTTATTTCCATTTACGCGAACAATCTGCCCATTTTGTAAGAGTCCAGCAATGCTCAGACAAAGACACTACCAAGGTGAAAACAAGTAACTGCAGGACCGCGTATACGACGTGTGGCAGCTCCCCAGCCATTGGAAGGGTGGGACTGGGGAAAAATATCTTTTCCACCGTAAAAGCCCGGGACAATCCAAGTGGAATCCAGCTCCCCTCCCCGGGGACAGGCGAGGCAGCCGGGCGGCCGCTGGATGTCACTGGCTCTGCGCAGAGGCCGGCACAGCCCGTGGCGGGGCCGGGAGGGGATGCCGGCAGGAGAGGGCTCTCTGGGGGGGCTGAAGGACACGCGGGTGGACACGATTCACCTGCTTAATTCGCAGGATCTTCCTAAAAACGTACCTCCCGTGGAAGTGGAGCCATGTCCCAAATCTAACACCAGGGAGCAATAGCCTCTGCAGAGATGAATGGTGCGTTTGTGCTGCTGGGCGCTTCGCCCGGATGAGCAGACACGCTTGCCTTTCAGCGTGGCTACGCTCTATTTTTGTACATTTTCTGTGTTATTTCATCGCCCCTCAGCTTCATATTAAATCTGACCTTTCTACTGCACTTGACTGGGGAAAGGTAATCACCTACTTTGCTTTCTTTGGGGTTATACATCATTGCATATGGCAGGTAGATAAGTGTATCTGGAAAATATGGTTGCATGTGAGACTAGGCAGGAAAAAATATCTGCGAGTAGGTCAGGATCCACTTGAAGACCTGCCAGACCTGCCTGAGCGCAAATATATTTTTCAAGCTGGATATTTAACTCCCACTGGCCCCTGTGAAAACTGTGATTGCAGAAAATCTTCTTTTGCCTTGAACAGTGGAGAGAGATTTCAGTTCCCCCTTGCACACTGCTGCAGAAAGGCCCTGAGCGAGCACAGCGAGGCTTCTGTGATTTATGGTGTTACAAAGAGTTGGGAAGTTACGAAGGAGTATTTCAGGTTTCATACAGTGGCTAGAGATGGATCTAAATACACCATTGTGCAACCCTCGGACTGGAACTGAGACTGTGTATCGCACAAAATGAACATCACTCAAAAGGAGTTTAATACCGAAGTGCAGTCATAAGCATCAGGGCTTCCAGGGGATAACGATAACCTCACACACACAGCCCTGTTAGAGCACCCTCACAGGAACTTCAGGGACCTCTTCTAATTAATGCAACTATAGGCTGTACGCATCTAGTGTGGATTTGATCTGTTGGCTACTGAAGATATTAATTGCTGTAACACAGTGACAATTCTGAAATGATGGCAAAGCTAACGCAGCAGGAAAGGTGTGGGAACACGGTGTGGCTGCCATTTAGGTCAAGCAATAAATAGCTTTCTTACAGCTGTGTCTATTTGATATGTCCAGGAGCAGAGTAAAAGAGCCTGCACTGTGCTCGGTGTTGCTACAACTGCTTATTCTTTATCTGTATCTTGATACGATGCCATCCAGAGGTAGCTGGATATTCAGGCTATAACCCCTAATGAGTGACAGAGGGGACGAGGGTCAGCTGCAGCAAATGCAAGGGCAGGGCTCCCACCGGCTGGGGGTTTGAAACCCCTTAATTAAGGTGAAGAAAATGCCTTGGTGTCACAGCTTGTTCTACTCATTTTACTCGTGTAGAAGCTCTACTTAATGTTGAAGTGATTAAAGAATAAGCTAACTTGATACAGAAGCATCATCCAATGAAAACAAAGGCAGTTCAACTAAAATTGGTTTGAAAATGCTCATTAATTAAACTAACGTAAATTTGCATAGATGTGGGCTTGCTAACACTCTTTTCCCCCTCTTCTTACCTAAATGGGACTAATTATTTCTCTAATTATAATGTAATTGGGTGGCCTTGGGATCATTGATTACAGATGCACTTCCTCATCTCACTGTTTTGTATGAAAAGGCAGTTCAACTAAAATTGGTTTGAAAATGCTCATTAATTAAACTAACGTAAATTTGCATAGATGTGGGCTTGCTAACACTCTTTTCCCCCTCTTCTTACCTAAATGGGACTAATTATTTCTCTAATTATAATGTAATTGGGTGGCCTTGGGATCATTGATTACAGATGCACTTCCTCATCTCACTGTTCTGTCTGAATCCAAGCAGAAGAGAGGGATGCTCTTCTGGGATGTGCTGCAACTCCTTTTGGCTGCAGTCTTGACCTTAAAAAAAGAGGAAGAGAAAAAAAGTGAGTAAGCTGAGCTATTTATAGTTGAGCTAATTATTTTGATGTGATATGACAGTAGCGAAGTCTGTTTTCTCTTCACTCAATTAATGGCAATGGAAAAAGCATTCAGTACCCTTTTAACGGTATTCATTGGCTACAATACAAACCTTTGCTTAATGTTTTAAGACTCAGGATTTTGCAATACAGCAGTGGGGGGCACAGTGCTGCGTCATGTTGCTGGTTGATGGAGGAGAAGCTGTGACGTGAGGAGCTGAACGGGGGTTGCTGTTGTTAAAGAAAAAAATCCACTATTTTGGCCAGAAGGTAGCACGCAGCAAGTCTATACAAGGCACTACGTAAAATCGTACAGCTCAAAGCTCATCTTCTAGGATGCTTGGTGGACACCAAGGAGTTTGAAGTAGCTAAAGCTTTACTGTTCACAAGTGGGGAAACTGAGGCAGAAGCAAACTAACCTGGCAAAGGTTGCAAAGCAAGTAAATGGCCAGAGAGTGACAATCTTGGTCTGTGGTCTCTGACCCGTCCAGAGAAGGTGGGTTTACACCGTGCTTTTCACTGTCTCTTACCTACCTGCTTTTGTGCTGTTCCTGTGCACAAATTCTGGGAGTGAGACCTGCTGGGCAGCAAACAAACCGGGGAAGGTGGAGGGGACAGAGGGGGATGTCTCGGCTGAATTTTTTGTTGCCCATTACTGAAGATTCTGCAACAGAAACCACCCCCTGAGCACCGCAATGTGTTTTCTAGGTCTCTGGGGCAGCTGCTAATAGCAGCTATCCCTGGTCTCACTTTTGGAGCTGGACAAGAAGCTAGATTTTTATTCTGTAAAATTTTGGAATTAAAAGATAAAAATGGAGTGGATCCTTACCTTTAACCAAGACAAAATTTGAAATCCTAAACTTTTGTGAGTTATTTCTGGTGGAAAAGCACTTTACTGTTGAAGCTCAGTTCTTGCTCCCCCTCCGAGGCTTATTAAAATAGCTTTTCTTCCTTGCTCCTCAACACCCTCTGCAGCTTGTCCCTCTCCATGACCACAAAACTCCTGCCAGAGGATTTGCTGTGTATTACAGGGCTTTCTTCACTGTTGCGAGAGAGGAAGAAAAAAATACACGCTCTCCTCCTTTTAAGGCTTTGCTCAGGTCCCTGAAATCTGTGTACTTCTCAGGTTGCTTTTGGTGACCTTTCAGGCTTTCAGAAAGCAGGTGCTGTTTGTTAAGCCTTTACGTGACTGTTGCTTTGTTTTCATTTTATTTATCTTTTTTAAACATGTGGGTCAGGCAGCTGCAGGTACAGTGCAATATTCATGAGAGGCTCTGATTTATGCAGGCACAAGGCTGTGCAGCGGGATTACAGGGTACTGAATGTTATATGCAGTTTTAATTTCTTTTTATGACCAAAGGATACAGCCAGAGTTTCTCAAATATGGAATTTATGAGAGCCTCATTCATGCAAGTTTTAAAGGGCCCCTGTATCTCTGCCTCGCAAAGCCGCTGCGCTGAACGATGGGCCGAGCAGCCCGCTCACCCTTTGCCAGTTAACAACAGTATATGTAAAAACATGGCTAGGGCAGCTAGTTTGACACCCAAATGGCCTCTGCGTTTAAAGTCCAGGCACTCCTGCAGTATTTGCACAGCCCCAGCCCTTCTCCGAGTGAGGCACCTACTACAGAGGCACAGAGAAACTCCGTGCAATGTTTAGACTCTCAAATCTTCTGAGCGGGGACTCTCTCTGCAGTACAGCGCTGAGGGTTAACTTCTAAAAGCTACTGTAGTGCAAACTAAATAACAGAGGGTATTTGTGGCAAGTCCAGGTGTTATTTGGCCCTCCTAACTTCCAGTCCTGTGCTCCACACCGACGCGGCTCGCTCCTGTTCTGACTGACTTTTGCACTTTGTATCTGACCTGCAAGTCCTCCCTCCGGAAAAGGAGCCTCTCCGCTCGTAGGAGGAGCGGGGTTTGTGTGCCTGGCAGCTGGCCGGGCACTGCCATCCACCTGGAATTTGCATCGTAGATTATGAAACAGCCTGGCATAAAATTCAAGGTATTAAATGCCATAGTATGGCCCTGCAACATAATGTGCATGTCTGATGTGAATTATCCAGCCCTCTTCTGCTTCGAGAGTTACACGTCGAATTACATGTACTTGCATCCCACACGGTTATTTTGGGGAGAGAGATGATTCTTTGGAAAGTCACCAAAGTTTTTGTAGTGGAACTGGAACCATCGGTGTATTCAGAAACCTGGTAACGGGTTCCTGACGGAGGAACCATTGGTTTAAAACACTGAGTCTGGCCAGTTTGTGACTGTCTCCAGCGCCAGAGTCCCTGGGGGAGGGTGAAGGGGAGCTGCTCCAGTCTCCATAAGCACAGTGAGAAGTCATTTCCGAGCCAGACATCTCGGAACAAGACTTGTGCCATGCTTGCTGCCCCAGGATGGTCAATGCATGGTCCTGCCAGTGAGCCCCAAGTCCTCATCCCATGGACGCTGCTGTCGCAAACGCCTCCGAGTCCAACCTGGACGAGTGGAAAAAGCCTTACCCGTCTCCTGTAGCTAGCGCCTTCAGCTTCTATTTCTGCAGAAGGGGAGCTCTCCTTTCCATCTTCCCTGCCATCCAGGAAAACAAAAAGGCACTGCTAACATCTGCTCTTTTCTCCTCCTACGTGCAGGCTCTTTCTCGGCTCTCTATTAAACCCCTTCCCACACAGAGGCGTAGGCAGGCTTATGCGCATACATCTCGGTGTACAATCTCTCCCATCCCTTGGGAGCAGCATTTGCAATGGTGACTGGTGAGGGTTTATTTTTGTTCTTTGCTAAGACTTTGGTTAACAGGCTTCTCAGTCTCCAACTTGCACCTACTCCTCTAGCGATCAGCCCATACGCCGTGTAACGGCAGGGCTGACATGGAAGCTTGTGGAGACACCGCAAGTGGGTGGAAATGGATGCAGCAACGTATGTAGAAATTTCCCATTGCTAAGCTACGCTCAGGTGCATTTACTTCTACCAAGAGGGGTTACTACGGAAACAAGGAGCCGATTTCTGGAAAAAAACCCAGACGTTCCTAATGAGCAACAAAAGCTATACTTGTCCTTCAACTTTGATGTGCCGGGATCTGTTCTTTGGTCTCCAGTACTTGAAAAGTGCCTGATTTCGAACCCTGCCATCGCTCTCTCGTCCCAGTCCTGCCCCTGGGGCCCGCGGCTGTGGCAGAGTGCTGAGCCTTCACCATAAAACGCACGAGCTCTGAGTCACTTCTCCCTCTGGCAAAGAAAACAGGAGAATCCATCTGGGCTGGTTCCATCCTGAAAAACTTGCCATGTTTTGCAACTTGCACATTTTTCTCCTCCAATTGGAACGTGTTGGCTTTTCCCGAAGCTGGCATGGCTTTTCGATGCAACAAGAAAAATCCCCATCAAAATAAATTTTGCAGAAAAGTTTAATCTGAGAGGTTCAAAGCTAAACAATGCCGGCTGCCGCGCGGAAAGCTCTGCAGAAAGATGCTCAGCTTTTTCCCACAGCCCTAATCAAGCCCAGTTGCCAATTACTGGTTTGTGTGTACGTTGCATCCTAGCTGAGGCTGTTACAGGGAAAAAGTTGCGCTGTCAGCATGGCAAGAGAAGGGTGGGGGATTGCCTGAAGGGTACAAAATAAAGGCAGAGGTTTGAAGGCGCTGGGAGAGGTCGGACTCACGGCTCCGGTCTCTTCTCGCAAGGCTCGGAGGCAGGTTTTGCAGCGCTGGGGCTCGGATTGCGAAGACGGGATCGGAGAGCAGCCGACCTCCAGCCCACCCGAGACGTGCCGATCAATGGAAACGAGTGATTTACCATTATCAGAAATAGCAATTATCCTCGGAAACGTGGCAAGCTGGTTAATTGCACCACGAGGCATTAATAGTTATGTCAAGAGTATCTGCTTCATAACATCAAAACAGAAAGTGTTTTAAGATACAGTGTTACTCTATAAGGGGAAAAATACATTTTCCAAGTTAAGAAATTGGATCCAAATACCTAAAACAATTCAGAAAATGCTGTAAAAGAAACATGAATAGGAGCAACATCATTAAGAAAGAACATGTCAAAAGGAATTATAATCCCCAACTGAAGTTCTCCAGTATAGAAGCAAAGAAAAAGATTATTTTTTTTTAAATTGTATTTCCTGAATAGTGTGTTTAGTTTGGGGGATGTGACATAATTGTGTATTTTCCCACCATTCAGAAAGTATAATTCCCCAAGTTATCACAAGGAACACTTGCTCATTAAAAAAAAAAAAATCTAATCTTGCAAACCTGATGCATTTTGCAGTATGATTAACTTGCTGGCTTCCACAGTATTTAATTCAAACAAAGAAGAAGTTCAAAGATAATAGTTCAGTTTATCTCAGTATATAATGTTTTTTCCTGTGAACACAGAAAAATACAAATAACAGTTTATGTTGGTTTTGATAGATTTACAACACTGTTAGATTACACCCAGACCATCCTGAAGACATACTTCTTTTAGACTTTGCTATCAAGCAATTTTAAAGCCCAATGCATTGGAAATTAATTCCAGAAGAAAGGAAAGGAAAAGATTGTTGTTCTTCCACTTTAGCTATTCTTGCTAACATTTGTGTGCAAATGGCAATGGGGATTTGAGATGTTTGTACCAACATATTTATTTTGCAGCAGGAAAGGGCAGTGTGGATTTTTTTTTTTAACTGCCTCTACATGAGAGGGTCTATATTATAACTGGCGGTGACAAATACTGCATGTCCAGCTGTGATGGTTTCTAGTGATACAAAAGGGGTGTATGAAGCAGATCATGGCCTTCTAGAGGGATCAGTGCTTTTCCTACGGGAAATAACAGGTTTTACCCCAGCACTGGAATGCTGCTCCCACCAGACTGGATACTGAGGACTGATCCAGAGCCGAAGTCTGTGAAAAGTCCTCGGGGCAGCTGCAACTTCGCTTGCTCTTGCAGGAGAATAAACTGTCTTTACACAACTGTATTTATCCAAGGCGTTGCGCTGCTTTAGGGCTCTGTTTCAAATACAGCATTTCCAAGGCAGGTCCCCGGGGGCTGCGATGTGGTTACCCCTCCCGGGAAAGGCAGAGGTGCCCATGCCGCATCGGTTTCTCCTCACTGCTGGTTTAGGGTAGGTTAAAAGTGGTGGTGCCAGGGACGAAAGGAAAAATAAAGGAAGTTCTTTGATAGGAAGTTTCATAGCTTGCTTCAGTATCCTATATATTGCTTTTCGGAAGCATTTTTAAATTATCTGAAATACAGTTGCACGGTATTTCCAGCAGTCACAGTCTGACCTGGGATATCAATATTTTGCAGTTTTTAATAAGAATGAAAAACCCCCAAAGTAAGGTTTACACTGAATAGTGTTGGGTTTTTTGGGGTTTTTTTTAATATTATGGTGCTGTTTTAAAAATGTCACAGTTGAGGCAGCGAGAATATCCTTTCTTTGCAGTGGGGGGGGGGGGGGGGAAGTGAAAATGTTTTCCTAAATAACCCTGTCCGATATCCGATCTCTGGGCAGGTATCACCATGCTGACCTCCACCTTGGCACTAGCACAGAAACCCCGCTGGACCTGCCAGACCTCCCGGGTTCACAGGGTGGTCAGGACAAGCAAGCGATGGAAATATTTTTGGGATGAGCTGGGATTCCCTCTGAGATCCCAAACAGCACAAGCAGGTCTCACTATTTAAAATGACTTCGAAGTTGCAGAGCACAACACTGGCCCATTCAGACCCCGATGGCTGTTCGTTATCCAGCAGCAGCTCAGCGTTACCAAGATTGAAGGTTGTCAATTATAGAGAAATTAAGAGCCCCGTGAAGAAGAGTTTGTGCTTAGAGCACGGCCGGAGCTTGCCCAGATCCAGCTGATGTTTCTTGCCAGAAGCAGGCACGGCCGAAACGCAGCACAGCTTCAGTCTCAAACTGACGGTGACGAAGAGTTGCAAAATACCTGTTTTTGAAACCTACTTGTCCAAATAAATGCTGAGTAACCCAGGCTTCACCTGAATGCTCTGGTTTCTTAAACAGGCACAGCTCCAAAGTCCTGGCTGTGAAGAAACATCACCTGAAAAGTATGGTGTGCTCACAGCATTCAATTAAAAAAAATAATTTAAAAAGTTGTGTATATTATTCCTTCAATGAGGAATTATTGCTTGAATGAGGAATTCAAATGAGGGAAGAGAATTTCTGCCCTTTTTCTTTCAACTTTTAAAAGATATATTTTTTAATATTTTTTTTTTAAATTTAAAAAAGTCCCTGGGCATTGACAGTGCTGAAAGAAGCATTTTTAAAACCAAAGCAAAGCTTTTAAGCCTTCAAGAACTGCTGGCAGGGAGAAAACGCTGCCATCTGCTCTTACTCCTGTCTTCAGGGTGGGGGTTTTAACTGCAGCCCTGGCAAACGGCACGTGCGTGCCCACCCTGCCCAGCCGTAGCCGTTCCCTGCTCGCGGATCAGCACCGTGTAACACGCGTTACCCCTGCGTGCGCGTTAGCTTGCGTCTGAAGGCACAAACCCAGAAGTCCATGAACTTTTCAAGGCCATTTTTTGGATGTTTCACTTTTCCATGTACTCAGAAGTTTGTAACCTAGCGCTTTTTGTTGGGTTCGGATGCTGAAGGGATGATGGCCGGTGGGTTTACCAGAGACCTGGTGCTGAAGCCCGTGTCCCGTATGGAAGGGGTCACTGAACGATGGGTACCTATCAGTACTTACAGGGGGCTTATAAAAAAGATGGTGGCAAGCTTTTTAGCAGGGGCTGTTGCAACAGGACAAGGGGTAATGGCTTTAAACTAAAAGAGGGTAGATTTAGACTAGATATAAGGAAGAAATTTTTCACGCTGAGGGTGGTGAAGCACTGGCCCAGGTTGCCCAGAGAGGTGGTGGATGCCCCATCCCTGGAAACATTCAAGGTCAGGTTGGACGGGGCTCTGAGCAACCTGATCTAGTTGAAGATGTCCCTGCCCAGGGCAGAGGGGTTGGACTAGATGACCTTTAGAGGTCCCTTCCAACCCAAACTATTCTATGGTTCTCGTATCCCAAAAGCTTTTCCATGAGACACCACCACGGCTTCAAAACAGGGTTTTCCTGCAGTGGCAAATGTGAACGTGCACTCGAGCGTTCTGCTCTGCCGCTCGTAGAGCTGACCGGTGCTGCTAATAACTAACAACTACGAGTCCTGGGAGTATTTAAGTAAGTGGCCGCACGGGACTCCTTTTCACTGGCCTTCTGCAAAACCTTGTGCTGCCGGGAACGTCTGTGGGAGCTGGGAATCTTAAAGCCAACGCTGGGAAACACTGGCATCGAGCAAATCTTAAAGTTTGCATTTCCCCAAGCATCTGTGGAGAAAAAAAAATAAAATAAAAAATTGTGGATTTATGCCACTCCAGCAATGGGATAGAAATGCACCGTGTGGTTTAGCGGTACCAATGGTAACCTTGATTTTTTTTTTTTAAAGCCTTTAAATATTTACAACAAATTGCTCAGGAAGGAATTATACATTATTAATTTTCATTGTTATTCTGATAAAATTTCAAAATCAAATTTTGAGGAAAACGCCTGGTGGTAGACACTTTATGGTGAGGGGAAAAAAACCAGATCAGCTGTGCTAGCGCTTGAGATTTATTTGGGCAATTACAGTCAATAGGAAATGCAAGTCTCCTAAAGAAATAACATTTTCTTCTTGAGCTGTTGAGGAACGCTGCATGGACCATAAATGATAATAAGGCCGTGTGAGTGCTCAGGCAGGTATTTGGCTGTGGTGGTGTTTTTCGGGACGCCCTTTTCTCCTGGGTGCCTCGGGCGCACGCAACCTACGTGCTCACAGCGAGCTTGCGCCGAAGCTCAGCGGCTGGGTCAGCAGTGCATTTTCGGTTCAGACCAATGCGGGAACAGCCACGTTTCCTTCTGTTTCGGGTCACTGACTTTTTGCATCCAAGCTCCAAATCAGCCCAAGTTGACTTGAAACGCTGCCAGCCTGGCCTAAGATTTGAAAGCCTAAGTCTAACCAGGAAATCTCCTCTTGATGAAAGTCTGGGGAGGGGGAGAGGCCATGATCTGTGTGTTATGTGCACTTCAATAATTTTATCTGCAGTGAGTTTAGCATTCAAAAGACCCATTAAAAAAAAAAGTAAAGGTTTGCAAAGCACAGCTCCATTTCACGTAAACTCTACCTAAACTTTACTATTTTGTATTAAGACATCTGAGAACGTGCAAACCCCATTTATCAAACCTTTTCCACGCTGGTTAAGACCCTGCTGTCCGCCCCATCTCCCGGCAAACCACCCCAATGGCGCCGAAGCTGAATCTGATTGAGCCGTGCTCATCTGGAGACGATTCCCCTTGCTGCCACGTGGCTGCTTTGGGGGGGCCGGTCCCTGTGGGGAGGGGAGCATCACCATCACCCCATGCTGGGATGGGAGTCTGAAAACACATGGGTGCTTGTCTGGGACAGAGGTGTGAATACGGTAAGTTTTGATTTGCACAGAGCTGGTTTGGCAGGGCTGAGAAATGAAGGTCACAAAGTAAGGGGATCTGGGGTTATTTATATGCAGGGTGCTCACCGCTGAGAGCAGCAACATTTGATCAGGGACCTCTCCCGAACGGAGCCCCCCGCGCACCCAGGGGTGTACACACAGCCCGCCCCAGGGCGCATCGGTTACCAGCAGGTTTCCTCCCACCTCGATTTGCAAAATAACCTGATTTTGGGCTGGACTGAAGGGTAAATATACAAGGCTGAACCTGCCTGACCTGGTGGCAGCATGTGTGGCATGAGTTGGGGGGAAAAAAATCCATCACAAATCAGGTCCCTGGAGCTGAAGCATCTTTCATCTACATGCAAATGCTGAACTAGCACAAGTCAAAGTTTATTTTTAAAGCCCACTGCTGGCTTGTGCAGTTTAATGATTTCCTCAGATTTTTTTAGTTATTTATTTCCATTCTCTAAAGGCTCCTGGCCCTTTAACATTTTTTTTAACGGTATTTTCTGAGCATGTTTTCCAATTAAATGTTGATGAAAGATGCCTTGCTTAAGAGGATGGGGGTTTGAGGAGCACTCAGGCCTGATTCAGCAAAAGCACTTGATTATCTTCAGTTTAATTTTACAAAGTAGTTAAGCACATGCCTGAAGCTAGGTATGTCCTTAAGTCCACCTCTGCTCAGCAAAGCATTTAAACACGTGCTTCGCTTTAACCAGAGACAAGGGATTTTTACCATATGCTTAAATACTCCCCAAACCTGTAACCTGAGCAGCTCTGGCAGATGCCTTTCTAGAACTGGTGGATCTGTCACACTGCTAAAAACATTAAAAAAAAAAAAAAAAAATCCTTAAAATGTCTTATTTCTGGTAAAAGCAAGAGCGGCTCCTCCCCGGCGGCACAGGCTGTCCCACACCGTCCTCCCCAGTTTGGGGCTGGAGGGACTGTTGCCAGGGCAGGGAAGGGAGAGATGCTTTTCAAGTGAGTGAAGCTTTGTGGTTGCACTGACTGTCGTCTTGCTCTATATTTGGATGTTGTTGTACATGCGGAGTGCAGGTCCCTGCCTGAAGCCTGTGGGTGTTGCTGAAATACAGATAATAAATGGCTCGTGTGATTTGACCAGAGCTGCTTTGCTGAGTACGTCTGAGCCCTATTCCCTTTGCTGGATGTGCCTGTTGTGGCGGTAGTTTCTACAACACCCTTTCTGCTCTAAGGCTTCAAGCGTGTTGGTGTGTTTAAGACTAGACCTCACTGGAGGGAAAGCTCAGGCTGGAGATGTTCTGGGTAGGGTTTGGTGGTTTGTCAAAATAGTCAGCAGAGGTGGTCTGACGCCGAGTCCAGCAAAACCAGGCAGGTTGGGATCAGTGGGGCTTCCCCTGAGATCACCTATTCAGTTCCTGGGCATCTCTTGTGCCGAGTTTCTCTGAAACCTAGATTGGCAGCACTCGGACTCTCAAATCAAATTATCCTGGAAAGCAGAAAGGCTCCAAGTCCTGGTTGAGCCAGAAATCAGTATTTTCTGGGATTCAGCAACAGCCTTAAAGCACAGCTTCCCTAATCCAAATTTGAAAAAAGTGCCATTCAAATTTTTGATCCAGAGCTGCACCGTGACGCAGTCATTCAATAGCTGCCATAAACACAGTACCGGTGGCCAGAAGGGGTGACACCATCCCGTGCGTTGTTATCTGGTGCATCAGGCACCGTCACCCATGCGAGCAGGCACTCATCAGCCGTGGGTAAATAAAGACTTCCCTTCTGCATTTAAAATAAAAAAATCTCTTTAAGAACAGTGCACCCAACACAAATTGCACCGAGCATCCTCCCTGCCGTCTGCTCCCGTGCCGCAGCGTCAAGGTCATGGGGGGTACGGATGAGCATCGTGGGTGCCGGCTCCTGTCCTGCGCTTGGAAACCAAAGGGATGCTGAAACACCCCTGTTGCAGGGGTGCTTTGGGTTCATTCGCTGGTGCTTTGGGTAAAAGCTACATTTTTCCAGCGTAAGGAGTCTCCTCATCCCCTCAAATAAAACCAGCTGCTGATCGTGTAGTTCTAGCACCAGGTGAAGGGCTGGGGACTGGGAAAGAAGAGTAAATGGACAAAACATCGCTGCCAATTTTCAGATGGGGATGATCCAAGTACCACAAGAAAGATCAGATCTATTCCCAGCTGTCCAGCCGACGCTCATCCTTGGGATGGGACAAAGCAGAAGTCTAGATCCAAAGAGCTCTCCTCTGCTCTAAGGCTTCAAGCGTGTTGGTGTGTTTAAGACTAGACCTCACTGGAGGGAAAGCTCAGGCTGGAGATGTTCTGGGTAGGGTTTGGTGGTTTGTCAAAATAGTCAGCAGAGGTGGTCTGACGCCGAGTCCAGCAAAACCAGGCAGGTTGGGATCAGTGGGGCTTCCCCTGAGATCACCTATTCAGTTCCTGGGCATCTCTTGTGCCGAGTTTCTCTGAAACCTAGATTGGCAGCACTCGGACTCTCAAATCAAATTATCCTGGAAAGCAGAAAGGCTCCAAGTCCTGGTTGAGCCAGAAATCAGTATTTTCTGGGATTCAGCAACAGCCTTAAAGCACAGCTTCCCTAATCCAAATTTGAAAAAAGTGCCATTCAAATTTTTGATCCAGAGCTGCACCGTGACGCAGTCATTCAATAGCTGCCATAAACACAGTACCGGTGGCCAGAAGGGGTGACACCATCCCGTGCGTTGTTATCTGGTGCATCAGGCACCGTCACCCATGCGAGCAGGCACTCATCAGCCGTGGGTAAATAAAGACTTCCCTTCTGCATTTAAAATAAAAAAATCTCTTTAAGAACAGTGCACCCAACACAAATTGAAACAAGCATCCTCCCTGCCGTCTGCTCCCGTGCCGCAGCGTCGAGGTCATGGGGGGTACGGATGAGCATCGTGGGTGCCGGCTCCTGTCCTGCGCTTGGAAACCAAAGGGATGCTGAAACACCTGTTGCAGGGGTGCTTTGGGTTCATTCGCTGGTGCTTTGGGTAAAAGCTACATTTTTCCAGCGTAAGGAGTCTCCTCATCCCCTCAAATAAAACCAGCTGCTGATCGTGTAGTTCTAGCACCAGGTGAAGGGCTGGGGACTGGGAAAGAAGAGTAAATGGACAAAACATCGCTGCCAATTTTCAGATGGGGATGATCCAAGTACCACAAGAAAGATCAGATCTATTCCCAGCTGTCCAGCCGACGCTCATCCTTGGGATGGGACAAAGCAGAAGTCTAGATCCAAAGAGCTCTCCAGTTTTTTTGGATTCAGGAACCTGCCCTGGTTGTCGAAGATGTAGCTCCCTCCTCGCCTGTCCAGTCCCCTCTTGTTTGCCTTGGCTGTGCGGCTCTATCAGTATAGGCTCCCTGCTTTTTTTTGCCGAGGCATGGAGGACATTTAACAAATCGCATTTTTTTCAGAATATATTCTTTCTCTGCAAAGCTCTTGGCTATTCCTATCTTTTTTTAAAAGTCTTAAAAAAAAAAAAAAGTTGTTTGTGGTGCTAACGGTATGGAATGAGCTAAAGCTTTATGCCATTTTTAGCGCTCTTGGAACAGAGAGAATTGGAGGAACTGAAAATATATGCTTAATCGCCCCCAGGAAAGACTGCCATAATATTTTGGGTTGCATAAGCAAACTAAATTGGAAATCTGGAATCTACTCAAGACCTTTTGATCAGGGAGCTTTGCAAGTGCAGAAAAGTAAAAACACAGACAGATGGGGATTAGAGTTGAGCATCAGGAGAATAATTTCCTCTTTTAATTTCAGTTCCGCCAACATATAAAAAGCATTAACAATCCAGTTACGTAATGTGCGTCAGAGCCCAGCTATACGGAGCGGTAATGCTCGGTGTAATTAAGCCATTACACAGCCTATGTTTGCTGCATGGAGGTAGGAGTCACTTTGCACAAGCAAATGAACCCCCCCTTCCACAAATCCGGGCAAATGTCCTGGCCAAAATTAGAACCAGTTATCGAGGCTAATAGGAGCTGCAGGGGGTTCAGGGAAAATTGAAGCCTGCTCCGAGATACTGCTGGGTTTACAAAATCCAATTGACAATCACTTGCAAACCCCAATCCACCCTATTTTTCTCTATCTTTGTTACTAAATCAGTTTCGGTGGGAGAAAGGAGATTAGGCTGAGGAGCAAGCGGAGATATTTTTGCTGATTGTTTGACATTGGGAACAATAGTCCATAATATACTTTGTGTTATTCTAATAGTAGGATCTCTGAGAGAAGGCACTGCAACATTTAGAGGCTGGCAAGAGCCCCACAAATTTGAGGCTGCAAAGGCTGGCAGAACAGATTAGATTTCTGTTCTTGCCTGTTTTCCTCTTCTCGGGGGATATTTTTGCATACGGTGGCTGATGTGGAGTGATGCAAAAAGGTACTAAGAGGACGGTCTGATAGAAGGGCCACCTACATTTCAGGATCAACTAACCGGACACGGCTTCTGAAGAGGTTTTGAAGAGTCTCTGATACCCCAGAATATCCATATTAAGAACTATTTGCCTATTGGGATCAACTCCCTAGACTGCTGATGTCTGCAGCCTTTAGATAAAACCCACTTCTTCCAGGTAGCGGATTTTTTTTTTAATTTTTTTTTTTTTTTTGCAAGCAGATTTAACTGCAGTTACTTTTGCTTGCATTTCACTCTTATTCCGTGAACTTAGGTGAGAGTAGGACTGAGATTTCACAGACCGGGTCTGCTTTTCTTCATTTCAATTAATATCGCATATGGGAAGACATCTGTATTTTTGGCACTGCTTTGTGATACTCTGCATAGGCACGGGCTCAGAGCAGCCTTGAAGAAGCCTCTGCAGTGGGAGCAGAGCTGCCCTGGGCATTTTCCTCCTGTCCTGAGGAATGGCAGTTTGGCCAAGACAAACTTTTGGAGCTCTCCCATCACAGCCCTCGCTCCGGTCCTTTGCGGGAGGGATGTGGCGAGGAAATCCCGACCTGGCAAACCTGAAACAGTGCCTGAGGGCAACCAGTAGCCTTTGCAGATTAGAGCTGCTTGAAGGCTGCTGGTTTAGGCGCTGCACTGGGCTCGGGATTTGGGAATACGCAGTCGCTTTCCATACTGAATCGCTGAGCAAGCGTGGAGCCTGGCTTTTCATCAGACCTGGGGACCGTGGTTATTTTTGGACCACAAGAAGACTACAACAAGAAGTTAGTCATGTGTGAGCAGTACTCTCCAGGCTGATTTGCCACAATAAATAAATAAAAATAAGACAGAAGCATTAAAAAATTAGCTTTACACATGACTGGCACGTCATTTCCATTCAAATGGGTTATATCGTAGGTGCACATGCGATCATAGGCTGCTATTTAAGGAGGAAACCTCTACTTACATAAATGTCTGATTATGCAACTGTCATGGAAACCAGAGATGACAAAGATGTATTAGATTAGCTTGTCCATTCCCTCAGAGCGCAGGATTGTTCCTTGTGGTTTATTTTTTGCTCAAGATTTTAAGAAATGATCAGTGGCTGCTGGATGCCTAGCTTGAGAAGCAGTGATTTATAGTATGAGCTGAACTGTCACTTTTCTAAAGGTGATTTGCTTTGGAAACTCAAGAATAGAAGCACTTAAAGTCACTGGTCGCATCCAGTGAACCTCGCACCAGCATTTAGTTCAGCCCAGTGCTTATATTTTCAGAGTACCATTGCTTTCATTGCTTAAAATACATGCCAGAGCCTTAAAGGACATTTTTCTAGTGTTCTGCCTGACCTTTCTTTAATTTTCATCCCCTAACTCTGTTGTCTTTCCAAATAATACTCCATTTTCTCTGTTTCTGCACCCTGCCAGGGCGTCCCTCATTCGCTGTTGTTGCTTAGCCAAGCTATACAAATTTAGCTCTTCTTAATCTTTTCTCATAGGTCAGTCTTTCTAGCCACACTCATTTTTGCTGCTATACAGGGAAATCGGCAGAGATTAGTACTTTAATCTTCTTTCCCTGTTTAAAGAAACCCCAGCAACTGTACACAGTGAATGGTTTTCCTGTGACTTTAAATTAAAACATTTAAAAATAAATGTATTTATACATATTTTTCTCAACTTTCACCTCTGGTTCCTCTCTGTCATTAATTTATCTGCTCTTCTGCTTTATTAGAAAATGACTTTTTAGAAAAAAAAAAACAACCCGCCCCCAAAAAAACAGATTAAACTTCAGTTTGGTTTCTTCACATGAACAGGGTAAAACTGTTATGTCATGAGCTGTATGGTTTAGTCTCACCCATGCTGATTCTGCAGAATTAACCTGAACTGGTTTTAAACCAAACCCTCTGGGTTGTCCGGTCCCACCAGACTGGGGATTTGGGAGGATATGTAGTGGTATGAAGACGAAAAGATTAACACTGCCAGTAGTATTTACCCTCATTTGTGTAAACTGGTTCCTCTTTTCTTGTATTTTCTGCTGGCTCATAACGTTTTTGGTTGCTGTTGTTTTCCCTGAAGTTGGCCTCCTTGCTCTCTCGTAATCCCAGTGGTTGCTGAACTCTTTTGCTCCCCCTGTGTCCAATCCAGCTACTGACGTGTAATTGCAATATGCACCTTTGGTTCTTAAGACCTGTTTAGGACCATGTTTAAAGACTTTTAAACAGTAAATGCTTTGTTACCTGTAGCTGGGCTTTACCCAGGGTCATAGGGCAAATTAAAGTTAGGCTCCATCAGATCCCAGCAAGGAAACAGACTGCAGAGTTGGGGCTTCTCCTCTGACAGGGGGTCCCACACCCAAGGCGTACCCATTCGTTAACTGTCGGTGCCAACGGGAAAGCTGCCACCGCTGCTGCAGAATATGGGGAGAAGCCGATACCTGATGATCAGGAACTCAAAACACAAAAGGGCTTCGCACTGAATCATTGCATCAGGCTTACGAGCTAATTCTGGTCTCGCTGAAGTCATTTGAAAAACTCTTTCAGTGTGGGCATGGTTCCCACTGACAATCCTGCCAAGCACCTCGGCGCTAACCTACAACACCTCTCCTATCTCCCCGTGCAGCTCCGGGGCTATTTTCGCCGAGGCTGTCAGTTGAGCTGAATTGTTCCATTATGTGGTGGCTTTGCAATGTGGAAAAGTGTTCGGGGAGACCACTCTCTAAATGAGAGGAGAGTTATTGAGTCTCCAGGGCCAATTCAGTCATTGATTTTTTTTTTTTTTAATTTATTTTTATTTTATTTATTTTTTCCGGAGGCA
>NW_008795318.1:1224025-1232321 GCF_000699145.1 Aptenodytes forsteri | reverse complement strand
CTTCCTGCTTGGTCAGTCATTGATTTTTTTTTTTTTTTTAATTTATTATTTTATTTTATTTTTTCCTGAGGCAGCTGATACAGGGAGCAATAACAGTGGTGATTTTTCTGTGATATGGATCTCAATTGACCATGCAGTAGAGGGACACGTGCTTATTTCACATAAAACCCCGCTATGGGGCAATGCTTTCCAGCCACTACTGAACTGAGACAGATTTGACCCTAGAGATGAAAATTCAGATTGTAACGTCTCACCTGTACACCCTTCCATCAGCGAGAAGAGAATGAAACATAGTGGTTATGGGATGATTTATAAGACCAAAGCACTCCAACTTCTCATCTTAAATCACAGCAATTGGGCTACGTATAGGCAAGCAGACTTTTTCTTGGAGCAGGTCAAATGAGTTCCAACCTCCTCTTCAAGTATTTAAGAGAAGCCCTTAAAAGCAAGAACCTGCTTCGCTGCACTTCTTAAAAGAACAAGCTACCCCAGGGAGAACTTGCCTGGTCCCCTCCCCATTCCTCTGCAGCAGATGCCCACGTTGCTGCTGTCCCCTCTTCCACGAATAGACACATTTCCGCAGGAATGATCCCTGAATTTCATCTGTGAGAGCCTTTGAGATCCGTCTAAATAATTTCAGCATGAGCTATCGTTAGGAAGCTAAAAATCAAAGGCACAAGGACCAGCATATTTAATAAGATGGAAAAGGCTTTCAGCAAAATGAGAACCACATTGAAGGATTTGGGAGTTTCTCCCTGTACGGATTCTGAAAGGGGTCACGGGTTCGCGGTGCGCTGGCAAGCACAGAGATGCTGTGTATTCAGCATAGGCAGTAATTACATCTCCTCTTTCTAAATTATGTTATCAGGAAACATCTATATTGTTTGCATGGGTCTAGATTACACTCTGAGAATAGAATGTTCTCTGCATAAAGAGTGCGGCTGGAGTAAATCAATGAGGATGCACTCAGAAACATCAATTAAAGGTAATACAAGTCTTTAGCACAGTATCAGGCAGCTAGCAGAGTTTGAAATTCCTATTTTCCCAACCCTGCCTTCCTCCGTAGAAAAGTGACAAAGCAGAACTACTCAGAAATTCATAAGGTTTAAAAATAAAATACTTGTCTCCTCTTATCCTCGTCTTTACTCAGGTTTTTACTCGGTGCCGTTTCCCAGCATAGGAGGTGAACGTAATGTTTTTCTTCAAGAGATCTCAGACTTCTGCTGGGTTAAGGGGTTGCCCTTCTGCAAGTGTCACTAGTTGAGTGCCTTGGTTTCGGGGTAGCTGCTTTGGGACACCTGCAATCTGATTTCCCGAGATGCCGAGAGCCTGCTGCTGCTGCTTCCAGCGGGAGTTAAGGTTTCCCAGCCCTGCTGAAAATTGGGTCCCAGGCTCCTTCAGACCAGCACCTAGAAATTTCAGATTTTCAAAGTTAACGGTTACCTCTGAATAGAAAATAACAGCAAATCTACGACAGAAGTGCGAACAAAATCCAGACCTTCTGCCTTCCTAATATGTAATACCCGGTGCTCATTTGCAGAAGGGTTAGTGATCTGGCCACCTTTGGAGATAATTAGTAAGGGAGGTGTACCTAAACGCCATCAACACGTTCTCCGCTGGTCCCAGCAATTTCCTGTTATTGAGGAAAATGGGAAATTAATGTGAATCTTCCTTCAGCCTATTAATTCTGCGCCCCCTTCGCAGACGTTAATTCAAATGCGAAATCTGAGCCGGGGTTTGAGCCTCCCCTGTGCTCAAAGCAGTTCATGCACAGGGTTCCTGTTCAGGCCCGTTTATTACCTATGTGACACTCATCCATCATCGTGATTGTGATGGCGAGAGGTGGAAAATTTTCCCCTAGCTACTCGGAAGAAAAAGGACCTTACGTAGAATTTATAAGCTTCTTCAGCTGAGCTAATTATTCAGGAAAGGGTATTTTTCATTGCAAGAAGCACAGGCGAGCAGATTCCATTCATAACTCAAATACCAAACAGCTTTAGCACCTTTGGTTTTAGTGGCTTATTTTATTAATATTAAGGTGTGTGGGGGGTTAGGTTTTTTGTTTGGTGTTTTTTTTTAATGCTTTTTCCCTTTGGACAGAAAGCTGCTCCCTTTTCGTCACAGCCTCAATAATGAATTGCAGTGTACAAAGCCGGTCATACAATACGCAGCGGCGGCAGCGCAGAGCGAGAATCTTTGGGAAGAGTTTCCATAGAAACATTGACGTCCTCCTGGCGAACAGGACACCGAGTTCCTTCAATGGGAGGTATGGGGTTTTAAAGGAGCAGCGAGGTGGCGGGAAGCCAATCCAGCAGAGCTATGACTCTGCATCTCCCAGCAGAATAGGGGGTTTGGGCTGGTGGGAGGAAAAAAAAATAACCCAATTACCCTCGCATTATCAAAATGTCGGATTTGATGGTTGCTGCTTGAACGGTGCTGTATATAGCCTGGTAAATAATTAAACTGCTGACCGCAGAGTGCGCGAGAGCCAGCAGCCAAAAATCATAAATACTGAAGCCTGTGAACTAGCGGCTTCTAAAAAATCTTGTCAGATTTTGTCACAGACTCCATCCCCAAAGCCTTAAATTCAGCACAAATCGGCATGACGCAGGCATAAACCTCCCGGGGACGAGCAAGGTTGCACCCCGGCGATGCGCACCCTCCCCTTCCCTGCTTGTCTTGGAATGAGACAAGTGTTTTGCTAATGTTCCAGCTCTGTGTTTTAAATAGCCTTGTGTCTACCCAGCTAAATAGTGGCAAAGCAGCCCTGTCTGGAAGAGGCTGTTTCTAGAAGGAAAACAGTCAGAGGAAATGTTTTTGCCAGAAATGTTGGAAATCATACAAAACAAAAAGGGAGCGTGCAAAAGAATTCGCCGCCGAGCGCTCCCCCGGTGTTTTTGTTCAGGCTCACGAAACGCTTTGTTTCAGAGCAATCCCCAGATAAGATTAATGAAGGTGACAGACGTCCCTTCTCGGAAAGAGTGTGACCCACCCCAAGGCCCCGTCTGACGCCCAGGGACACCGGCTGGAGCCTTTCCACCGGCTGCGGGGGCTTTGGCTCCGGACCCGGGAGCTAGCGTGCCTCAGCCTGAAAAAGCGAGCAGCCATCTGACCCAACCTGGTTGCTCTCAGCCTTCACGGCTTCCTCCGGCTCTTTGACTCCGAGCTGGATATCTCTATCACAATTCAGACAACTCTCTGGTGCAGTCTAACACATCTCAATTAGGGTTCTACGCGTGTCACTCTCCCGAGTACCCGAGCATCTTCCCATGGCGAGTTACGTGAGGTGAGGAGCACCTATTACAGCTCTTCCTCTGTTTCTCTCCAGCGCTGATATTGCAGGGGTGAGTCGTTGTTTACCCAGCAAATCCCTGTGGTATGTGGTTTGCTTTGTGAAGGCGAGCTGGCGGGAGGGTGTGCTCCACCGGGGCAATGCGGAGCTCGGAAGGAGCTTTGCTACCTGCAGGAGCGGGTGCCGTGGTCTTGAACCAGCCCCTTCCCCTCTGCAAGCGAGCTTGTGTTATTTGAAGGTGTTATTCTTGCAGGTTTGCACCCTTCTGTTTTTGTGTGCAAAGCTTAAAATGTCTCCAGACCGATTACCAGAAAATACAAAGCATCCACAACTCCACCACAGTTTCACAGGAGCCTCAGGTACCCCGCGCCTTTTGTAGTCTGCTCCAGATAGTCTTAAATCAGGCACCAATGGCAAACTACTCTTGCGAGGATGCTGACCTTAATCACTTGTCCTTTGCAATGCTCAGAAAATGTGGCTATTTATACCGCTGTTGTTACAGTACTGAAAACTCTGTGCTGAAAGTGAAATTATTTCAAATCTATATGGCTATGATGCTACGTGAAGTTCTGGTTTATAATTTTGTAGCAAAGACATCCATTTATTCAGTGGGCTCCAGGTAGGGTGTTTGATACCGGGTACGGAATTGATCTATTTGCAGAATGTTTGCATGGAGATTATTTTGCTTAAACCTGTTCAGCAAGATTCGCTGTAGACAGAAAGACAGAAAAGTCAGTGAGTCAGAGGATCTCAAAGAAGCGTCTTGAGTTTTAGGGATTGGTTCAAAGGATGATGGCAGGAATTACTTTCAAGGGAATAGGAAGAGAGGGTAAAAAAGATCCCCACCTTCCTGAACAGTACCCAGCTCTTTTCATCCGTTAGTCTCAAAGTGTTTTGCTACAGAATGAAAAATACTTTATCCCGTTTTGTAGATGCAGAAGGCTTAGAAATAAGGACCGGTTTAGAATGAGAGCCATTTTACTTGAGCACTTCGTCCTTACTTACAATTTAAGTGAATTTGAAGGTTCATTATTCTTTCTTGATTAACATCACTTTATAAGGTGTTCAGCTAGGCGATGAACTTGATTTAAATACCCAGGTAGGCTGGATTTGCATGCACCAGGAAGGGCAGAAGGCAAGCCTGACCCACACGCCCACCACGATAAGGCGGCTGGGTCAGAGGTGGGGCTGAGGGCAACGCCTGGCCCTGCTGTCCGGAGAAGCAGGGACTCGGGGTGCCCAGCGTCTGGCTGACCGACCCACGGTGCACGAGGCTCTCGTTCTGCACGGACCTATTTGTACACACACACAAAAAGGAAGTGCCTAATTATATTGAATTAGGAAGAAATACAGTTAAAGCAGGGGGACACGCTGGTCTGACTGCAGTTGTACCCTCCAAGCACTTTGACGTGGTATTTCTGCAAGAGCGAGCAATAAGTGAAATTATCTACTTGACCGATATTAAACTGGTGCATTACAGCGGTCCTGAATTTCTTCTAAACCACATCTTATTACAGCACCTCCTATGCCAAAGGTGCTTTCTCTTCCCGATTATCTGAAAAACTGCGGTGCTGGGTGTGCACTCTTTATTGGCGTGGTACTTTTAACCAAGGCAAAGGCACTGCTCCATTCAAGCCGCTTACAAGGCCCTGGCCGAGCAAACCCTCTTTGCAGACACTTAACTGAGAAGTTGCACTTAAGTCTTATGAAACCTGACGGACCCTGATCACCCCCTTTGGTGCAGTACTGAACCGGGAGGCAAACTCATCATCAAAGAAAAAGTAATTCCCATTAAGGGCAGATTTATCTGCAAGCTGAAGGGGGCAGGGGCTGCAAAGCCGCTAGCAGAACCAGGCACCGTGCTGAGGGGCTATGGCGATGCCTCGGAGAATCCATACAGGCTCATGCTTAGTGGAGAGCTGCCACGAATGTTTCTGCATACTGCTTAAAGACTTGTGTTCGACTTAAAAAGTGAGGAGAGAGCCAATTCCCTTTCCACGTATCTTGTAGTCAAGAGCTGTCAAACATAATATAGATGTTTATATTCAGGCGGCTCTGTTTAGATGAAACATTAGTACCCTGCTCGCTAGCTGAATCAGGAAAGTCTTTCTCCGCACCTGAGCCTACGTGGTCATTCCCTTTAGGTGGAACTTCTGGAAAACCGCAGCCACAGGGAACCGCAGCCAGCAAACGCTGTGCAAATCCACCGCAGAGACCCGCTCCTTCTCCTGGACTAGAGCCTATGCAAACAGCAGGGAAATTGCATTCTCTGTGAGATATCGTTTGAGCTTTCCTTCCAGCAGATCCTGCTTCTTTCTCACATCAGCTCCTCTACTGAATCTAGGACGCGGGAGATGCTCAGTCCTGCCTTCTGGGCTCTCGTCCATCAGATCTGCAACGTTTTTGTGATACAACAGTAATCGCAAGCTGCTTGCACTAAACGGCGTGCTACTGGAAAAGCCTTTCCGTAGGGCGCTCAGCCTGATCGCTCTTTGTATTAGCAGAAAACAAAGTATTTCTTTCAATAACGAAAAAATAATTCCCACTTTATCCTTCAAAATGGTGGCGGGTTTCTGTTCCTCAGGCGTGATACAAACCCACCCCAGCAGCCATTTTGAACACCTAAATTTTCTATAAACAGTTGAAAATTGCAAAGTGAGGAGCCCATCGCTTCAAACACCGCGCTGGAGGTCGAGAGCGTATAATACAGAATAACAAGAAGGAAGAATATACTTTGTTAAAGATGGGAATTTGATACCAAAAATTAAACATGGCCGTAACAATTACAGCCATCTAGTGGGCAAAAGTTTTTTTTTTTAAATAAAAATAGTATTGATATTCCATTTCAACAATAAAATATCTGTAAATGAAAGAGGTCTAGCAAATAACCTGGGGGGGGGAGCTTGCGCCATTTTTTTAACTATTCTTCAGGAATACATAAAATCTTAAATATTTTTCCTTCTTGCATTGTACTCTGGAAATATTAGGAAAATTAGGTCTCATCTGGTGATACTGTTTTAACGAGGGACTTGCTGAGAATATCCGATGAAGTGTGTTATTGCTCACACTTCAGCTGAAGGGACAGGACTGATTTTTTTTTAACAGAGATTTCCTTCCCCCAAATGGTTCATTAAATTTTAAAGTTAGCTATATGACAACATAAGCTTTAAGTTAAGTACATGGCAACAAATCAACAGGCTTCACAGAGTGATTAAGGATCTCTTTCTTCAGATGCTTTGTAAATATTCTTTTGGCTCTTGATGTCATCCATCATTTCAGGAGCTCCTCAGGCTTCACAGGGTATTTCATGTTCGATAGGATCTCTAGTGAATTTCTACTGAAAAAGCAAATTGGAAAGTAAGTATTTCATCTAAATCTTTGCATATCAAAAGGAAGAAAAAGTACATCCCTTTCTTTATCTTACTTTTATATGGAACATATGGGCTGAAACGATGAACTTCAGATCTGAATTCCAAAAACTCCAAAGCATTTTGATTCAGCCCATAATAAAATCTGCACTGGGATTTCACAACAATGCTTTTTAATCCACTTCGGAGGAGGGAAAAGATTCTCGGTGAGAGGGTTAGCTCTGTTAGAAGTTTTTAGGTTGTTGGGGTTTTTTTTAAACTTAGTAATCTGTATTCAAGATTTTAAGAACATATTTACAGAACAAACCAACCTTCTCAGAGTAATCTCCGCAGGCTTTTGATTGCATGCCTTGGAGTGGAAGAACAGGCTATAGGATTTTTTAACCCTATGACAAGAAATAACTGGCTGTGAATTTTGGAAATCCTCTTTGGCATGCGTTCAAGCCGGTATTAATGCAAACCGCCCCATGCCAATCTCCTGACTCATCCCAAACGGCAGTTTCTGACACTCATCCCATCCCTCCCCGACCTTCCCTAGGAAGAAAACAAAGCAGCTCCTCCCTTCCTTCCTGAAAGCTCATATGCTCGCACTGCTGCTGAACGGGCGTATCGTCTGTATTTCCAACTATTTAATTTGGGGTCTGATCTTGTGTCTGCGGATCTCGAAGGGGAGTTTGTCACTGTGTAATTTGTCTCGACTCCCGAGTCCCAGGGCACAGAGCAGCTCACGGTGCGTCCTTCTGCCAGCCCTGGTTTCACGTTCAGGGCATGAGAAACTCTTTGCAGCAAGTACGTAAAATTCTCTTTGCACCTCTGGTGCAAATCTCTTTGAAGACAGCTATATGTCAAATATAGCATTATGTTGCTTCTAAATCCTACATATATTTATAGGACTCGATGATCCTTACAGGTCCCTTCCAACTCGAGATTTTCTATGATTCTATATGTTATTTATATATTATTTACATAGTGTATGAATATCCGAGTAAGCATTATCCAGAGGCAGACAATGTTTGCACAGAAAAACGTTGTTTAAATACTGCAGTCCTGCAGAATCTCATGTGTTGGATTAAATCTTGACCCATACTTGTTTGTGCCAATTGCGGGAGGGCTTTTTCCTCGTCCTACAGGCGAGAGGTGAGGAGTGAAGGGCAGAGGCTCAGCTGCTCTAGCTGTGAATTTCTTGACCTCTGACAGTTTGGGGTTTTTTTAATCACAGCCTTTTCTAAGCATAGGCTGTGCAGTATAACATGCCATATAAAATCTCTGATAGATACAGAGCTAGATTTGTGATGCAGTTACTGGTATTTCATTAACCTTTATCTTGACAAGTGGAAATAACACACTGTGATTCAGGGTAAATTTTTCACTTGCAGAGAAAAATGGTGCCAAAAGAAAGCAAATGGGCTAGAAATTAATAAATACGAATCTCGATAGCAAAAATCAGCTACCAGCTGGACTTGGCCCCTTGTGCGTGTTTCAGACATGTTGGGCTGTTGTGACGATGCTCTGCAGGGCACGACAGAGCCGCAGCTTGCACATTGCTCAGGAGCCCATGGGCGACCACAGCCAGCGTTGGGGACAGGGGTGCCCCCCCCCCCCCCCCCCCCCCCCCCCCCCACCCCCCCTCCTCACC
>NW_008795318.1:1207443-1223972 GCF_000699145.1 Aptenodytes forsteri | reverse complement strand
TTTGGGAAACGGGTTCCCCCCCCCCCCCCCCTTCCAGGCTCCCTCCCCTGCTTTTTCCACCCGGATGAAGACACAGGCCTCAAGGATTGTCCACCCCACCTTGGGCTGTGGCCCCTCCATGCCACGTCGGGTCTATGGCCCTGTGGTTCCACTGGGCTCAGCTGGAAAACTCTTTCTTGCTCTGCAAAAAGGCTGCTCGCACTCACGGTCCTGATGATGTGGGTATGCAACCGCTGACCCGCCAAAACCCCAGGGAAAACGATTTCTAGGAGGGCCTGAGCTAAATACAGACTCTCTTAGACTGCAGACTCGCTGGTGGCCGGCAGAGTCCCCCAGAGGAGATGAGAGCTGGTGAGTAATAAGGATAACTGATGTTTTTCCAAGTCAAAACCAGCCTGACTCACCACTATTTTGTTTCTTTCATTGTTATTTGTATTGCTCGATGCCAGACAGCAGATCTCAGTTATTGAGCCCAGGGTTTTATCACCATATAACAGGAGAAAGTGCCCTCTGAAATGCTTCCAAACTAAATCAGTAGGAGGGGAAAAAGAAAAATCAAAGCCACTTGCTTACTGCTGCCCTGTAATTCGGGGCTGAAAACCTCCAATGCTCTGCTCCGAACCGAGCCTCTTCACTCACCCATGGTGGCATATTTTCCAGCTGGCCTTGCCTTGCTCTAAGCTTAGGTTTATAAATAGTCAATACCATCTAGTTTTCCAAATAAGAGATCTGCTTAGAGCGTGCGTTCCCAGACCCTGGTGCTCCGGGGAGCGCTCGCTGCCGGCAGGGGCTGCTCATATCAGCAGCTTTCTATCAAGACGCTGATCTGAGGCCGCAGGAGAGCAAAACATGCCATCTGAAAATGAGCAGGAGAAGGTAGATGCACCACGGGTATGGCAGAGGCCACCCCTGCCCCATTCGCTCTGGCCGTGCCGTCCTCCAGCGAGTGGCACAACCCTGTACAACCAGCTCCTGCTCCTCTTTTAGATGAAGTCAGGATCTATTCCTGGGCAGGCCTGCCATGGAAAATGTCTCTCTGGAGCTGGTATCTGCCAGGGATAATGTCTCTCTCAGGCCAGTATCTAGCACAGGATAAGATTCCTACTGTTTGTGATACGCATCAGCCTCTTGAGGCTTTCGCGACACCCTGGGTGTTGCTGGTGCAGGGACCAGTCATACCCACCATCGTATCTGCAAAGCAGAAGATACGCATCTATCCCTTGAAAGCCATGATCCTTACCCCAAGGAGTTTAATAAAATGTAAGGGCCTGGATCTGGTGACATCAATAGAAGCAGAATTATTCCCAGATCCAGAGAGAAAAGTACAAATGAAGAGAACCTAGATGTCAAAGAGACAGAAACTGGCTGGGAGATCAATGCAGAAAAGCTCTGCGAAAGGTCTGGGGTTTAATGAGAGATGAGTAGGATGGGACTTGGCATAGATAAAAGCTATTAGAAACAGCAGAGAAGAACACGAGATGCAGATAGTGAGAGGAGACAGAGAACAGCTGGAAGAGGAGGCTGGGAGGAAAGCAGGTAGAGGGGGGTAAATTCTGGCTTGTGTGCACCAGTGAAACAGCTACAGCCGCTGCAAGGCCTGGCCAAGCACTGGGAAAAGCCAAAGGTGATAGAGGAGCCGTGCAGAAAGCAAAGCTCCTTGGCTGCTGTAAGGGCACAGAAGTGGTGGTGACCCTCGAGGACAGGCATCCCCACCGCGAGCGCAGGGCTGCTCCCAGGCTCTGCGCCGGCCCAAGCATTGGAGGCAGCTTCTCCAGTTTTGGGGTTGTTTGGGGTTTTTTTTCCTAAAGCAGAGCCCAGCAGGGGCAGCTCCAACTTCTGCCCAAAGCTCCCTGGGGCCTCCGAGTGCCCCAGCATCTGCTGAGAATGACCCTAAAACTGAATTAAACGTGTGCCGAGTGCCACCTCTGGAACAATGGGTCGGGCTCGCCGTGGCAGAGGTGCCAGTGAAGCTCTGCTGATCCGCATCCTCCGGGGATGGGGTCTCCCAGGCTGGCGCCGCACCCACCCCAGACCGGCCGCGGCGCCTTCGCCACCGAACGGCAGCACGGCAGGCGGGCAGAGGGGCGAGGGGTTGTTCAAACCAATCTCGGCTCTCATCTTGGCTTGGGAAGACATGCCTGGCATCTTTGTCAGCAGTGTCTCCTGAAATAAATCATCAGCCGTTCTGGAGAACCGTGCCTGCGTATTAGGACAATTATTGCTTTCTTTCAGCCTCGGCTGCGTAAAAGTGCATTGCTTCTCTTTATGAGAAATTCTCATCTCCTTCTGTCAATCACGTTGTCTCAGCGGGGAAAAAAATCCCCGAGCCCTGTCATATCAGAAAATGAGAAAATTATCAATATCTAAAATGTATGTGAAAAATACGAGCTCTTTCTCCATTTGGGAGAATGGATCTTGGTTGTAAAGTCTTATAAATGTTAGCAGCTTCTCAGACATTCAAAAATGTTACTGATCCTAAGGTACTAAAATAGCTTGCCATAGAGTTCTCCATGTTAAAAATACTGTCTTGCCCTCTGCAGCCATCTAGAAGACTATCACAGATGAATGGTCCTATACATCGCTTTATGTATTCAGAAAGCAGAGGCAGGATTAGTATATTCATGCAGACACAACAGGCTCTGATGATTGCCTGAGTATCTGGAGTTAGGATCGAGCTTTGGTGCCTGAGATCAGCTTAATAAATACTATCAGCTTCCTCCCACCGAGCGTAGGAATAGAAAAAAATCTGTCAATAGCTGTAGCTTTGAATAGGAATCCCTGAGTAAAGTAAATCTCTCTACTTCAGATTTCCGCTGGCCTCGTTACGCTGCCTTGGGGAGAGAGGAGGGACTCGGGAGGTGACAGCCCCAAGCCCCGCAGCTGAGCCAGCTGGGACGCGGAGGGGGTCCCTGCCAGCCCCAGGAAGGGCCCCCCCATCACAGGGGTGTCTGAGCCAGTCCCGGGGTCCTCTCTCCTGCTGCCCTTCCAGGGGGAAGGTGGGTATTTGGGTAGGTGGGCTCAGCCTCCTGTCCTCTTCTCCTAGAGCCATGCACAGATCCCTGTGCTGTCCGGGGGCTTCTGCCATTGTTGCCTTCAAAACAGTTGATTTTGGAGTCAGCTCCCCATGGGAAACCTGGGAGCAGCTCCTTCCCTCCCTCAGGCTGTCTGCAGACTCCAGCAGAGCTCACGCACCTCCTGTCCCAGTGCTTTGGGCTGGGACCCACAAATGTGCACCTCCAGATGCTTCAGCACGGCCTGAAGCAGCCAAGGCTGCCATACGCCACAAGAACGGAGGTCTGAATCACATCCCCAGGTGTGCAGAAGAGTGCTTTAATTCAGATCTAAACCTTATTAATGTTACCTGGAATCACAGGTTTGAGTCTTGGCACCTGTGAAGCTGGCTGGCTTGGGGCATGAGCGGAGGAACGTGGAGGAACTTGCTGCTTCTACGGCACTCCTGTGGTAGGACTCACAATTAGATTTGAATCTGTTCTGCTTTTTTCCTTTTCAAATATCTGTCCCTTTTGCTTTTATGAGCCATCAATTGTTTCATTTCCCTATCAGATTAGTTTGTTCCTCTCACAGTAGCTTTGGGCTTTTGCAGCTGAATGGGACCCAGGAGACCTGAGCATCAGGACTGAAGACTCAGTACAACACAAAAAGGGCAGCTGGTGCTCAGCAGACACCACAAACCACTTAAAACGTCTTTTGTTTATTAGCTATTGTTCAGCTAAATATAGTACCCGTAGCTTGAACAATAGGCAGTGGCAGAGTACGTGCCTTGTGCGCTTACGGGCTATTACCCAGCACCGAGGTGAGGCTGTAACACAGGAGGCCAGAGGCAGAGTACAGCAAATTTGCCTAGAAAGCCCTTGTAATGACATTATAACCGGGCCATTAGCAGAGCTACCGAGGAGGCTACGTAAATGATGTTTATTGCATTTCTGCGAGGCCACAGTGGGGAAGTTTGTTTGAACAATTTCGTGCAGGGAAAGGTGGATGTCGGCTCTGGGCTCCGGAGCCGCGGGACAGTAGATGGAGCTGTGGGAGTGCTGCTCCAGAAGAGAGGTCCAGGGCACCCCGGGTGGGCCACCCACGCTGGGCTCCTCTTCCTCCCACACCAAGGTGCGCTGGACCCCCAGGAGAGGCTTCCCAACCTTCTTCGAGCCAGGTGGGTTATTTCTGGGATGCCCAAGCTGGAAGCAAGGGTCCCGCTGCCCTGCTTGCAGATCGATCCCCCCCCGACCTGCTGGGACCCCAGTCCCATCCCAGCTGGGCGTTGCGTTGCGCCCGCTCTGCTCTTCAGCTGCCTACGGACAAGAAACAGGGCGTTTTCAGACACTTTAGCAAGCGCTTTCTCAAAACTTGTGGTGGGACTCCAAAGGGAGTTACTGTTTGCATGAACCGGTCCAGAGCTTTTTGGATGCACCAAGTGAACGAAATGAGAAATTTTTTTTCATTAATTTCCTCAGTTCTGAAGCTGAATTGAGTTTTCTGATCTAATTAGCCCTCCTTTCCCAAACAAATATAGTGGCTTTGAAAAATTGCCCGTACTTTTATACAGGCAACATCTGGTTTTGGTAAAAATTCTGAAACTTTTTAAACGCTACTTGCAGTCTGGAGGAAGGGAGGGTGATATTTAGTAGATGATCTTTGCCCTCGTTCTTAAGAAAAAAACCAAACCATCAATTCTGCTGCTGGCAATTGAAAAAGCAGTTAGGCTGAACTCTCTTTTAAGTGAACAAACACTTATGGATCTATTTATACCTGCCCTGAAGCAGACTACCGTAGGTGGAAATGCTGTAATTATTTCCTTTCCCTGCTTTCCACTGTCCATACTATAAAGATCTCCTGGAGCAGCTTGTTAAGTTACCGCTGTACATGGTGAAATTAAAATTAAGCCCATATTAACAACCAAACCAGTTTGACTAAAAATTACTAAAACTAGCTGTCACAAAGGTGAGACAAGCTTGAGGGCTGCTAAGAGACAGCTTTTGTTGCTTAGCCCCATCTATCTAAGAAGGTTGAGAATTACAAATGATGAGCACGGCTGGCAGTTGAGGGGCGGCAGGGACCTGATCAGTAGTGACAGGGAGATGCAACACCGTATTTTTTTCCTGTGTTCCTTTTTCCATCAGTGCACATTTCCAATTTAACTCCCCTCCCTAAAGAGTCCCTCTCCTTTGTTATCTTCCTACTTTTCTCCCTCCCCCTTCTCCTTTGGTTTATTTCTCAGAGCAGATGATCTCCTCCACTCACCACCCAAGTTAACTCTAGTTTCAGTATCAAAGATCATTTAAGCTGAAAATAGCTTTTACTGAGTCCATGTTACAACCCAGGAGTGTCTGGTCACCAGATAGGATCTCCAGCTGCCTCTCAGACGGCGTGTCGGAGGGTTATCTGCGTTCCGGTACTCTCGGTACTATGGCCACAAGCCATTATGCTTCATAGCAATTCAGGAGGGTTGTGGACTCGATTACAGCTGATTACGGACCAGGTGGGAGGAGCTGATGAAACAGGGGAAAAAAATTAATTAACATTCAGCAGGGCAGCCTGTTCTGTAAAAAGATTTTTTTTTTAATTTTCATGGAGTGGAAAAAGGATTTTTTTTTTTTTTAAGTGATCATAAATTTTTATCGCTCTGTGTTGCTACAGATTATTAGGAGATGGCTAGTGATGATACTCACTATTGCCTTCTGGGGTACAGAGTCCAAATTACTCAGTTATGAAAATAAGCCCTATGCTGTTTAGAAGTATGAAATGTTGCCCTTCAGTTCCAAGTAAGAAGTAATGATGCTTCTGGAGCAAGAGGACGGATGTGCTACAAATCCCGCTGCGATGAACTTCTGCCTCCCTTGCAGCACGAGGGCACGGCACCCGTGAACTGCGAACAGAGAGTGCGTCTGCAGCAGCCTGAACAGTTAGATGTGCTCGGTGCTTTAGTGACCCCCTAAACGTACAGGAGCATCTTTACTTTGGGAAGATTATGCATATACGGCAGGCTGGTGGAGGGAAGGAACAATGACTTGGCCGTGGGGAGGGCTATAACGAGTCCCTAAGGAGAGAGTCCTAGTAGAGATTTCAAAATCCTCACTATACTTAAAAAATAAATAGACTGTCTTGATAGCAGGAGATGCAAAAAAGGTAGCAATTCAGTGAAGTTTTACTGCAATATATTTTGGAAGATTTGCCAGATGGCTGGCAGCAAGACTTTTAAACTGACTTTTTTTCCGAGCCAGCCATATTATCATCCATCAGACAGTCACTTTGGACTGACATTGCAGAGCGTGGCTGTCTCCTTTACGTTTGCCTTGCTCCTGTTTATTTCTAGCTGATTTATTTATATCTGGAACTGATACAAGTGGCACGATTTCTTTGTTTCATTAAAAGATTCCTTGATCTAAACTTTAAAAGATTTGTCTTCAGAGAGATCAAAGTCAACCAAGTGTATGTCTGGCATCCCTGAGTTTTTCTGATATCCCAGTCTTCAGGTAAATCTGGAAAAGACATTTGAGTAATAAACTGCAGTGACTAGGTTAAAGTAGAGCTGGCCATTGAATTCTTCGGTACTAATACATACCTGTCGTCCAGGCTTCTTAATTATTATTTTCTAAGAGGTGAAACAATGTTCACGGAGCTTGCACTGCCAAATGCAAGTCAAGGTAAAACCCAGCGCCAACTGCAAGCATGGAAAATTACATCCCACTGCCCAGCAACTCACAGTCAAGCAAGTAAAATACGATTTGCACAGCTGAGCGGAGGCATTGTCAGGGTGCTAACCTAGGAGCCAAGCACTCCTAAACCCCATCTGTCACGACCTGTTGCTTACTCCTGGGAAAATTGCATACAGCCAGTTCTCTAAAAGAGGATATTAATTCTGGGTACCTTATTTATTAATTTTGGGGTGTGAATCTCCACGTCCCCTGATTTCTATACCAGTGGTGGCATGCTGTCACCAGGACAAAGCTGTCTCATCCTTCCTATCGCTGGAGGGGCAGTGGAAGCCATTTCTTCCCAGCTTAGCTCAATTACTCCAAGAATTAGCAGGTCTTAAGCGCACATTTCAAGCCCTGCTGCCTGTTACCTGCCAGCACCATTGAAAGGACAGGGTATTTGTGGGTGCTTTGAAGATGTAAAGCTGTATAGAATTGCTGAGTATTATTGTGGATGGTTGGAGTATGTCCTGGATATGAATCATCTTGCTCTTTCTGACCTACTGTCCTAATTGAGAGTCATTTATTCTTCAGACGCTCATCGCTGTCTGGGCCATACCTTTTCGCAATGAAGCAGCAGCCTGGAGCTGCAAGTGTTTGCCCCACTCCCTCATTACGTGACAAATTAGAGGAGACTTAGTAAACTGACATGTTGAATCATGGATCCTCCCCAAACGTGACCCCAAATCCCTGCCCCTTTGTTTTGCTGTTTTCTGTGGCAGAGTCAGGCCAGGACATGGCTTTCCCATTGGCTATGTGAATTTTACTGCTGTGCATGTTCCAGTAAAATCAAAGGCCTTAGAAAAGGGATTCTGTGGAAGCTTTTTTTGCCAGTGCCTTTACACTCATTAGTTATAGTTTAAAGCACAAGCCTCGGGGCAGGACCAGCACAGTTGCTCCTGTTTGATTACGCGGGCGCTACTGCTCCTTCAAAAACCTCCATCACCTCGCGGATCAGCAACGAGAGATGTTTCTGCCTTGTTTCTCCAGCACGTTTAAGAAGCGTACTCTTCCCTGACCATCTTGTGTCTTCTTCTATTTGTTAGGGGGGACTGATTACGCGGGCGCTACTGCTCCTTCAAAAACCTCCATCACCTCGCGGATCAGCAACGAGAGATGTTTCTGCCTTGTTTCTCCAGCACGTTTAAGAAGCGTACTCTTCCCTGACCATCTTGTGTCTTCTTCTATTTGTTAAAGGGGGGACTGATTGCCTGCTTCAAGAAGAATTTCTATCCGAGGGCTTGTCTTCACTGCAGAATTAGCTCAGGCTTTCAGCGGAGGGTCCCCTGCCTCCCCGCTCTGCCCACGCTCCTCCCAGCAGCCTAACGGTAAATTGGAGCTGAGCGACCCACCAGTTGCTGTAAATGAAAAGTTTAAATGCTGGAGTCACTAGCACGACTGCTGCGGTGCAGGCGTCGGCGTGCGTCGCTCCGTGCTGCAAATCCGCCGGTGCCTCCCTGGAGTCTTCCCGGTGATGTTCTTCCTTGTCATCTAGGCGCTTCCCTGATTCAGCTGAATCGGGGACACTAATACTTCCCCTGTCCCCATTTGGATGTCACTTGGACAGGCTGGTGTCAAACATTTAGCATGAGGGATCTGGACAGGAATATTGAGCTTGAACATCTGGTTTTTCCCCCTTTGAAAACAGACTTCTTGTAAGTGAGGGAGAGCTGTCAAACGCAGCCTGGCTGGGAGTAACAGCCAACCCTAACCCCTCTGGGGAAGCCATGGACGCTTTTATGTATTCCACTGCTACCTTTGAAGGGTTCAGACTGTCTTTTTTTCTCTCAGAATGTGTTGCTTTCTTCACCATTGGAGATTCCTCTTCTTTTTTCATTATGTCCTTTAAATGTGCCTGTATTTTGCAAAGGTACAGCGTTTGTGCAGATCAACCAGAAAAGATCAGATCCTTAATTCTGGCCAGATTCTGACCCAGCTCTAGATCGGCTCTGAATTTCACATCCACCCCTCCATACCATATTTATGGTGGTTTTTTACAATCAATTTTATTCTCTTATCTTGGGGGTTCATTTGTCTCTGGAAATACATTCCAGCCGAGTTTCTCTTTACTCTGCGGAAGGAAGTACTTGGAGAAAAGTTGATCCAACCTGAAAGAGAACTTTTAGGTAACAGGCGCCCGGTCTCCTGGTGTGAAGGAACACTTGCATTATTATCTCTCTGTAGTTGGAGATAAATGAGATTTATCCTCTCTGAGGCAAGGCAGGTATGACTTATTACCAGACAATAAAAGTTAAAGTTCCTGGTCAGGAACAAGGTTGGGCTGTGCAGTGACAACTGCTTCTGGAGAACCTAAGCCTGATGTGCGTGCCGAAGTTACTCTTCATTTCTGAGTTATTGCCTGATACGAAACCAGTCCCACATATAAAGGAAACAAATTTCAGCCTCTTCCCTACCTGATTTTCAACAGCTACTAATGAAATACTTCAGTCAGCAAGAAAGGAGATGTTCATAGCTAGCTGGAAACTAAACCAAGTCCTGGCACTTCCATGACCAGTTCCATCCCAGATCCTCCAGCTCAGAGCTGGCATCTTCTGCAAATCCTTGTGGGTGGGATTGCTGGTTAATAATTGCTGTTATCCCAATTATTTAGGTCACGGCCCTTCTTCCACTCCTCCTTTTCACTACCTGAGTGACAGAGTCGGAACAGAGGTTACCCAAAGGCACAAGTGCTGGTTTGTCTTAGTGCCACAGTCAGCTAAATTTGAGCTCTCTGCCCAGTATCCTTGGCTCAGTTCACCTCGGGTCTCTGGCATTGCTTCTTAAAATTGCCCTTCTTCCACTTACATTTCAAAAACTGAAAATTGTTCTGTTTTTAAGGATAGTCACACAGTTACACCTCTAAATGGAGTTTTGTGATATGAGGCCATTTTCAGGAAAAAAAAGATTTCCATTTAAAATACTTGGGGCTGTGTTTGCCTGCTCGTGCTTGCAGGTGCTTTTATTAAAAGAGTCTGCTATAAGCAGTGTCATGTTTGTATGCAGCCTCAGATTTGACTGAAAAGAAGTTGTGAGAATTTATGGAAAAGTGTTTTGTGAGAAAACATTCGCAGCTATGTAGCCTTAGAAACTAGAGAGTTAGAGCTGGAGCTCGGAGAGTGGCTATGAATATGGAGAGCTGGGAGTTGGAATAATCACAAGGGAGGCAACTGCACCAGCCGGGATGAAAGATGAGAGTTTCAGCAGAAAATTGATCAAGATAACGAAGCGGGGGGAAGATGTCTTGTGACAGCAGCTGGATTTGTAGCATCTAGCCTCAAATAGGGGCAGGAAACATAAGTTTGCTTGGAGGGGAGAAAAATCAGTCAGAAGATTTCACATAGGATTGTGAGACTACAGAAAGCTCCAAGACGCCCTGGAACGCTGCACCATTTACCCTAATCGGAGGGTGAGTCAGCACTTAATTCTGTTCAGGCAATTTTATATTCGGTTTTCTATGCGTTGGCGACAAAGCAATTTAGATAATATGGTCATATAGCAGAATCACCTTCTTTACAAATCTGAGTTACATTAGCTACAATAAAAAGTATGTCACTCTGAGTGCTCATTTTCCAGCATATCAGATAATCAAGTGGGATCAAGAAGAAATGTCTTCTTCCTATTGCCAAACTCAATGTAATCGTGCAACATGGCTGTTTTATCCCTTCTTCTGAAGTTGTTAGTTACGGCTGGTCTTGAGACTAGACAGATCCACCGCCGTGTGCAGATACTGTCTGAAGTCTTGCGCATTAATAATAGCGTATGAGATAGCTCCTACTGGTTTGTGTGTTCAAGAGAAAACGTTCTGTGATAATGAAGTGAGTTATATATACGTAGGTACGTGAGGATTGCTCCGTCTGTCTATCACACGGTAAAGACCTGTGACCTGTGAAATGGAAGAGTCTATGTCCTCTCCCTGCTGCTGCTTTATTGGCAAGTCCCAAGAGTACCATCCTGGGAGATTTCAAGGTGTGGCTCCAGGTTTACACAGCATTTTGCCACCAGTTCAGGACAGATGTTACGCTAATCTGACCTTTTGCTTAATCTTTTAAGGCACTTATTATATTATTTTGGAGCAATTATACCTTTAGGAATCAGAAGTTGGAGAGGAAATGAGTGATTTACTGTGCTTTGAATCAACGATTTAAACTGAATGATCGTTTCAACGCCAGTGAAAGATTCAGTCTTCCATGAACTACTCCTCACATGAACGGGGTACATGAACTGTGTTAAAAGCAGCATGCACAAACTGTGTTAAAATCCACTTTGTATGTCTCAGGAGCAAACACACAGCTTGAATCTTCATTCCCCTCCATTATTCCTGTTGCCATGACTTGGTGGACTTTAGTAAGAGTTGAATAAGGGCCAGATCTGGAGCACAGCAAACTCGAAGAGAAATTTCCATTGGCTTTTTTTTCCGTGCGTAATACCCTTAAAGATTCAGGGTCAAACCTTCAGCTGTCATAAGCTGGCATCTTTCCACTCAACTAGCTCTTCACGTCTGCACAAATACAGAGTCAAGAGGTTTCTGTTCATCTGAAAAGAAGCACCCTTGCTTTTTTTATTAATATGAAGGTAGTTTTCAATGATCTTCCTCTCATGAGAATGATTTTCAGACTGTATTCATCAAGACACTGGCATTTGAACTCATTTTACTTTGAAGTCACCGTCATTCACATTGTCACAGCTTGACAGCACAGTAGGTTAACTTGGCACTTCTCAAATTAATGCTCTCAGACCCAGTATCGATACCTGTAACCTTCGGCTTTCCCAAATGTGATATTCTGCGTGTCACCTAGTAGCCACTAACTAAACTCTCAAAGTCCTGAGCAAGTACTGGGCTCTGCATAAAAGACTGTTACTGAGAGGAACAGTATTGCAGAAAGGCGTAAGAAACCCAGTCAATGGCCACACACTCCTGAAAACTAGATTGCTTATCACCTGGAAGCTTAAAATAGGAATGGTTTCTTACTGAGCTGTATTGTTCTTGGTTGCTCTAAATCCTTCGTCAAGAACCAGGTGAGATCTTCTAGGGATGTTAAAATTCTATTTTGTTCTGGATTTTACTGCAAAAATTGAGGCATCTTCCAACTTCTTCTTTATAATGAACTGATGATGTGGGAAACATTGGCACAAGAAGTAATCCTTCCAGCTGTTTAAAAAGCAGCTTTCTGTCTCTTTAAAACTGTTTATGAATCATTGTTTGGAACAAGCATAGTAAAGCATTTGAAGCTGATTAACTAAGAAGTTACACGGCTATCAGCTAGGACAGTCCTAACCTCATAATTTTATCTATTAGCAGATACTGCAGAACTAACTGACATTAAACTGGCAGGATCCCAGCGCAAAAGGTGAACTCCAGGAAAAAATTATATTGGCTTTTAATAAAACTTTCCTCAAAGGTCAACCTCTCTAAGGTATAAAATCAATCTTTCGTCCTTCCTCCTTCTTTAGCCCATTTATTCATAGCTATAGAAAATTCTGATACTCATTAAATATTTCCCATTTTCTCCTCCCCCCCCCCTTATTACAGTATCTATCTACCTGTGACCATTATTTTTCTCAGCAATTTTATTTAGATTCCTTACTCCTCTTTTCACTCTTTTTACCTGGCCTTCTCAGGATCTGTACCCCGTTCTCAAAATGTCACTTATCAGGCTCCTCTTCAAGAACAGATCCTGCCTCATACCAGCTTCAGGACAAAAAAACTTTTCACCTATCCTTGAAGGTGGCTGAAACTTTGGGAAGAGCAAAGCTTTGGTGCAAAGACTTTATTAAAGTGTGTCACGTTTCTCCTGATTTTATTTTTCCTTCTTACCCAGCAGCTGCCTTCCGTGTCTTGCTCAGGACTCCAGTAACTTTTGCCAAGTAAACTATAACATTAGTAGCGTGCCACTTCGGAGAGGATGATGTCCTTGTAAGCTCTAAGCTCCTGCAGATCAGTCTCTTTTACTGATACTGGCCCAGCAAAATAAGTTTTTTCTTTTTTTTTTTAAAGAAGAGTCACTAATATCGAAGAAAGTACCAGCTTAGAAGGGTTTTTTTCAGAGTGTACTGACTGCACAAAGCTATAGAGACCCAGATCTGGAAACTGCTTCTCGATCCTTGGCATACAAGCTCCAGCTCTTGGTAGCCAAGTTTCTAAAATCTTGGCATCACCGTAGCCACTAACCTCATATACTGTAACAGCAGCGGAACTTCTGCCGCTGGTGTTTGGCTTTGCCCGCCTAGCTGAGCATCTCATGAGAATCGGTACCCGGGCTTTCTGGGCTTCCAGGACGGGATGCAGGATGCTGGGCAGTTCTCACAATCACAGCCCCTCACTACTGCACCCTCTGTCCTCCGTTCTCCCCCTTTTACCACAGTATTTCCCTCCTTTCACTTCGAAGGCTATTTCTCCCCCTCTGTGGCAGGATTACCTGTACCTCTGTCAAGACCGATGGACTTTTAGCTATCCGCCAGGTCCTCCTGCCTCCAGCCCCTCCCTCCATGCTCCCACATCCCCAGGACACTAATCCCATTCCTCCGAATTCCTCAGCCCCCTGCGCTACAGAGGAACAAGTCCGGGCACAGCCTGGGTTGCTGTGGAGCAAACGGCGGTTTGCAGCAAGTCGCCGACTGTGGCTGTTTGCCCTGGGGGCAAGAGTCTGCAAACAAGAGTCACTGCGCACGCATCCTGCCATATGTGCGCTTAACTTGGCACATAAAGCTGCGCGCAGCAGCCCCTGCCAGCCAGCTGCTCTTGATCGGAGGTAACCGTTTGCCCCCTTCACATAATGGGAGACGAGCTTGGGGCTCTCCTAGAAGACGACCTGGCTGGGACAATGCCCCATGAACTCCTCTGTTTTGGCTGAATTCTGTTCTTGGTTATTCTTTACTCCATCAAAACAACATGACATACAAGCTAATTTTGTGGTTCCCATCTAAAAAAACCTTTGTGGTCAGGGAGCTCCCGAAGCTGGGCAACATCCGATAGGTATATACACCCTCGATAATCTGTATTTATGGAAAAATCACTGCCTAAGCTGGTAAAGTGAAATGTAAGAGAATCTACGCTACATTTCAAAATCATTGTTAAGATACATGCTGGAGAGCAGCCAGGCTTGGTTGCTCACACTGATAGATGACGGGGAAAAGGAACATGTGTTAAAATCAGCAAATGGATAAAATCGGGCTAGAGAGGGATGAATACAACAGGAAAAGCTTTCCATTTTTTTCAAAAGCAAAGCCCAGGCTCCCACACTAAAAGGAGAATTGTGTTCCTAAATAGGAAAATGTTGAAAAAGAGGCGGTGCTATATTTGGGAATGTACGTTACAAAGCTTTGTGTCCACTGTCAGGATAAATCTTATATATTCTGTAAGGAACAGCAACATTCATTTAGTAGAGAAGATGAAAAGGACAAAGATGGGTGGTGGAAATTCTGAGCCTTGCTTTCTACTGCTCTTAAATTCTTGTCCATGTTGACATAGATTAGTAAAAATTTTCTTGGATATTTTTAATTCCTTTAAACAACTTTTAAGATTAATGAACTGTATTTTGGTTTTAGATATTTTATTGATCAATAAATAATCCTGATTTAGATTTTAAAAGAGTGCTACCAGTTATTTTAGGAACCAAATTTAGATTGCTTTAGTAGAAAAAAAAAATGTCCCTTTGTAGAGACTCTATCGTCTCTGCAAGGTCTTGTAGAGACGTCGGTCTTTGACAACGCGGAGATCTTGGCTCTGGAGACTAGACTGCAGAGACCCAGGCTGTGGAAACTGTAGTTTGGTTCCTGGTGATGGCTGCCTAGCTTGGCCAGCGCCGCGGGACATGGCTACGAAGAGGGGACGAGATCAAAGCCCTTCTCGTTTAATATAGATTAAGAAAGTCGTCTTACTTCTGATCTCACTTCTGCCTGCCTGCCATGCTCTGAAATACTTCTGTTGATTTGCTCTGCTGGGGAGAAAAATTGTCAAGGTTTGTCAGGGAAGACGAGAATATGTATTTTTTCTTTTCTTTTAAGATTAATCTTTCAGCTGAATAGAATCGGCAACATGAGTAAAATGTTGCTGCTGGAGTTGTTATTTTCTATTGATTGCATTTTTAAAGATTTTTCTAGCAGGGAGAGGTAGACATTTTGTTATTGCTGTGTATTAATCAAAAGGACTAAAAAATACTGCAGGCCCTATTCTGACCTCTTTGTGGATCAAAAAGCCGGTTGAGGTTTTAAGAATACTTAAGATCCTGGATTAGACTCTGGTTTTAGGTGCTAATAATTTAACACGACTAGTTTGGCCACCTACTTCTGATGTGCTACGCGTGGACGACACGATGATCGCGGCAGTTTAAAAGCCAGAATTTTCTTTTCAGACGAATGAGGATAAATGGGAACTTTCATTGGCCCACTAGAAGCAGGCTTGGTTCTTGCTGACCTGAAGAGGTTACTCTTAGGGCAGTCACCCGCCTTTAACATTTGACATCGGATTTGTTCAATGGCATGCAATTTTAGCATTGACTGCATGAGAAGCTTCCTTTACATACGCCACAGAAAAGCGCATCACCATTTTTACAGCTTTAAAGGATCCTACGGCTGCCTTGATTATAAATGTATTAGCTCTGTATATTTAATTCAGTTCCTAATGCTTCTCACGTAGCGTTAAAGCCACTTAAAAGAAAGCCTCTGCTTTTACAACCTCTCATTTTTTTTTTAGCAACTCAGCAGCACAGTTACTCGGTTTGTAAAGCTCCTTACGAAATCTCACCTGAAAACATTGATCGACGGAGCTGTGCAGTTTTTCCCACTTCAAAGGGAAATCTGCTGCTGCAGCAGCGCAGGACCGAGCGCAGCAACGCGCTGAACTGTTCACTGGCACAGCTGGTGTCAGCTGTCCATTTGCTCAGTGCTTGTTGTACCAGGGAGATTTCTAATTTAAAAAAAAAAAAACCACCCGCCCCTGTATTTGTCTTTTCACCCTGCCCGTTTTGGTAGTTACTTCACATTGTCTCTTTAAGTTTCGCGGTAAACGTTAATGGCAATTTGTCCAAAACAAAAAAAATCCAAGACTCTCATTTGGATTCCCGGCCGTGCCACGGCAATTCACAGCAGCCTCCCAGTTGCCAATGCTTATAATTTATTTACAATCTTATATGTATGCTGTCTATGTATACTATACTGACCCATGTACTTTAGCTTTCACTTTGGGGTGCACAGTGGTAACACACGACCCCATTTTCATTGAAAGCTCATGCAACCCTTTATGGTTAAAAACAAAAGAAAAACAGGGGGGGAAATCGTAACTATTTTGAGACTGAATTAAGATTTTCAAGTTGTTTGCAATATCGCAATCCTAGAAGCGTCAACATTGATACCGCTCAATAAAAACTATGTGTTTTACAAAGAATTAGGCCTTCTAGCAGAAATTTTCAGCTATGGAAAGCCCCAACCACCACCCTCGCTATCTTCCTTTCCCCAACATTTCGGTTTTCCGGCTCCTGCCTCCCCCCCGGTCTCGTCTATATTCTGAGCTCCGAAGGGTTAACGTCCTGGCACTTCTTCTGACGGGCATTTCCAAATCTCTCCTGGGGTCCACGCAGCGCTTACGCCAAAATGCTTTATTATCGTACAAACACAGAGCAAGGGGAGGGGAGGAAAACCACCACCGCCACCGCCACCACCTCCGCCGTTCGTCCTCCAAAACCCGGTCCCGCTCGCCGGTTCGAAGCTCACCGTACCAACCCCAAGCCTACCACCACCCGCAAGCGACATTCAAAGAGCAAAACCCGTGGCGTTTTAAGGAACAGAGGGCCCGGCTCTCCCGCCACCGGGCCCGGTTCT
>NW_008795318.1:1190989-1205198 GCF_000699145.1 Aptenodytes forsteri | reverse complement strand
CCGCCGCGGGCGTCTGCCGCGGGAGCGTCGGCGGGCTCGGACCCCCGAGGAGCGCCGTCCTCTAAAGGAAATAACAACAACAACAAAAAAAAAAAGAGTTTGAAATGGTCGAGGTGATGTGTTTGATCAGCTGCCTCTACCCCATGGATCGGTTTTGGGGCGTAGAAAAATTTATAGTGTCTGCCCGGTGCGCCTTGAAAGGATCGTTTCATTCCTAAAGGACATGGAGGAAGGGAAACAAAACAGATGGATTAATAAATCATTTTTAAATGCCCCTTGTAACCACCCAATCAGCTTTTCTGTACTGATTGTGTCCCTTTTGTAAATATCTTCTGTTTGCCCTTGATCTTTTCCTTATCCCCACCCAGTGCTGATCCAGCAAACGTTTAAAGGTCGCCTTATCGTACAAGCTTTCAAACTATTCCCATACCATGTTGGGGAGAACACGAGTGGCTTGGAAATAGGGTTCCGGACTTTAAAAGGAGATTATTTGGAGCAAGAAATAAAAAAAGCCTTGTATTCATACTGTTAAAGGATTTTGATATTGACTTTGATTTCTCTAATCTTTAGTGACAGCTGCACTAAATTTTGGTCCTAGTGATGCAGTGCAGAAAAGCACACTGTTAATTGAAATTCTCGTTGGGCATTTAACTTGAGCCAAGAAATACATATTTTGTTTCATTGGAACTTTTTGAACAAAGGTGTCTCCTGTGGATGAGTACCTTTATGCTAAGGTACTGCAGAATTTTCGTTCGCAGTACGTGTGCTAATCCTTGATTCTCGTCCCTTCTTTAATTTTAGATAGCTAATTTCTCTTTTGTCCTTTGTGAAGGAGTGGCAACCATATTTTATATTAAATATAAAATGGAGTCACGGAGAAGGAGAAAAGCAACCATTTTTGAGGCTATCAAAAGCCCTGTTGGCTCTATAACTTTTTGAAATCTGGGCTATAGACAATGCAATATATGAAGTTAGTATATATTAATCTATTACATCTGATAATATAGAATAGTTTGTAGAAGGGGAAATGTGAATTAAATAGTTTGTAGAAGGGGAAAAATTTGTGAATTAATTTATTGTAATAATTTCACGGTCATTGCCACCCTTATGACAGAAGAAACATGCATCTATTCTATATGCATTGACTGCATTATCATTTTAGCTATTCTGAGGAAGAATTGTTGTATATGTGCAGCGGACATTTTCTCTTCAGTTAGCATAATTTTGCCAGCGCACAGTTTATGCGGATGACTTGCTTGGACTTAAAATAAATGTTGCGTAATTTTAGTTATTTGCGTGAAATCTTCTACAGCAGCTGTTAACATTTTTATAATTCTGTAGCTTACAGTGCAACCAATATGTTTGCAAACTTTGAAATGATAAATGACCCTTGGACTAAGACCTTTCAAGCTAAACTAATAGTCTGGTGCTAAATTTTGCAGCTGAGTACTATAAATCATCCAAATACGGGTTGGTAATTAAACCCTTGACAGGCCTGGCAGTTCTGTGATGTCTTAAAAATTATCCTTGCTGCTTTGTGAACAACTAAATGGCAAGCTCATGTGATTTTGAAATGCCCCACGCTGTATATGTAAACACATGCCTAGTGCATCTTCTGCAGTATTGTTTGTAAGTCATACTGAATGTAGCTGACATCCTCACCGTCCGCAGGCATGAACGTAAATAGTTTGATGCACGTTTTTTGACGTATAAAGTAACCTAGTATATGCAGAAAATGAAGGTAAAAGAATAGGCCTTGGAGCTTGATCTTACGCTTTCCTTATTTGGATGTGTTTGCTTTTGTTTTTTCTTAAAGGAACAAGAGCACTCAAGGTGAAGGATAATAATCAACTAGAATCAGCACTTTGAATGAAATTTTGTTTCCCTGTGGCATCTTGAACACTTTCTTCTTCGGGTTTTGAAACAGACTTATAACTTTGTGGCATAGCAGCTATGCAGCTTGAAATCCAAGTAGCACTCAATTTTATTATTTCGTATTTGTACAATAAGCTTCCCAGACGACGTGTCAACATTTTTGGTGAAGAGCTTGAAAGACTTCTTAAGAAGAAGTATGAAGGGCACTGGTATCCAGAAAAGCCATACAAAGGATCAGGGTTTAGATGTATACATATAGGGGAGAAAGTGGACCCGGTCATAGAACAAGCATCCAAAGAGAGTGGTTTGGACATTGATGATGTTCGTGGCAACTTGCCTCAGGATCTTAGTGTTTGGATTGACCCATTTGAGGTTTCGTACCAAATCGGTGAAAAGGGACCAGTGAAAGTGCTTTATGTGGATGATAATGAAAATGGATGTGAGTTGGATAAGGAAATCAAGAACAGCTTTAACCCAGAGGCCCAGGTGTTCATGCCAATTAGTGACCCAGCATCTTCAGTGTCTAGTTCTCCTTCTCCTCCCTTTGGTCACTCTGCTGCTGTGAGCCCAACTTTCATGCCCCGCTCCACTCAGCCTTTAACCTTCACCACTGCCACATTTGCTGCCACCAAGTTTGGCTCGACCAAAATGAAGAATAGCGGCCGTAGCAACAAGGTCGCCCGCACCTCTCCCACCAACCTTGGCTTGAATGTCAATGACCTGTTGAAGCAGAAAGCCCTTTCCTCCTCCATGCACTCTCTCTACGGGCTTGGCTTAGGCAGTCAGCAGCAGCAGCAACAACAACAGCAGAAGACTTCTGCCCTTTCTCCTAACGCAAAGGAGTTCATTTTCCCCAACATGCAGGGTCAAGGTAGTACCAGTAGCATCTTTCCTGGTGACAGCCCCCTTAACCTCAGTCCTCTCCAGTACAGTAATGCCTTTGATATGTTTGCAGCCTATGGAGGTCTAAATGAGAAGTCTTTTGTGGATGGCTTGAATTTTAGTTTAAACAACATGCAGTATTCTAACCAGCAATTCCAGCCAGTTATGGCTAACTAAAAATAAAACGAAAGTGAAATACAAGTAAATACTATTGTACAAGTTAAAATGCACGTACCCAAGGGTGTATCTTTTTTTCCACCTCTTGAGATTTTTTTTAAGGCTTGTAGTATGAATACATTCAAGCTTGGTTAGATAAATACAACATGCATCATTTTTTCATTTGCCAACCAAGCACAAAATTATTTTATACTGACTGTACATTACAAAAATATACTCTCAAAATATGGCCTCTTGCAGTATTTAAGATATAGCAAGGACGTGGCTAATTTTTTTCGCGTGTGTATATATATGTACGCAAACATACATGTATATACATATTAAAAAAATTGGCACTAATAGGTGGGTTTATTGGTCTTTTTCTAATTGTATAATTTAATTTAGTACAAAGTTTGTAAAATATCAGAGTATATATATTGTTTCTACAACATGGTATTGCATTTATATCTTTTTACTACAGTGATCTGTGACAGCTGCAGCAGCTTCATGTTGTATTTTTTTTACTGAAATTGTAAGATATCCATCTTAAAGACATCAATTCTAAAAAAAAAAAAAATAAAAATTTCTGTACAGATTATTCCTTAGTGGTGGAATTAAAATGTACGAAATATTTGCTTTTTTCAAAAGAAACACAAATTGTATTTTCTGTTAAAAGTTTAAAGATTTTTGCTATATATTACGGAAGAAAATGTAATCGTAAATATTAATTTTGTACCTACATTGTGCAATACTTGAAAAAAGGTATAAAAGTATTTTGAGTCAGTGTCTTACATGTTAAGAGGGACTGAAATAGTTTATATTAAGTTTGTATTAAAATTCTTTAAAATTAATTGGCTGGCTTTTTGAGTTTTGAGTCAGTGTCTTACATGTTAAGAGGGACTGAAATAGTTTATATTAATTAAAATTCTTTAAAATTAATTGGCTGGTGTTGTCTGTGTTTTTTTTTTTCTTTTTGAGATCAGCGCTGCGTTTGTTGTGGTCTGTGTTTTTACTTTTCTGCTGAAGATCAGAGCGCTGCGTTTATTGTGTTGTCAGTGCTAATGATGCAAAAAAGTCTGACTCAGTGCATCACAAAGGAGCGATGGAAAGGGTTGCTGTATTGATGCACCACAATAATGGGTTGCTTTACCTAAAATACTCCTGACAAAGCACATAGCCTGATTAAGGACTTGCCTGCAATTATTTGAGCAAACTTTCGCTTGTTTCCATAACTGCAGCTCACTGAAGTCAGAAGGTAATTTTATTTATTTTTTTCCCTTGAGAGTTCAGACCGTGAGCTCTGTGAACGTGGAGTCACTGTGCGATGCGATGTGCCTAGAAGAGGCTCAGGTGATCCAATGACATTCGCTTTCCGTGTCGTCAGCACGGATTTGGACTGTGCTCTCGGGAGGTCCTAGAGCAATGCATCAGCGTGCTGTGTCTGCGTTGGGGATTAATAGTGCAGAAACCAGACTGAATAAAAGTGCTAATTTACAGTTTACTAAACTCATTGTAAACTTACATTTTATATGCTCTATTAAAAAGAGAAATGTAATGCAACGTGACATTCTAAGGTTTTTATTTTAGTGGCTTTTACCAATTCTAACTTAATAGATTCTCAAAACGTGAATGTGAGTGGGAGGGGAAAGAATTCGGAGGCTGACGAAACAACTCCGCTTTTCCAGGGCTATTTTGAAGTTGGATCCCTTACTCTTTCCCGTCTGTTCGGCAAATAGTGTTCCTTGCTAAGGGACGTTGTCGAGGGAAAGAGAAACTTACTTCTAGCGAACATCAACTTACTTTCCATGGCAGTTCCAGTCGTACAAAGAGAAGATACGTGCTAGGTGGATAGTCCTTTGGCTCATGATGATGAATGCTGAGCTACAGAAGGAGTACAGGATTAAAATTATCTGAACTTCAGTATTCTGAAACTGGATTTTGAGACTGAAGATCAGTCTTTTCCTGCTTCATGCACTTGATTTTACAAAAGGGGTGAATTCCGCGCACGCCCCCGGTTTGGTGTGAGCAGAGTTTTGGTGGAAATAGCCTAGTGCTGTAGGGAAGAGGGTGGTTTTCAACACCGGTGTGAGATCTTTGCTTTGGACAGAGGCTGTGGAGAAATGGACGGGGTGGAGAGGCGAGGCTGACCATGGCACCGATTTCTGACGCCGTGACAACCAATTCAAAAGCAGTAACGGAGCGAATGTTTTCTTAGGCATTCATCGGTCTGTATTTAACTGGCTCCTTTTTATTGAATTCGCCATCTGGTTTATCTCTCCGCTAACGGCACATCAGTGGACAGAACCGTACTTAAAAGTGCATCATTTGGTAGCTAATTTTAAGTGGATGATTTTGCTTTAAAAAGGAATTAGAAAAAAATGAGAAAAACAAATACTGGATCCATTACTGAAAAATGGAGAATGTTAGCTCTGTGTATTATTTCTATTTGAATGCCTAGACTTTAAGGCTTACTACAATTTTAGTATTTACAGTACAATAATGATACCTAAACTACCTAGAACGCTGAGCAACTTTAACGGTGGAGACTATTGTACGTGTTCTATAATATTTCTATTACTGTGGTTTAAACTGAGACCATTTGTCTTAAAGGTCACCGAGCTTATCCTCTTCCCATGCTGATTTGTTCACTTCCACTGTAACCAACTCCACGTATGAAGGGCAGTGGTCTGCAGCGAGGAAGTATCTCTGGAAACAAGGTTGTTTTTTGCAGCACCTTTTAATATAAAGATTTTAATAAGCGGGGTTTGTTTATGGTGCCTTGCAAGGATCTGTAGAGAGAGCTTCCAGTGTTCTCAAAGAATGCAAATGCGAAGATTGTTAATGTTTTCTCTTACTCCCTATAGAAATTAAAGGCGTGTGCTTTCTGTTCAGTCTGCTTCACCCATTTATTTATCTTTTGCTGAAGTTTGGTGCCGAATTTGTTAAACATTCACATTGCAACATTCTGTTCTAAGTGAGTGCCCAGTCAATCTCCGGTTTAATTTGCACGCACCCAGCATGCTGCTCTTGAGCCGTGCTCTCAGGTAAGTGCATTTGCTTTGAGAGAAAGGACCTAAAAAGGAGCGAAGGGGGAAAAGGAAGCATTTGCTCAGTTGTGCAAGTTCTTTTGTATTTTCTCTTGTGAACATGCAATTTACTTCCTTAAAATTGGCGGTGTAAGTTAAACCTCGGAAGATGTCTTTAATTTAGAGCGAAGAAAAGGGTAAAACCCTAAGCATGCGTCCCCCTCAATGCTGCTTAGTGCATCCTGTCTCTTCACTCCAAGTCCCCACCCAGGCACAAGTTAAAAGCACTTCCATCTGCAAGGCTCGCTCAATTCAGCACAGGTCGGTAGCTTTTGAGAATTGTAATCTGAGATCTGTGAAACCGAGCTCAGAGGCATCTTGGCATGGCAGGGTAGAGAGGATTCAGTGGGCAGCTACGATCTGTGCTGCATTTGTTTTGTGGGTAGACCACAGACCTTACTCTTGATCAGAAGTCTAGTAACGGTCACCAAAATGAAGTTGATCTGATTATTTCCGCAAAGGAGAGCCGGCTCACAGGTGGAGTTTACAATGCGTAGTGCTTCATTACTGCGGCGTGCTCTCAAAGGTCCCTGCTGCGGATGGGAATCCAGAGGGCACAGGCTGGCCTGGCACTGGAGTCTCGGTGAGTACAAGTTTTTGTAGTTCTCTTGACTTCAACTAACCTATCATAATTTATACAAATTGAGGACTGGGTGTAAGCCACAGAAAGATCCATCCCTCCTCTTCACCATGCAAAATTAGAAAGCTATTAAACATCGCTTGTACGATCCCTTGCTGCAGACAACCATGGCAGATGACTGCCCAGCTACAGCACGGCCGCGTGCCCAGCTGTCTGCACCCTGTGCTCCCACCGTATTGCAGCGTGCGAAAGCCTGTTAGTAGCAAACAGCCCAGCTGCATTTCTGAAATATCAAGTAACCAAACAACTAGTTGTTAAATCAGCTCTTTGGACCGGCATGGGATCAAACCAGAGTTCATTTACTGATCTGACGCCCCAGACTGTTCTATTAACGTTTCGGGAATAAATGCCTCAGAGTTTGTGTTGGTAGTTTTGGAGCAGATGAAGCAAACCGGCGGTTCAGCACTCTTTTTTATATCATCAGCAAGTTGATTTAAATTGAGTGTACAGAGTTGGCTGCATTCCTCTCATGAGCTGCATAAAAAGTTTGCTAAATCGAAGTGCCAGAGCTGTAAAATCCTGCTGAAGGGATTGTTTCCAAAGATCAGCGAGAGGAACGGTTAAACTGTTACCGTGGCGGTGCGCGTATGACTTTTGTCCTCCTGGCTTTATTTTAGTGATGGTAGTAAGGAGTTTTGCCTTACAGAAGGGAAAAAGCATTAAGACTCAGGAACATAAACCGCATTCCCTTTGGCACTACGAGTTCTCTACCTCATAGACAAAATATGATCAGTGTGTGGAACGAATAGCAGGTGTAAAATATTTTTAGAAAAACCTTGGCGTACAGTGCAGACATCCCTCAACCCCCATCCTTTATTCTGTCAACTTTGGTTTCTTAAAAACAATCTGTAGTATTGACGGCTGCAGTTTTGGTGGAACTTGCTGCAGTTTTCATTTGGTAATTTAGCACTTCAGAGGCCTGAAATGGGAGATCCTCTCCTCCTCCGAGAGCTGAGACACCATTATGTTTAAACAGTCTGTCAGCTCCGTGCCCTCATGGAGCTCATTGCGCTGCATTCCCTTTTCCCCTTAGCTTCAAGATTAGCCATAGCATAAAACAAAAGAGGACTCTGGGAATGTAGCGCCTTAATTATTGTTTAGTGCCCCTGCAAGCTTCCTTGAGAAGGTTATATCAACACGACTGCATAATGCAATTAAAAACACATCTGGAAACCCACCTTTTTTCCTTGGCAGAAGATACTCATTCCCTGCTACACCCATAACCCCTTCCATTGTCTTCGCTGCCTCTCCCACAGCATCCTCGGAAGGACCAGCTTGTGCGTTGCTCCCTTTGTCCGCTGCCTCTCGCTACTTGCTCTGCTGCACCAGGTTTTCATGCCGCTCTTCTCCTCACCCAGGCTCCACTTCTCTCTGACCTCCTCTCTTAAGTTGCTCGATGCCAGGAGCTGCTGTGCCATGGGAGACCTCGGCACGCAAGGCTCTAGCCACCGAAAGGTACCCTCTCCCTCCGCCCCTTGTAGGCGAAGGCTTACCTGACTTCACTTCATCTCTAAAGGCATAGCGTAAAGAACTGCTGAATGTCAGAATACAGTTAAGGATTGTGTTAGATGCTCTCAGTCTCACAAAACTGAGTGAATTTGCTGCTTGGGCAGCCTCATCCAGTAACGCAACAGCCTGGGAGTTTTCAGTCACGCTGATGGAAACAGGAGGTGGCAGGTTAGTGAAGAACATGGTATAACAGATGACAACTCAGGCACCCCGTGTTCCAGATCTGACCCTGGGCTACTGCCTGCCCTTTTCTGTGTTGGTTTCCTCCTCTGTCTCCACTGAAATTCACCGTTAGCAAGTGTCAGACGTTAGCTGGCTATCGCTGTCTTTTTGCTGTCAATAAGGAACTTCATCCAATTTCTGTATGGCACAGGAACATCTTCTGAGGTTGACCTACCGTTCCCTCTTTTTATTGCCTTTAGTCTCTGTGGCTTTTGAGAGTCTCCTCCGTTGTACAGTTCACTTAATGTGTATTAGATGACGTTTACATTTTGAAATAAGGCATGCATATAAAAGCGAAGCACTTGATTCTCATTGTCCATGGTATATAGAGTCTGATTCATCCACCATCGGAGCAGAAGGCCTCCGGAGCAGTGAGATCTCACATACTGACTATTGTGATTCTGTAAAAGAATTTCTGTGGGTGTTTCTTTAGATATGGAAGTATATATTCCTCCAGTACAACTCATGTGAAAATTTTACACCAGCCTACTCACTGAAGTCGCTACTGGTCAAATTTAGACTTGCATGCAGATTTTACAAACTAAAACAAATTCCCCTTTGATTTTCATTAGACCATAAGGTTAAGCGTCCCATGTGCCAGCACAGAGACAGGGCTGCTGGGTTCTGCACCGGCTGTGCTATGAACTGTCTGCCCAGTCTTCAACAGACTGCTTCAGCCTTGTCAAGAGTAGTTTCGGTATTTTTAAGCCCATACTTGAGCCTTTAACTCCCTGCTGAGTCTCAGATGTTGTAGATAACAGCAACGTATTTTTGAAGCCAACGGGTTCTCGGTCTGTCTGCGTCTCTCGGGGTTAGTCAGGTATGTGCAGCACCTCCGTTTGGCAGGTTAGTGGGAAGAGTGCAGAAGTCCTGAATACCGTTGAAAATGTTAACACCTGGGGCAGTTACCTACTTTGCAGATATTTGTGAATCTCGTCTTACATTAACTGCTTTGAGCCATAGATCGTATTTTACTTGAGAACAATTGATACTTCATTTTTAAGTAACGCGTAACGATGCTCTCCATTTGTGCCTTCTAGACTGTTAGTGCTGTCCTTAAAGACTCATTTCAGTATTGCCAAACCAAATCACTCGAGAAATTGTGATTCAAGTCTCCAAGAATATTTTAGAAATTACGAGGTAATCGTAAATAATAATCAACCTCGCACCATATTAATTTATCTTCTGGGTATAGACTTAAATAGATTTCAGAATGTTCTAGCTTTTCCCTACAAGTCCACCAAGAACTTAATTTTTAGGTGAAAATTTAGATCCTTAGGAAATCACAGGTTCCCTGGGAGGACTGGCACTTCGCAGGAAACCAAATATCTAAGGGATAGTGATGAACTCATAAGCGTTGGCAATTAATCACAGCTGCTTAATGGAATCAGATTTCTAAGTGATACAGAAGGACTGAGACCTACCACCACCCTCCTGTCTGTGCGGTTTGCATCACAGACTTGACAGTCTGGTGGCAACAACTGCAGGCAACCGATGCAAGTTAACTTGTACGAACTGATAAAGGACAGAAACACTCAGTAAGAGACCAACCTCTGCATCTCTGACCTCTCACTCCTGACCTTCAAGGAAGGTCTCCAAAACTGCCTCAAAAGACAATCTGAGTACTAAAATTCCCGACTCTAGGATATAAAAATCACACAAATATTGATTGCATATTACATTATAATTTTTGCTACCACCAGCCATCCCTAGGCAATAATTATTCCTGTCTCTCTCGCCCTCTCTTTGTGCCATAAATGACATTATCAGCTGTCCTCTGGCTAGTATCCTCTCTTTGATGAACAGGAACCAATCATCCTTTCTCTCAAATTGCCTAATTCATTAATATAATGAAGTTTAACTCAGAACAATTATTCCCAACCTGTATTTAGCTCTAAGGTTATTGCTTCTATTTCAGACCTAAGGAAGCCTTATGCACCTGAAAGCATGTCTGTTTTTTCCAAGCAGACCAGCTGCCCTAATAAAGGGTGTCCCCTCTCCCTGCCCTTGCCTCCCTTACACCTCGCACTGTCCTACTACAACACATCTACTGCACCACCATGCTTGTTCCTGCTCAGCTGAGTCTACAAACGAAGGCATAGCCTTGATGAGCTGCTACGGGAGGTACTCTACAAGCCCAATGAACAGGAGGGAAGCGTGAGCATCACGTGGTGGAGCTGCTCGGTCTATAAGCCATCCGTCCCACCTCGCCTGAGATTGCCTTGCTGTCCCCGAGCGTGCCACGTGGCAGTGGCTGGTGGGAGGTAGGCGAAGCTGCTGGTGACACCGGAGACCTGTGAGCAAGGCTGACTTGATGGTCACCTCAGTCGATGGCACGCATTTGGGGGTGATGAACTTTCAGAGGTCAGTAAAGTTGTCTTTCGTTTTTTCTTGGTGTCTCTGTGGTTTTAAGAATTTGGTATTTGGAGCAGCTTACCTGCCCAAAATCAGATACCAGGAGATTGGTTAAATTTAGGGTCTGGATCTCATGTTTATGAATCGGTCCTCTTTTCAATGTTCTGCTGTACAAACTCCCTCTTACCTTGTTTATTCTTTTAAATTCCTAGGTTCCCCCCTCCTGATTTTTCTCCCTGTTTTCCTTCAAAGTCTTCCTTTAGAGTTGCTTTTCTTAGTTTCTTTCCCAAACCAAGCCATTCTATCCCATTCTGCTTGCCTGAGGTCTGTGCCTCACCATGTATAATTTGCAGTGTATTATCTGACGGAGACTGTAATCTCTTCAGGGCAGGGCTGTGTCCCTCTCCGGACTCACAGTTGCCTGTTTTACTCTACGGGGTTGAATAAGAAGGACAGAAATAGAAGAGCATACAGACACTCCCAAATGAACTGTGCATTTTGTGATCTATGTTCAAGAAACAAATGCAGGAACAATTGTTATTAGTAACATGGTTTATGCTGTACTACTGGAGGCTTGACAAGAAGTAGATGCTTTAGGCAAAGAAGCTTCCTTTACAAAACATTTGTGGAACACATTTATCTAAAAATACACGTACTTATGGTAGAGAACGATGTTCCTCTGCTGATCTATAGTTAATTGTCAATGGCAGCACGGGACTCTTAAATCTTGTAAACAATCCTGGTGTAGTAATATAATATACTTTATCCCTTTCCTTCTCTCCAGCATCCCAAAGCCTTTCCCAGGCTGATTTCCGTGGCCTCTGCTGCTGCTGTTGAAACAGTCCTGCTCTCTTGGCCCTACCACCATGCCCACCGAGGCTCAGAAAAGGAGGATGGATGGGGAGGAGGATGACCCTGTTCACCTACAACAGAGGTGACTGTGGGGAGGGAAACTGGAACTATGCAGGACAGATTTTTGCCTTTAACAATCACTGAAACTTTTCCTCTCTACATACGTGCTGTGGGCAATGTGCGGCTAATAATGCATTTTAAAATACATTTTGGTCTGAGATCTCCAGTGAGTTTGGCTTTTTGATGCCTGCACAAATGGACTCCACGTACTTAAATGTCTGCCTGACGACATTAGAAAATGAGCGATATGTAAGCAGAGATGGGGATCATCTGTGAGACTGACTTTGAGATGACTCTCTCCAAAAGTCAGAACGTTTAGAGCTAGGATTTTGACTTTGCTTATTTTCCGGAGAGATCTGAGGCCACCCAGCCTGACCCTGCTGCCGGGGGCATTGCTGCAGGGCGGCAACTGGCCTCTTCCCTCTCCTGACATTTACATTTGCTCTAACAAAAGGCTCATTCTGGCTGGGAGTGCTGCGGCCAGGTCTCGCGTTGTCCGCTTCCCAGTTGCGTTTTGGGAAGAGCTAGCTGTGCTTGAGTGCCCGGCTTTGAGTCACTTCTGTGGGGCACTGTCATCTTGGATATTTTGGCCTTTTGTCATATATAAAAAGATAACTATATTGTTTGCAAGCAGTTAGTCATCTGCTAGCCAGAATGGGGTTGTTTTCCTTAAGGATGTTTAGGATCACATAACTCTTACAGGCAGAGAGGAAAATGTCCGTAGACGTTGGGATTAGTCATATAACTGCTGCAGTTATCTTCATCCAGAGCCTTTTCTTTCACTCCCCGTTAGAGCTCCTGAACTTGAGGGCTGTATTCGATCTCCAGCCTTTCCCGTAATGACATTTATCTGGGCAGGCTGAATGACAAAGGGGAGCCCAGGCTGTATAACCTCTAGCCAGTTATTTCTTTACTTGGTTGTTTTTTTCCATAATCACTTGATAAATCATGCCGTGGAGAGCTGGGAATGAAAGGGTATGACCTGCTCACCGTGCTCGCCTGCTCCTGGCTTCCAGCAGCGGTTCCGATTTCTCTGGGCCTCCGTTCTCCATCAGCACGAGGTATAACCCCAGTTCTGTGCCTTGCAGAGGTGCTGTGAGGTTTCCTTCTCACTTGAGAGCTCTGGGTGACCCTGGGGTACAATACCGCTGATGTCGTAAAGCACCTCCCAGTCATCAACAGACTTTTATCCTTAGAAAAGCCCCGTGTGGTATCGCTGTCCCCGTCCTCGAGGTGGGGACAGGTCAGAGGAGAGATGGAGGAGCCGCCCAGCCATCCCCTGCGGAGCTGAGGAGGAGGTGAGCCGTGGACTTTGGCACCACGAAGGTTGGCCTTATTCTCCTGTGAAATGCACCATCCTTCCCACATCACGGGAAAAGAGAAAGTATTATTTACTTTCCATCCATTCAGTATCCTCTACGTGACCAGGATGTACTTAAACTGGGGACAGTTTAACAACTATGGGGATGTTTTCAAGGGAGCTGATGTTGAGAGGGACTAAACGGCAGCGACTGTCGCTTAATGTAGGCAGGGGCACAAATCCTTTTTGCTGGAGACGACCCGGGCTGCGCAGTGCCCACAGTGAAGGTGTTAATCGGTGTGCAACGCTCAATGGTGTCCTAGCAGTACGGGGACAAGCCAGCTGAGACAAAAAGAAGGAAAATTGGAAATTGGTCACTATTACTTGTAACTCTTTGAAGTCGTCTTAGAAGCAGACCCCAAAGGCCCACCAAAACCCAATGGATTTATCCTGATGGTCCCTCTGCGGTGCAGTCAGCCCAGGGTGAGGGATCTGTGCCGGGCACTTTGCTGCTGTCAGAGTGGTTTGCCTTCACAGAGGTCAGGTACTGGGAGGCCACTGGCAGAGCAAATGCCTTGGCTGTGCGTGTTGTCGTAGTGAACTGGAAGAACCTGAAGGACTGGTGAAACAGGGACCCTGCAGCCAGCTCCTGCCAGGATTCACTTGGGGATTCTTCTTTCCTCCGTCCTTCCAGAAATGAAGTAACATTTGCTGGGAGGAGCCTTTCAACACGGCAGTTAGCCCACGAGGCTGGGTTGAGGCATGGCTGGGTCTAGGATGCACTAAAAATACATGTGACAAATGTAAACATCGACTTTTGCTGGGGTGGGAGCGTGTCTGCCGAGAAGCGCCGGCGCGGTGAGCGGGGCGGTCGGCAGCGCTGGGTGCTGTGGGTGGCAGAGCAGCGGGGAGGGAACGCTTTCTTCCTCTGGGTTGTTTTTGTTTTAGAGCAATTATTTAAAACTGTAACAGCTTCACACATTAAAATTGCAGCTTCTCCGTCATCGTGTCGTGGTAACCACGTTTCAACAGGTAGGGCAAGAAACTGGGAGGGGGGAAATAAGGAACTGAAGAAAGAGGAAGGACCTATCGAAGGGGAAATGCCTCCACCTCCTCCCTCCTCTGCTGGGCTTTTTTCTTTGTTTGGTTTTCTTTTTTATTTTAAGACATAAAAGCGAACATAAAAATTAGGAGGGAGATGGTCTGAGCCCCTGCTTGCGGCCGAAGGGCTCCCCCCCGCCCCGGTCCAGCCTCCTGGTGCACCCGGAGCAG
>NW_008795318.1:1168613-1190691 GCF_000699145.1 Aptenodytes forsteri | reverse complement strand
TTGTGCGAGAGCTGGCCGTGTCGAGCCAGGACGGAGGACTGTGCTGGGTGGAAATGGGCTCCCCCAGGTGAATGAGCAACGCCCACCCAAGCAGCCACAAAGCAAACAAATGTGCTTTTCCCCAGCCCATTGACTTTTTTTGTCAGCTGAGGATGCAACAGCAGAATAAGGGAAAATGTAGCTTTTTCTTTCCCTCCCTTGCTCTTGCTAACTCCAGCCATCCCCTGTGTGCAGCTCCAGAAGGAATGAATAAAACTATTTTGTTCAAGGCACTTCCGTTCCAGAGCATAAAGTTACTCAGCATTTGCAGGACCAGGTCACTGTTGATATTTTTATTCTCTGTCTATTTTGCTCTGCCTCGGACTGACGTATTATGGATGCTTCCAATTAACAGCGCGTGAGCGTGAACAATGCTTTACTCGTACGTTACAAATCAAAAGAGATTTTTTTTTTTTTTTTTAGTTATGTTTGCAAAAACGTATTCATGTGCAGATTTTCTTTATGCAAAAATGAAAGCACCTGAACCCCAGGCCAGAGAAGGTTTGGTGAGCGGCGAGTGTAGGAGCCTGGCTACACCATGTTATATAAACAAACTGGTGTTTTTGAAAGCAGACCTAGAGGAGTTTGCAAATGCATTTATTTAAGCAAGCAACCCATCTGCTCCTACCAATAATGGATTCGCAGACCAATTGTGTATTTGCTCAGCTCACAGGCCAACGAGTTTTACATATGTTACATGATTTGCACAAATCGATATGTAACGTAGACACACATGCTCACATCTGGAACACACGAGCCATGAAGACAGGGATTGGAATAGTGACCTAGTTAGCACCTAGCAGCGTCTGGATCTTCAGGGCAAAAATATAAATTTATCTTTTTTTTTTTTTTAACGAACTGTTAGATTTTATAAGGCAGACTGTAGCGATGCCTGTTTCGTAGGGCTGCGTGACTCCTGCAGGATGCAGCTACCACAAGAACGAGGCTTGGAGCTGCTTCGCTTACCTGGCTGGCCAAGAAGGAAAGCTCCAAATTACATATGAACGTAGCACAGCTGGATGGAGGATCTGCCCCCACTCACAGTATTGCCAAGTACATGGAGACGCATTTTAATTCTAGCTATGGAAGTAGGGAAAAGAAAGCTTTATCCAGAAAAAGAAAACTAGTCCCTTACATGGGAAATCTGGAATACAAGGAAAACTTGAAAGGTCCTACCTAGAAATACCTTTCTGAGCCCTGCAGGGTGTCGGGGGTCCCTGTTTCTATCTGTGTGTCCATCTCCCACTGCTTCCTCCTGTGGTGGCACCCGAGACTCTAGAAACCTTCCTTCTTGCCAGAAACGTTTCTAGAAACAGAACTTTTTTCACCACGCTCGGGAATGCTTGCAGAATGCAATCTCGAATGGTCGGTCACGAGTGTTTGCCCTGGAGCTTGATTTAAGGAGCTGTGCTTGCCCAGCAAAATCCAGGAGCTGTTTCTGCGATACGCTCCCTTGAGCAGACTGGTGAGAAAAGTGGAGGCCAGGAACTTAAATTTTATGACCTTGTAATGCCCGGAGGCTCAAACCCGTGACAAAAATCTCGCTGGTCAAGGCAATTACTAAATAAAGGAGAAAGGAAAAAAAAAAACCACCCAAACCTGCCCTCTCTCCAGATTACCAACTAAACAACCTGTGAGCTGCAATAATTCTGCAAAAGATGCTCTCAGGAGTGTTTTTTACAGTGAAAGTAGTCATAAATAATAATAAAAAAATGCATGTGTGTGTATTTTTACAAAGCGAGGAAAAAATTTCTTTCTCTTTAAGCCCATAGGCTGTGAATAATTTGTGAACAAGAGAAGCAGCTCCATCTATCTTACACTGCATTTGTTACAAATCATTTGCTCATGTGTAAATCTTCTCGCCAGGGTAGGAGCAGCAAATCCTCCCTCAATTTTTGTCTGCTGAAAAACTTCTATAGCTGAACATGAAAAATCGAATCAATAAGTAACAGGTGTGGAGGTGCATCTCGGGATGAATATATTCCCGGAGCCTGCGACGGAGGGGCTGGGTGACAGTCTTTATGAGGCAGCTGGTGTCTGCGGGGCAGGATTTCTGGCTGGCACATATTGCTGAGCCACAAGGGCTAAGAATTTTGCAGGAAAACAAAAGCCAAGCCAAAAAGACCATCTCCAAAACCCGCTTCCCTCCCAGCACACCTACAGCGAGCAGGCAAACAGCCACTACCCCAGTGAAACGCATCAGAGCATCCCATCTTGGAGAAAACTTTTTCAGAGCTCACAGAAAGTCCCTAGGTGGCAACACTGCTCCTCCTGACCCTCCTGTGAGCCTTGTCGTGGTTGATAGACCTCCGAAAGCTCCTGCTTTGGAGATTCTGTGACTAAGCGAGACCTTAAACTTCCATTCACAAATAAAAGTGAGAAGAAGAGTACACGTTTAATGCTGGTGGTGGCAAAGGAAAGCTTAAACCTGTGATCGCTGAAAGGCTCTGCCATCTGAAGGCAGATCAAAATGACCGAAACACCCAGGAATTTATTTATTTAAAAGAAATGACAAGATTTTAAAGCCAAGTTTGTGACACTGGGAGATGTGACACATGATCTCTAAATGCTTTGGGCTGCCAGCGCGCTTAGATATTTCTGTAACCGAAAGCCCAACAAGTAATTGCAGAAAGGTGGTTCAGCCCTTCCAGCCTCTAGGACCAGGACCAAGGATGCTCCTCCGGGCCGTGGCACCGAGGGACCACGCGCTCCATCCCGTCACCTGTTTGGACTGTAAGCGCTCCGCAGGTGAGGAGCATCCCTCCACCCCTGTTTGCAGAGTGCGGCCCCCTTCCAGGCAGCCCCATAATACAAACGTGGTAAATAACCCTGAGCACAGACACGGGCTGGACAGTCAAGGAGAAAAATGCCCACCCCACCCTGCTCCCAGTATTTTCAGGGGAAAAGCATCATCAGAGACCCAGCAGATAAGGAGACTTTGGTGTAAGTCCTGCTTATCACACCTGTTAGACGAGTAGATCTGAGAAAGCCATTAACTTTCTCCTTTTAATCTAAGTTTATTCGCTGCTGACTCTCTGCAAGCCTGCTGTGTCTATACGGCCCCTCCAGCACTGCAGCTCTGGGGGCACGTGCTGGTGCACGGCTGTTCCTTCACCGAAACGCCAAACCAACTGATAAAAGTAGCAATTTTGCTATGTCAGAGATAAGATACTTTTGCCCATCTCTTGATTAGGTGACTTTTGGAGCTGGCTAGCACAGTAAAAATTGTGAATTGCAAATATTATAATCAAATATACAATTTGAATTTCATCCTGAGTTAATTACCTGAGCAGTATACATCTGGTAGCTACAATAAATTACAGCAGAAATGGAGAATTTGATTGCAATATTCACTTTTCGGATGATCTGCAGGTCAAGTATTATTCACTGAAGAGACTCATGAATAATTTTGAATAACTGGACCAATATATTTAGAAACTGTGCAATCTGCAAACAGGGAGAGAAAAAGCCTCAAATAAATTATACATTGTGTCTTTTTCCTGCAGCTCTGGAAATGGATTTGATTGCCTTATCACACTCCCGACTATATCTTTTTTTCCCCCCAGTAAACCTAAAATCTCTCCTGCTATATTACTAACCAGGCAAGGATGAAATCAGTCAAACGGGAACAAGCCATCCAGCTCGGGGGGGGCCGCTTTCCCCTTAGAAAATCCAAATTACCCAGCCGAGTGTCTGTGAAACAGTTCAATTAACCGGGGCAGGGCAAATCCACCCGCAGCTGGGGAATGCTGCCGTTTAAGAAGCAAATAAACCAGGCAGCTGCAATGTAAGCGAGTGCGAGGTCCCCAAACCGTGATGCCACACGCCATCTCGTGTCAGGCGCTGGGAGTAGCTGGCCGCTCCTGCCCCAGCCTCCATGACGTCCACCGACGTCATTTCGGTGCTGAGGGATGAAGTTTTTTTTCCTTGCACCCCAAATATTGCAAAAATAGGAACATGTGGCTGTGTGAGGAAGACCTTGGGTCCTCCGTGCTGGGGCCGTGGTGGGTGCAACGATTGTGTGTGTGTGACTGGTTGGGTGCCGGTGCTTGGTTTTGGCTCGTGTAATTAAATTGTATGTTGGAGACTGCTGGATGGAGAACCTGACCCTGCCTGTTTATACGGTGACTCCTGTTGAGGCCAGTGAGACCTCCTCCGCCCCACAGCTGTCTCTATAACATCCTGGTTTCACCTTGCTTTCTGTCTAGGGATGGAGTGACTTGGCCAAGGCCAACCTTGGAGTCGTTTCCAGACGGAGCTTTGTGATTTCCAGTGTCTTCCCCAAGCTCCGTAGATGCAGCAAGTGCGGGATGCCTGCTGAAGAGACTCGGGGCTCCAGGGTTGGAAGGGTTTGTGACTGTGGCCGTGGTCCCTACTGCAGCACGGTGTGCTTGTGGGGGCAGATGGAGGTAAGGTTCCTATTTTAGCAAGGTTTGACTTTATGGGGCTGGGATGTGGCTGAGATTTATCTGCTGATCTTAGGAGCAAGTCTCTAACAGCAAGTAGCATTTTCTTAGCAAGGCAGTAACCCAGTCTGAGCATGATGTGCAAGTGCTGCTGGGGTTTTTAAGATGTCCGTAGGCTTTTGTGCTTGTTAATGGGAGTGTTGCAAGTCGTCAAGCTGCTGGTGCTGTTTTGAGAGGCGCGATGTGCAGGATCTGCTCAGGGGGCTGCCTGCACACCAGGGGCAGGCCGGACCGGCCGCCCTGGTCAGATCCATGTGTGGATCATCCAGGTCTCGAATGGGAACAGCTTGTTTGAAGTTATCATAGGAATGCACAGCGAGGTCTCACTTTCCCCCCATGTATACTAATCAATATTGCGTTTCGTCTGGTATTTTATCATCCTGTCACTCAGTATTATGATGTCCTCCTACAGCTCCTCACAGTCAGCTCACATTTTTGCAGCCCTAAATAACTTGATCTCAACAACAACCTTTGTAACCCACCTCTCCCATCCCTCTTCCAGACCATCTACATCAAGCAGCCCAGGCCCTCGCACAGGTCCCCTGGGATGCTGCCGATGACTCCCCTTCATTGTGAAAACTGACCTTTCGGTCTCACCCTTTCTTTCTGATGTTTCAACCAGTTGTTGGCTCAAGAGGCTGCCTCACGTCTCCCTGCAGGACAGCTAAATGTCTTTAAAAGCCTCGAGTGAGGAAGTTGCTCTAAGGCCTTGATCCAAGTCAACTCTATCAGCTGGACCATCTCTGTCCTCGTGATTGCTTCAAAGAAAGTTAAGTGTTATGGAGCATCACTTCCCTCTGTTGAAGTCCACAGACTCTTCCTCTTTACGTCATATTTATCATTCAGCTGTGAGTTTTATCCTCTATTACAGTTTCTACCAGACTTGCTGAGTTTTCATACCCAGCCCCCAAGAACCCTTTTCTAAATAGAAATTAGCCCCATGTTTGCCACCTTCCATCCTCTGGTCCTGCCGCAGACTGAAGCAAAGGTTATCCACTGCAGTTAATGGTTAAGCAATTTTTTATGTGAGTACTTTTACCCTTGGGTGAATACCATCTGATCCTGGAGATTTATTACTGTTGCTTTACTATTTATTTCAGGCAGTAGAGGAAGTCGTGTCCTTTACACGTGTTACAATAACCCCCTTGGTTGGGGTGTGTTAGGAGCGGAGCGAAGGAGGAAGAGAAGGCACAAACCCCTTTATGGGTAGTTCCTTTTTATGCCAGTTAATCCAGTCCAACTACCATGGCCAGTTTAAAGTTTAAGGTAAATTCCCCCCCCCCCCCCCCCCATGAATCTTTTCCTCTTTCTCTTTTCTCCAGCCTTCTCCTTTCCTCCTGCATTTCTAGCCATCGCTGGGACAAATGAGAGGTGGTAGGAATTGCCAGGTGGGACGAGACCCATGGCCCTTTCCATCCTGGAAGCACCAGTGTCTCATGCCCCCGGGGATCGTACAAGATGCCGCAGAGCGGGGTCTGGAGGAGGCTTGTCCCCACCCCAAACTGGACGTATCCTGAAACGCGGACATTCATCCCGTTGGGTTTTGCTCTCATTGCCGTTGTCAGAGCTGCTGTGGCCACGGGCTTCTGTAGCACGTGCAGGTCCACGTCCACCAGCAAGCCTGAGGTTTGGAGGAGACCCTCCAAACCGTGCCGGCTGGGCTCACAATTCAGCGGTTGGATGGGTAAGCACCCAGCGCGGGCTGGCACCGTGGAGGGTTGGCTGAGAAGAAAGGTGGCCATAGGGATGTGCACAGAGGAGAACACTGAAATCGGAGAGTTTCCTGACTTTGAAACCTGAACCGCATAGCAGCCTTTGGAAGACTTTCGATTCGCTTTCTAAACTCTCAGGCCTGAATGTCGTATCATTTGCCCAGCCATAAATAGCTGTGAATTAAACGGGCTGCGCCGCTTTTTTGGCTAATAGAAACGTCCGCTAGTGCTGCAGCGTTATCTTCATATCCCACTGGTGTTTGCATTGTAGATCAGGAGCTCAAGCTGACTTTTTTTTTTTTTTTCCTTTTTCAAGATTTAAAGAGCTGGCAGAACATTTATTCAGTTGTGCAACCTCAATTCAGAGTATTTCTCAGATCCTGGACATGGGGCTCATTTTTTGTCCTTTGACAGCCGCTGTAAATCAATAAAGCAGTTGGAGGTCACTTGTAGTCAATCAGTAACCAGTGCCGGCGAAGGGGAAAACACTAAATATTTGGTATAAAAACACAGGCTCTAAACTCGAAGTTCTTGCTCAGGGTGACATTTTTGCAGCCGTGCCTTTGGAAACCTGGCTCCATCCAGCCTCGGTGTAGATACCCAGCCTGGCCATGATCTTTTCCTGGTAATTATCTACACAGAGAATTTCACAGCACGTGCACACTGCAGGAATTACAGCAAACCGGGGCGCAAGGTGCGTCAGGTGGAGGAAGTGGGTCTCCTGGGGCAAGGTGCTAATTTGGTGCCAGCTGAATTACTCCTTTTTGCAGGAAGACATTAGGTGTTGGCTGAAGCCGTGCATGACCTTCGTCACAGCCACCTCCCTCAGGAACCGAGACCCGTGGCCAGGCGGTAATTCTCGCAGGGGTCCCTAATTCCCTTTGAAATGACTGGGAACTAAGCTTTTAAATACCTTTGCTGTCTGAATCATATTCCAATGATGTCATCATCTCTGTATGCTCCTAGTTCTGGAGCTGGTTGCCCATAAAAACTTCTGCCTGACCTCATCTCAAGCCCCTGCAAGGAGAACACACTCAATCTCCTCTTTCCTTTGACCTCAGCTGCTCTGGGCTTTGCGGTGATGCAGGATCCTATCTCGAGCAATCATCCAGCCATCTCTCCGTGTGTGCTAACACGGGGCCCTCGTGCCCTGCACCGCCAGCTGTATAATGCACCAGGCCCTATATGTAATCTGGATGTGCTCTAACAGTCCCTGTGCAGAAGCTGCACACCATCACTTTTTTTGCTGCTATTTTGTCCCCCTGTTAACAGAGCTGGGCTGCACAGACTGTTTGCACAATAACCTGTGGCTCATTTTTGGATCCATATCCTGGATGGTTTCCATTGAGCTCTAGCTGCAGGGTTTGCAGATTCATGTGCTGCACTTTCCATCTTCACTCCAGACTGGGAGGTGGGCATGCCACGCTGGTGCCAGTGGCTCTGCGCTGTCCTCCTGCCTCCCCAGAAGTGTCCGTCAGATCCGTCCCCGAGCCCTGGGGAGCTCCTGCAGGTCTCGGACCCAGCTAATGTGAGTCTGCTCCCTTGCTGCTTCCTGGGCTGGTGTCTGCGGGAAATGCTGCTTCTCTGGCGTCCGCACACGGAGGAGAGCTTTGACAGCGGCTGCTGGCCGAGGCCGTGTGGCTTTGGAGGTGGCATCTTTCCTCCAGCTCTTCCCTGGAGCCTCAAACAGGTGCTCATGCTCCTTCCTAGCCTGCTGCCGTGCAAGGAGAGGAATCGAGCAGGCTTTTCCCTTTCTCTCTCTCCTTTCATACATTTAATACAAACTTTAAATACTGGCATTTCCTTCCAGCTTTCTGACAACCTTGAGAGATGCACCCCAGAGAGGAGGATGGAAAACTGAGGGCATGAGAAAACAAAAGGGATTTTCTGATCAGGAGCCTCATGCAAGTACCTATTAGCCTTGCAAAGGCTTTAACGACATCCTTTAGTGCCTGGCTCTGTGCGTAGGCTTTCCTCAGGCTGGCTGACTGGTCAGACTTGAATTTTAGGCTTCTTAAGGGTTTAATAAGAGGCTGAACTAAAATACTAGCTTTGAGTGGAGAGCTAAATTCTTCAAGGTCAGAAGGTGGAGAGGCTCGGGGTTAGGGTCAGTCCCATGCCACGGGGAGGTGCGGTGCTCCCAGCATGGCCAGGGATGGTTTTTCTGCTGACGAGCAGGCGAGGGGGTGCCCGTGGCACTGCTCCTTCTGCCTCGGGGCAGACGTGGTGTTTCTGTGCAGCGGAGCACAGCCCTGCGCACCCCTGGGGGGCTCCCAGTGGGGCTGGTCACGTCCAATATTTGTCTTCTCTGGGTGACCTGTCACTGTGGGGCTGCTTGCTGGCACCGAGCTGGTCCCAGCCGACGCGCCTGCATGGCACCACAGCAGCTGAATGGATCAGCCTGATCCGTAGCAGAGTGGGGACCGCGTCCCCGTGCGGGGCCGGTGTGGGATGGCGGCTGGATTTGACGCTTGCCCGTGCGTCCCACAGACACCGCAGAGCCGTCCCGCAGGCACCGCGGGGCTCAGAAGCAGCCCGGCTCTGTAGGTTTGGGCAGGAGCTACATGAGCGTGGCCATACCGTGTCTGGGAGCTGGGCTGGCCTGTTCAGCATCCCCTCGCACTGCACCATGTTGGAAAACTGAACCAAAATGTCCCCCAGGATCCCCTGTACAAGCAAGGCCCCTGGGTCTCAGCACAGCAGATCACTTGCACGCTCACTTTGCTTTAAGTGCGGGCTCCATTCCCAGGGGTTTCACCGGGAGTAAAAGTTAAGACTGCATTTTAGACCCCAGGCTTAAGCACTGTAATGTGCTAGCTGGAGAAGCAATGAATCGTGTGCTTTTTGCTCTCAGCTACGTTTGCATCCCAGCTCTTCTGGAACAACCGGGTACATGTCTCCCGAGTCACTCCAACACTCCCACTCTTGCAAAATCCTTTAGCTTTTGGGAGAAAAAATAAAGCCAGTCTTCATTAAACCTTCATCTTCCGATGCCTCTCTGGCAGAAAGTATGGCAAGAACAAGACGCTTCCTACAGCTTGCTTGAAAAGTGACAGGTGAACCATTGAAACAGTGGCACTTGCCACAGCCGGGCATGATCCGGCAGAGGTGCTAACTGCTTCGGAAGGCAGCGGGGCTGGCATTTCCCAGCTCCAGAAAATGGTCTTTACAAGAACGTACACAAACGTTATGGACTTTTAATTGGAGTTTATCTGATGTACACTTAGGAAAGGTCCAACAAAAAAACAAGCAGGTATTTTCTTGGTCAGCAAGTCTGATCCAGGCTCCTCTCCCTCCCACCCAGCTTCTTCTGAAATTATACAAATAACCGGAGGTTTAGATCCGTTCCTGTTGCCGGAGCATTTCGGGCATAACCCAAGCCCAGACCACTGGGAGAGAGGCCCAGTTCTCCATCATGCTGTGGTCTCTGCCCATGGCTCGGCTGCGGGCACAGGGCATGGGAAGCCTTCACGGGAACCAGAGCTGGCCCCACGTTCAATGTTGTTACCTTCACTGTTAGTTTTCCTCCCCGTTACTGCAGGATACCCAACGTGCAGAGGCTTTGGGGGGTTTAGAGGCTTGCACGTCCTGTTGAAGCCCAGCATCTGCCTATTTAAACTCCTTCCCCCAGCCCTTACCGTACCCAGCCCCGAGGCATGTCTGCAAAAGCAGATGCGTGCCCACCGCCGGACACGAGCCACCGTCCTGCCGCCCGCCCCGCAGCAAGCCCGTTAGATGGCACCACGGAGTAGCGCCTGCTGCACCTTCCTTCCTCTCGCCCAAACGTGTCTTGACACCAGTCCAGCCTCGAGCTGGCCTTTTGTGCAAGGCAGCAAGCTCCGGGCACCGCCGTAGTAACTCGCTGAACCCACCGAACAAAGAGCAATGATAAGGCTCGCCGTGGCACGCTCGCCCCTCTTCCCTGCAATGACAGTCCTTAGCGGAGGCAGGATTTTTCCAGGATTAGCCTTTTTTTTATTTAAGGATTTTTGCATGTTACATTTTTGGACACACAAATGTTAAAATGATCAATCCTATGTGTATGCACGCGCTCACACCCACAGCCCGTGCTGTCTCTCTTAGGGTATTTATTCATACGCATATATACAGTGGCCTGGCGGAAAATGTTTTCCGTGGTTTGAAAGAATGCTCTGAAAGGGTCAAATTGAGAAATGCCTTTAAAGAGTGCCCACTCTGTGTGTCTGTCTCTGTGCATTTTGGTTTCAGCAGCTTTGTGTCTGTGTCACATAGTCTGTAGACTGTGTATTGCACTTTTCTACTTTGAATTTTGTTCTGACTCCTCTTACTTTACTCTCTCACCTATAAAAACAGGATTTCTGATGATAAGCAATAAATTACTGCATATGTTCAGGTGTAAAGGATTTTCAAAAGCAAGACAGCTGGCAGCACACCGCTGTCCTTCTGCCTTGGACTTTTTGTGATAGACAATATATTGATTAAAACAAAAATAGGAAAGTGCAATGGAATGAGGGTGTTTGCTGACCTTGTTCTGATGAAAGAAAAGTCGTTTCGGAGTGAGACTGTGCCTTGAGCTTTTGCAGGGACCTGTTGTCCTGGGCATAGGATCAAGGGAGTTTTTCTCTCAAGTAAGGATTGCAAGTAGGTAGTAGTTGCCATTTAAAAACGAGGTACAATCCAAAGAAAACTGCTAGGAAAATTTCAATTAAAAGAAGCAAATTCAGAAGGCATAGATTGGCTAAATGTGCACAATTGTAAATATAGACAATAATTTACAGGCTTTTCTCTTGAAATATTAGTGCTCCTATGAGGAGACAAGAGTGTGACTTACTTATAATGACTTACCATAACATTTCCATACTGTAAATGAGACAGATTAAGTTGACATTATATATTACTTAGCTGTGTACCAATTAGCTAAACAAATGCTATGAATTCCGTCATTTATGATGGAAGCTACATAAAAATTGTATAATTACTGCAGTGAGTCATCTAGTTAAATGGCACTCCTATATGGACGAATTGATTTCAATGCAAGATTAGTAGCCTTTTGCTGCTGTTTTACGTGCTTGCCAAAGACCATACTACATTGTTGCTAAGCATCATTAATGGATTAAAATAAGGGTTCTGCATAATTCCTACGGTGTATCTTCAAACAGCTTGTTTAGTTTGTGCACTAGCCTAGCGCTTGTTAGCCCTACGTAACACACGGGTCTGGAAGGCTGACACGTGTGAAGGAGGTTAATGCAATCCTAGGAACTCTTTCAAAAGCTCACAGGTTTTCTTGTGGATGACTTCGCGGAGTTTCCGCACGCGCCGGATGCTGGAGGTCCCCACAAAGCTGTCTGGCTGTAGGACAGCCATGCCGTTGTGGACATCTCCCATGATGATGAGCTGGCCATCCACTGTGGTCATGTTGGGACACGGGCAGCTCCAGTCCATGTTCAAAAGCGTGATTTCTAGTGGTTCCTTCCCCAGGAATTTTAATCCCATTTTTTCATCTTTTAGAATCTCCTCCACTGTCACCAGGGCATGTCCTGAGTCTTGGTCTTCGGTCAGCTCTGTTATACGGCCCAGGATAACAAAGTCGCTTTTGCAGAAGCTTGTCACCAGCTTTTGGCGTGGTTTGCAAGCTTTGCAGTGCGTGTTCTTCGGGAAAGGGCACATCTCTTCGCAGGCCTCCCGGCTCTCAAAGTTGTTCTCGTTGCCTCCACACCCGCCATAAATGAAGGACTGGCACTGCTTTGTCAAGCTGTTATAGGCCCATCTGGGCTCATAGGCTTTGCAGTGACCTTGGAGGGCTGGCAGATTGCAAATGTTGATTGGGCCGTTCATGCACGTTAACATACAGTTCTCGTAGGTCTCGAAGTGGTTGAGGTTGCTGTTACAGTTCCCATAGATGAAAGTAAAGCAGTTGTTTTTCTTTGCATCATAGTACCACCTGGTCTGCTCTTCCCCACAGTCTTCGCTGTCTGGTTGCTTCAGGCACTCATCGGTTGGAAAATGTGTTTTGTTTTGGGAAGCTTCTTTGGATGTAGGTTCTCCTTTGATGACTGACAAAGGGAAATCAGCCCTGAGAAGGCCACCGCTGTTTTTGGCGGTGCAGGTGTAGATGCCTGCGTCTTGGAGCTGGGTGTTGTAGATGACCAGTTGGGCGATGTTGGTGACCACGACGTTCCCTCTGACGTGATTTGGCTTCATAATGACTTTGTCTTTCCCATCAACCTGCTTCTCCCATGTGATTTCTGGCTTGGGTCTCCCTGTGACATCACAGAGGAAGCTGACGGTCTCTCCCACGTAGACGGACTGATGGACGGGGTTGTTCACTAGAGCAGGTGGCAAGATATCAATGACTGTTGTCTCGGAATAGGCAGTAGTAGGGCGAGCTGTTGTTTCTGGTGGGATAGGGCTGGTGTTTGGCCAGGTAAGATGGTACCTACAGGTGACTACATTCAGTGTAATGCCTTTGATGCAAGCTTCTGCATCCATGTAGCACTTGTTGTAGTAGGTGAGCCCGTCAGAGGCGCAGGTGAAGCTCGGCTCCTTCTCACACCTGTCCTTGCACTTGCAGACGGGTTGCCCGTCCCAGATGTCACACTCTGAGCCTTGCTGGATGCACATGAAACGGTCACAGGTTGCCTCTTTGGGCATTCCCACCGGCCCTTTTTTCCCCTTGACGTCCATGTACCGAGCTGCCACGCAACTCTTCGTTCCACAGACATTGGGGCAGCACTTCTCAAAGGTCTCGCACTCCTGCGGGGAAAGAAAATAACCCGATCGTTACTGGGGACAAAGCAAAGCCCTTTTTAGAGACCCAGCAAGCAGGGAGCCCAGATACTTTCAAGGTGTTAGCTCAGGGGACCCGGTCTACCACAGATGTCTGTGGTCCAAAACTCGGTGTCCCCACTGGCAACAAGTGGAAACATCCCTCCAGCATCTCCTGAGAGGTGTCTAAACACACAGGGGTTTCTGAAGTGCTTCAGGAGAAGACTCTAGAGAAGGAAAATTTACTTCTATTTCTTAAACACTAACCTCATCATAAATCTTTCCTAGAGTCACATGGACTGCTTGACTACCAAACCAACAACCCCCCTTCCGCACTCTCCAAAATGCCTGAGGACAAGCCCTGAGAAACAAGAGCGGATGGAAGGTCTTATCATATGGCTGTAGGCAGTAATCCTTCTTATTTTCCACAGAAGTATGTAAAGTATTATTTGAATTCCCTGAGACTAACAACCTCTTGGAGGTGAAACTGCCAAGGATTTGTAGTTGTTCACATTGTAGAGGAAATAATGGAATATCTCAAAAGTAAGGAAATTCTTGCTCCAAAAATAATTTTTTCTATGGTATTTAGAAAAACAACCCCAAACCAGCTCATTATGGTTTCTCTGTCCTATTTTAGTCCTATTTTCAAATGCAGCATCGCTCTTCTAGTGATTTATTACACCCCATCTCAGCTACAGTCAGCTCTAAATTGCAGTTAATTTTAGCAGAATTTTCATCTTCTGTGCAGAGAAGGTATTTGATGTGTGTGATCACAGCCGCTGTGTTGTTATGGATTACTTTAAGGGACCACAAACGCTGCTACCATGTACACAACGGGGCACGCTTCCACCGTGTGTTAAACCTCTAGAACCCCCCTGAAATCCAACGGCTTTCTCCATAAGTGAGAACAAAATGTTTTTTAAGCTACCAAACTAAATAGCTTCCCCTGAGTCCAGTATCCTTTCCTTATTGGGAAAAAGATGACCTAATAACATAACTCTTTCCCCACTTCCAGCTGCACATTACTAGGTTTCCGAAGCAAAGTTAGAAACCAGAACGGGTAACGTTTTCGGCTGAGGTTAAGGAGCGTGGCTTTAGCAAAGTTGGTGGCAGAGTCCTTGGCTGCTTGCAGACCACTCACTCCATGCAAGGTCCCAGGACTCTGTGCTGCCACAAGGCAAAAGCAAATATTTTTAGCCAGTGGCTCCTGGCTTTCAGGTTTTGACCAGTAAATTATTAAAACAACATCCTCTGCTGCTGCTGCTGGGTTTTTGCAAGTGTTTTAATATTCATTGCTGCACCTGGTAGTTGAAATAAAGGGGGCTTCTTTGGGAATGGCAGAAGTAAAAACAGCACCTTCATTCATAACACATGGGATCCATCTGAGCAAATCTCTTTGTTTACTCGATGGCCAGCCTTTTTCTCTATTCTCACACACACACACACTCTTTTTAGCCTTGCAGAAACAACCTGGCTACAGAACATAAACCCAATGACTTTTTTCAGCATGGTACATGTTGCTGTCAGCCTGGTTTGGGCTGCAGGAGCTTCGCCGTTGGACATGATGTAAGAGGCAGGACGAGCAGGTATTTTCAGATGCCAGTGCTGACAGGTTGAAAAATGAATTTTAGGGGTGTAAGCTAAGCACATTTTGAGCTGGGAGCATCACAGAAAACATCTGCCTGGTCATTTTAACCATGCCCCTGTTTTGCACTCCAAGCACGCTTTGTGTTTCAAGTGCAGCAAAGGCTGACAATTTACATGTTAAATCAAACCATTTAATACAGAATTCCTCCCAGGAATATAAAGCATTGATGATGACCACCAACAACAAAGAGCATGGTGACACTGCTAAAATACTATGGATTGACCCCAAGGCATGCTGAGTTCTGGAATATCAAATTCGGACGTTTCTTTTGACAAGAAAGCAAGGAAAATGATCAAACAGAGCAAGCGCTGTACCCACATCAGCATAAGTGACAGTTGCCACACACCTCCCCACTTAACTGATAACTCATCAAACCTCTTCTATTTTGTATAGGTCACGGGTCAATTAAATACGTGCGCTGTCTGCATCAAGTCCTGCACGGTGCTGGCGCCTTTCTATCTGGAACAGAAACAGACTGCGGTGCAAACAAACCCACCGACAAACCCCATCGCCCACGACACAGAGAGATAAAAATGTGCATCACTCACCAGATCAGCTTCACACTCTCTCTTGCAAGTGCTCTGCGCGTCTACCCACAGGTTGGGGTTCATGTCATTGGGGCATATCCCAGCGTGGGAATACCGGATTGGAGGTAGAGCTCTCCCTTTCAGAGAGACCTCCAGAAGCAAGAGGACACTGCTCTTCCCCAGCAAGATCCACATCCACCGAGTGAACAGCACCAACAACATCTCAGAACTTCTCCAGGGCAATGGCAGTGACCGAGCCGGAGGTAGTTCTCGTTTGCTTGGGGTTGATTTTTTTTTTTTTGGTAAGCCTTAAATTTTCGAGGAACCCAAATGCACCTGACTTCTGTAAAAACTTCAGCAAGCTCCTTCGCTGCCTCTGTTGATAGTGCAGTTTGGTCTGGACCTCATTGGATTAAAGGTCCTAGGAAGTTACCCCCTTATTTTAAGAGAAATGCTAATAGTCTGAGCAGAGTTAGCTCTATTTATACCCTGCCTCTGTTAACAAGTCAGAAAAAGTAAACTTGATTTCTTTGACAGGCACACGCTTCCTATGTCCTGGTGGCAGTCAGACAGATTTGTTGCAAGAAAAAAAAGCTGGAAAGAGTTTAAAAGGCTGGAACTGGCACGGTGGGACCCCTGCATGTTTCTGAATGCAGGGAGGCCTTCTTAACCCCTTTAGACCTAAAGTACTTCCCTATGCTAAGAATGGCATTTACTTCTGAAAGAGTACTTGTCTAAATAACACGGACCCGTGGTCAGGGGATTTCCCCACGGCAAGGGGCTACACAATCACTCGCTAAAAGGAACAAGTAATAGGATTGAAGCAATTAAAGCTAGAATATCATATTTTAACAAAGGAAGTAGGGAAGAAATAACTTATTTAAACTTAGGATTGACAAAGCAGTGTGTCTTCATAACTTCTCCTGGGGTTCCTCCGGGCTTTTTTTCTTCTCTTTGGTGGGGAGATTTCCAGGATGCTGGTTTTAATGCTGCCCTCCAACCCTACCAGCAAGATGTTAAAAGTGTCCCTGAATTCCTCCACATTTCCTGACAGCCAGATCCCATTGTACAGTGCATTGCTGACCCCTTTAACAGCGGCAACAAAAAAATAGTAGAAGTTCAACTCTATGGAAACCTGCATAAAGGAATGTACAGCATTTTTGCATTGGGGGGCGGGGGGGAAATTCAGTCAAGCTGAGTTCCTCGTTCCCTGATTATTACAGCAAGGGGCCGATCCTGCTCGTGCTGAACACGTGCCAAAATCCAGAGCCGAGTGGCAGAAGTCAGAGTTGCTCAGCACCTTCCAGGATTAGAGCCTTTGGGCTGAGTTCTGGGCTAGCTTGGATGGATCCTGCACGGCGCTAAGAGCCTCCTGGGAGGACCAGGTAAGTTTGCATCCCACATGGGGTTCAGCAGGGCCGGACCAGCAGCGCTGTGCTTTGGGAGGAGGGAAGGTTACGCATCTGTGCCCGGCGCTGAGCGCTGCAAAGCCGACAGACCCGGGCACAGTCAACCCTTACTTTAGTAAAGTTTTTCCGTTGGGTTCATTAAACCAGGGTTGTTTTTCATGGCTGAGTTTGGGCCTAATTCTCCCCTGCGTGATGATGGCTGCCGACCAGTACAACCAGCAGTGAACTGGGCCACCATGCAGGCGCTGCCCCAGCCCACGGGGCTCCTGCTCCTCCCCTGGGGCAAGGCAGCAGAGCGCAGTGACCTGCTGGCGTTTCCCGAGGATTGCCTCCAAAAGGAAGGGAGAGCAACCTGGAGCTGATCTGCCCTCGGCTGTGGCATTTCTGTGGCAACCCAGGCTTATAAAAGAGGCTCTAGCAGTTTTGATTTGTGTGACCGCATTAATGATATGCACAGTATTTGAATTTCATATGACGTGTGGAGAGAAGTTGTCCAAATTAGCTATTTATAAGGAGCGAAGTCAACCGCCAGGCAGCAGTTTGCAGTTGATTTATTCTCTCTGAAACTTTAGAAACCTGCATGACACTTGTACAAAGTGCGGCTGTGCGCAAAATGTTTTATTCAATACTTGTTTACAAAGACAAACGCAGCACCCTGCGATGCCTAAAAAAGCCAACCAAAAATGACACATTCCCAAGAGGTACTTAAAATTCTTACAGCTCTATTAACAACAAAATCACATGTATTAGTGGTTCTGTTGACTAAACAAAGACACTTTATATTGTAAAACTGACTACAGATAAGCTTTGAAACCAGCTGTATGTGGGGCTCGAAGAGTGCGGGTATCCTGGGCACTGGAGGAGCTGCTGCGATCAGTGGTGGATCTCACACTAACAGCTGCTGTATGTGCAGGGAATCTGCCCTCGGTCCATGGCATTGCCACCATGTAGCCATGGATAAATCCCTGCCATCCTCAGGGTCCTTTTGGGCTGTTTCACCCCATTATCCCACTGGGCCAGAGGTGGGGAGCTGGTGGGTCCATGGTGCTCTGCAGCTTCCATCCCCGCTCCCGGTGCCGCAAAGCCACCTCCTTGCACGCTTTGGCCATGCTGAGCGAGAGACCCACCAGTGTGGGCCCACCCCAGGCGGGACTCCCTTCCACAGAGGGGAATAACACTATTTTGGTTTTTCCCCCTCCCAGACTAAGGATCCTTTGCCCAGAGGCACATTTCAGCTGCGGGGGAGCAGAGTGGGGCTCTGAAGAATCAGACACTGGTTTGCATCAGACAGACAGAGCAGTCTTCTGCTTGGCTATGTCCTCCTCCATCCAGAGGGATATTCTCCAGGGACAGGTAAGTCCCACCGCGGCCTTCTGCTTTCGGCACCCAGATACCATGTTCAGTGCGCGATGGCCAGGACGGTGGAGCTCAAGGGGCGACAGGTTAATGAGCCCAGCTGAAGGAGCAGTTGCATGGGACATGCAACTCAGCTGATTTAATTGTGTCCCTGTTGCAGGTCAGTGGGGTTGCTCAAAGGAAAGGCCATTTGAATGGCTGGATTTGATGTATTGTCACCTCAAACGTTGGGTCAGCACTTGGCACAGCGGAGAGGGGCAGGGAGATCCCATAGGAGCTTGGGAAAAAGGGCAAAGCAATTATCATTAATGACAATGATGGTTTTGTCAGGCCACTGTACTAACTTTATAAATGAGGCACAGGAAACTTGTGTTAACTGAGCAATCAGGCTTTCAGCAAAACATTTGCTTAGGAAGCCTCTTAGGGAATCAAATCCTGGCCTAATCCAATGGAAACCGGACAGATGCTGTGCCCCTCTGACTCCCATCGCTCCAGGAACAGGGAATGCTCAGCCCCATGAAGGATCAGTCCCTTGGCCACTTGAACACAACCGGGAGAGAGAGGAAAACAGTGCCATAAATCTCCCCGTGAATGCGGGCAGGCAGCTCCTGAGGTCAGAGGAGGCAGTGAAGTCTCTGAATAGCCCTCGACAGCTGCTCCGTCCCTGCCAGGACATCCCAGACATGCTGTTACCCAACCTAAGGAGCACATCCACGAGGGGACACCTCTATGCAGGCTGCCCTGGATTGGTTTGGGGGCAGTGGGGACCCCGGTTGTCCCAGCAGGGACAGCCAAGCTCTGCCTGACTAATGCACTCAATGTCTCCTGGGTTTCACTGAGGGCTGGTTTCTCGTCTGGTTTAAATCAGTTTAGCTCCACTGACCTCAAAGATCTGACCAGGTACTCCAGAACTGAATCAGGGTCTTTGTCAAGGTCCCTGGGCATAGTTTTTCTGTTCTTTCTTGTGCATTTTTTTTCTTTAATATAAGAAATAAAATAATCCTTATTCTCCATTTCTATGAACAAATCTATTATGAACGCCGAATTTACGGCTTGTCTTGTCTCATCCGTGTCAGATACTGATGTGATAAAGATCTTCCCAAATGAATTCAAGCCTTGGAATAAACCCTGCTACTACCCCAAAATCCCCTTTCTGATCAAGGTATTGATCTGAGTCTGTTGGATGGGGAGCTGGGGTGAGCTTTCTCTGGATCTCAGATGGAAAAACCTGAGCCCTGATGGCACAAAGCAACATCCCGGATCTGCTCTCAGCAGTGGGGACATGCGGTCTCTGACCAGCCTGTGTTCCACAGGTGTCCGTCCGACACAACACCACAGTCCTGAAAAGCCCTCCTAGGATGCCCAGGGTCCTGGTTAGGGCTGTTGATCTGGAATTGGCTTAACTGTTGCTGTTTTTTGTAAATGATAATTTCTTTGCCCTTTTTCTTACTCTTCCCAAGCTCCTATGGGATGTCCCTGCCCTTCTCTGCTGCACCAAGTGTTGACCCAGTGTTTAGTGTGACCCTTTCTGAGCAAGGAGGGAAATGGGATTATCTGATGCACAGGAAAGCATAATTGTGTTGGTTTTTTTTCTTAAACCACTGTTAAAGGAACAGCAAAGTGTTGGTCGTATTTATTAGGCAAAATGAGCAATCCTCATCTGGAGTTACTCAGCGGATGGTGGATTGATTTGCTGGTTTTATTGTGGAAGGGCTCTTGGCAGGAACCGTCACCCTGAGATGTTAAACCTCCCATCTCCCATTGATCTCTGCCTCAGCAATGGGGCCCTTCCAGATTCGGCCTCTCGTGCTGTCTGGGCCTGTCGCCACTCGCAGCCGGTTTTGCCAACACAAACACAAACCACCCCCTCTCCAGGCACGGCTGTGATTCATCGCTGCTGGGTGGTAGCTTGGTGGCTGCGGCATCGAGAGCCCTAACACGAGGGCTCCTGGCTGGAGCGGGCACTCGTCTGTGCTGGGGGTGCAATGGATGCCCACGGCACCCACCGCTGGGAGAGGCAAGCCCGGGAGTTGCAGGTTGAACCTACGTGTCTCTGCTGGACCTGTTCTGCTTCTAAGCTTAGCTTAAAGCAAAGACTCTGGTCCTTGAGACCTCCCTCCTCCTCCATGCAGGGCAACCGGGCACAGCAGGACCTGGTACTAACTCCCTGCACCACCCGGGCCAGCAATCTGCCTATTTCTCAAAACAAGGCACTAAAACCTGCCCTGCCTGCAGGGACCCTGATCACGCAGTCAACCCCAAGGACATGCTCTTCTTCAGCCCCACCATCATCATTCATGCTCCTTAGGTGGCTCCTTGTCACTGCACAGATGAAAATGTAATGCCTGAACAGAAAAGTACTTTAAAAAAACAACTCTGTCTCATTTAGAAAGTAATGATGTTCCAGTCTGTATGTAAAGCTTATTGCACTTAAAGCTGATAGCCAGACATTTGAGAGGGAACGTCACTGCCAGATCCCTTTTGGAGTACAGCTGCCAACTGCTTGTCTCAAGCAGTAACGTTGCTTCCAAACCCACGCAGAAATCCAGATGATGGCTCGGGACCTCGGCTTTAGCTTGCTTCGGGCTGCAAAGGGCCAAGTCTTCCCCTTCAAGCGATGCCCCGCTCCCATGAACCTCGGCAGGACCTGCTCAGAGTCTGGGCTGCAAGGGACAGCCAGCAAGCCCAGCCTGGATGCCTTCCCACATCCCTTAGAAGGGTGAGCGTCTCACGTTGGCCATGAGGTTGGCCGAGCGAGCAGGATTTTTTGGCAAAATGTGATGCACCTCCGAACATCAAAGCAAAGGCAAAGGCTGCGCTGGCCACATGCTTTGGAAGCACACGCACACGAGCAGGGGCAGATTTGGGCTGAAGGTATGCGATGGTAATTGAGTGCCTGGGTCCTATTTTCAGGGCTATCTGTATGCATAATTAGCAGTGGAAGCCTGTTTCAGTTTCCCCCTAGTTAAGATTTTTGTCAGGGTTCCCTGTAAGCACCCATAACTAACAAGTGCTGGTTTTGACTTCTGAAATAACCCATCTGAGCAGATAACAGCATGTACGGACAGGCTCAGGGAACCAGGGGCATATTTAGAGCAGCGATTGCTCACTGAAATGAGCTGCTGTTTATGTGCACTCTGCCTCACGCGCAGATGCTCAGTAAGCAGAAGTTAATGTAGTTAGACAAAAGGGCTCAGTTTGGGGGGAAAAATCGATAATGTCAGGAAGTTTATTACAGCGTTATGGGCCACCTGCTAGAACTCAGCATTAGGCCTGCGTTACGTTGCGTTTCGGTGAGAGCTGATGGCATTGCACTCAGACAAGGCTAGCGCCAGAATTATTATTTTATGCCTCGGCAGATGGCTTCTGCTCGGGGGTTTTATCTTTGAGTGCAGACATACGACTAATCATCATTTGCTTTCTTTTTCTCTGCTAGCGTAAGCTGGGCAGGAAGCAATTGCCAGTTTGATGATGGTTCATTATTGCTAGGTTTATTCTGTCTGAAACAGCACAGCAAGAGGCAAAGAGGGTACAAAGGAAGATAATCAACCAGTTATCAGTGAGATGTGGGGAAAAGCTGGGCTCAGAGGCTTGTCTTTCACTGGCCCATCTCTTTCTCTCTCTCTTTCAGAGGCAAAGCCTTAGATATCCCCTAGATAATTTGGGGAGGCCATGGAGTTGGTATCTTTGGATTGTCAGGATTGCAAAGGTCAAATGTTGGGAATGAGTTCATCCTGCTGTAGAGCAAGAGGGTCTAAGTCACTTCCCAAAGTCCCTTCCAGCCCTGTTCTTTGCTGCCCTCAGTGTGGAGCAAGACCTGCTCCATCAGTTAAGCTTTGAGTTAGGGAAATCTGAGATCTGTAGCGCAACCTGGAAAGTCAAGAAACAGAAATCACAGCCACAGCGGCATCATTGCGCGGCCCACACTTTTCATGTTAGGCCCTCTCAGTTATCTGCTTGCATGGAGTACAGGCTGGACGAGGGTACTATCACACCACACAGATGCACGGCTGCAGCAGAGAGGCTTGAGCACCTCACTTTGTTGCAGGTTTTAGTTACTAGTGGTTAGTTTCATGGCTGGCTTCAGTAACAGCACTTTAGGAAATTCTGGCACCAAATCCGTGGTGTGCAAATGGAGATGTTCCCGTGTCTTGCAGCACTGCTGTGTGTATAAGCC
>NW_008795318.1:1160182-1168602 GCF_000699145.1 Aptenodytes forsteri | reverse complement strand
CTCTTGTGGTTTAAAAGAAACCACAGCACGACAACCTCAGTGTTGAACCAGTACATTTATTGTTGTTGATCTTCATTTTTTCTGCTTGGTTCCAGCTCAATTTGAATGAAAGCTCAGAATAAAAGCGAGGCGCGGGCCTGGTGCGTGCTCAGGCTGAGTGGTCAGCACATCTTTCACCAAAGCCGGTGATATTTCTCCAGGAACGCAAGTTAATTTAGTTCCACATATACTGCTGTGGGAGGCTAATGAATATTATTAAACCCATTGCACAGATTCACTTCAGTCTCCAAATGACCCTAATTTAACCTCCCTTATTTACTTTTAGGAATTTAAAGCTGGAAGGAGATCACTTGCTGAGTATCACACAGCAACAAGCCGTGAGAGGCTGGAGTCCCGAGACCCTGCTTCCAACCCCACGGGCACCACTTGCTTCTCAAAAACCTAATTCAATATACAAATGTCACATTGCTTTTGTTCGTGATGAGATTCAACTTAAATAAACAGTAAGGTTTTAACCTGCTGTGGTAATTTAATTTAAAGCCCTCCCAGCTCTCATCTTTCTTCCTTGAAAACCCAGAGTTTCTCCTGGTTTGTCCTATAAGCCTTAATTCCCTGTGACTTCAGTGTGAAGGTATCATCTCACCGTCACTGTGAACTGATCCTTTTAGAAAGTTTATGAACCTTTCAGTGGATGAGGTCTGAGCTGAGAGTTTGTAAGGTGAGATAAAACTGCTGCAGATTTGCCTGGGTTTGTGCTTCGTTGTGAGACTTTACCAAACCACTGAATCTGTCAACGTTTGGAAGCCCTCATTGTGGCTGGGAGCCTCTCCAGGAGACGCAGAGCAGCTCCCAGAGACTGGGCTTTTCATCAGCCAACGAGCGTTGGCTTCTCCAGACAACCTGGAAGTCCCAGAGCTCCTCCGAGGGTTTGGTATCCAAAACTTAGCTATAAACAATAATTAATGTTCACAAAATGGAACTATTTCCATTCCTGCAAATATCATGAAATCCCTTTAGCGTCAATTCTGTCTTCTTGGAATTTAAATCTAAATTAGGACAAAATTCTTTTTAACTGAAGAGTTATTGCCTTCGTTTGGCTTTGCTGGTTGCTAGCGGTCCTGGCTGTCGCACAGCACATCCTCTGACCATGCTCAGAGTGTGACCTCTGCCAGGAGCAGTCCCCTGGGTCAGTTGGGCATATTAACAGTCTTTCCAAGAGGTGAACTATTTTGTTTCAGTTTGCCCTGTGTACTCTTTTACCACCAGATGCAAGACATCATACGGTCTGCACTGCTTGAACCCAGATGATGGCCATCAGAAAGAGTCAGTAAATCTCTTCTGGGCCACTGACACCGTTACTTGAAATGCCCAAAGAAGACTAAATGCAGATCTGGTATAAACAGTGTGCTCCTCTCCTGGCATTCATTCGGCAGCAGATCTGAACACAGGCTAGAGATGCAAGTGATGTCTGCAAAGCAGTGATGCTCTACTTCCATTGATCTTAGCAAGCCAATCCTGCCTGCCCTGGCAACGGGCTCTTTGTCTGCATTTAATGGCTTTTTTTCATTGTTGCTCTTTCTGATTTCAGCTAATTCAACGTACATTTTTAATTTGATCTTTTATTATTTGCAGCGTGAAGACTCCACCTGCAGCCTACACCATAGCAGGGTTCACTGAGATGCAGCACTTTCTTTTCCATGGCAGTTTTGAAGATAACTGGTCCTTGATTGCCTGATATGATGGTGGCCGGCAGAACGATTGTAGGTAATGTTTAAGAGATACACATGGTTTAATCATTATAATTTTCCTGTGCCTCTAGGGCCTGCACGTTGGGCTCATTGCGTTATCTAACCAACTGCTAGGATTGTGTTTTAATGGTAGACGCAGCAGGCTGCCTTTGAGCAGGGAGGTACAAAGGAATCGGAGCATCATTAGAGGTGAGCGTTTCAAACGCGCTCCGTAATGGCCTGATTTTTCTCCGATTGAAGTCGATGGTAAATATTCTGCTGACTTCAAAGGGGAGTGGGGTGAGGTTACAGCCAAACACTCTTGGAAATCCCACCCAGCGCTTGATTTTTCTTGACCTGAAGGCCAGTTCAGTCAGCTCTGCTTCCACAAAGGAGCTTTCAGGAGTCGTGTAAAGCCGCCGGAGTGATTTTAGCCCTGGGTTCACATGGTAGCAGCATGTGAATTGCGGCAAATCTAGAGGACGATTCAGCCCTCCCAAGTTCTGGTTTCTCTTCTGCAGATGTCTGGCTGGCATCGCTCTTGCTGTGGGGAAGTTTGGGGCAATGGGATTCCTAATTAGGTACTTCAGTTCAGTGGGGTGAACTCCTGCAGTGAGACGGGAGGATTTGGGGTACCCCCACAAAACCTTTGGCTTAGCTGTGCGTCAGCCATGAGAACAAGCTGGCCTATGCGCCTGGAAAATCTTTACATCATCTCTGCAACCCACAGCATGAGCTGTGACTTTGCCTCTTCCCATCACAGAGAAAATGGTCTTGAATTAATTTTTCTTTTGTGTTTCTTCTTTTGTAATTTTCAACATTTTTCTTTTGCGTTTCTGTAACACCGTAGTTACAAAGCTCTATGCAGGTGGAAAACCAGACTTTTCCATACATTTCCAAACACTTCCATAAACTAATTTCCTTTTAAAATCAATTAGATTTGTTGAAATGGAATTGTTATCCACACGGGACCCATTCCTACCTCTGCCTTTGACTTATTCTGTGAGCCTAGACCACTTAGTCCCTCTGTGCCACAGCTTCCACCTCTCTGAAGGGGAACACAAAGCTCACAAGTGGGTCAAGTGACACCAGTTTGTCTTTTAAATCCCTACTTCTTGCCATTGCCGCAGAAGTGATGTGTGAGTGTGAAGTGTGATTTGCTGCAACCCCAAAACTGCCTGAAAAAAATGACAAACGCAAAAATTGTATCTACAGCCATGTTTGCGTGTCTTAAGCTGCAGCTTATGCACAACCCTTTCTAGCTCACACACACACATACTTTTTTTTTTTTAACTTTGCCATGGCTAGAAACCTACTACTGTAACTGTTTCAGAACATATACTTGGTCTGTACTTTCTCAGCTCCTTCCCGATTTCGTTGAGGAATCTGGCGTACCAATGGCCACAGAAAACCAGGTTAGTGCACAGTAGAGGCTTTCATGGCCACTAATCTTGATGACAAAAATACTCAAACAAACACTTCTTGTGTCACCAATATATATTATGTAAAACCTTGTGACTTTGATTATGTGCCTATAATACAGATTAGTCTGTTTGGGTGTTTGGTGCTGACCTCCAATAAGCTCCTAAAGTATTAGCAAGAATTTGCAAGTGACAGGCAGGCAGAGGTGCTGTTCTGCCTAATCCCATTCTCGAAACTCTGACTATATATGTCTGAACAGTTTCTGTTGCTTTCCTTAAGGCACCGGGTTATTTCTTTCTCTGCCCCCTCTCAACTGCCTTTGTCCTTCTCTCCACTGCTTTGATGTATCACGAATGTTGGAAGATTTAGCTAACCTTATGGATTAGAGCCAGGAAGACAGCGAGAACAAATTTAGTATAGGAGGCAGAGAATGTACCAGCTGGGAGGTGATGCTGTCAATCTCCATGGAGATCTCTTTAGTTACAGCTTTGCTAATTATTCTGTTGAATTGTATAGCGTCTGGTTGAAAGCCCATCCAAGTCAACGGAGAGTTTCTAATTGACTGGCCATGTCTCAGGACCATGAAGAGTGCACAGGGCATAGCCCCTAAGTGTAACCGGTTACGATTTGCATTTGTGGCTTTCTCCTTGATGGCCAAAACACAACCTAAGGAGAATCCAGACACCTTGGTCCAGTCTTCTGCATGGGGCCAGCTTCTTCTAAAGAAAAAAGCCTTGCAGAAACAAAGGTAGAGCTTGTCTTAGTAAAACATTTTTTTTCTTAGGAATGCAGGTGAACCATCCCCATCATCTTGTTAACAGCATGTGCACTTCCCGCAGGAGCCAGCTCCTGCAGGAGATGAACTGGGGCAAGATCCACAGAAGCCTTTTGGCTCCGAATGCCTAGATAGGACATGGCCCTACGCAGGAGTCGGGCAGCTCAGTTTTCTGGTTTCTCTCAGCTCAGAGGGGACTGGGCTCACACCTGGGGACCCTACCCACAACCGCAACACAAGCAACAACAACCCTCAGGGGGAGAAGTTTGGATCCACAGCACTGCAGCTCAGGCTTGTCATTACTTGAAGCCAAACTGGCTTTAGACACTAATCCACTGAACAATTTCCAGTTGTTATCAAAATCTATTGAACTTCTTAACCACGAGTCCCTGAGCTGATGTACCACCCCCCTCATGTTCCAGTTCTCTAACTTGTTTGTTCAGAAATTATTTATTTGTCCTACAAATAGGAACAATGTTAAATTAACAAATGAAAAAAAATCAGCCGCACACCATGCCTGATTTCTAAACGGATTTGGCTGCCTGAGCAGATCCTTCCCCTGCAGATAACCGTTCCCCCAAATACCAATGCCTTTTTGCAGCCCCCCATCAAATTTCACTCCATGCTGCAGGTATGTACATCTGTGTGCATGTGTGTGTGCTCACACCTCCTGACCCTGAAAAATCTCTTTCTTAGGCACCCCGCTTCCCCTCGAGCCCCTGCCGGGATGCTCAGCAGGGCTGAAAATCCATGGGATAGCTGGTTGCACTGCAATTCAGGGGCGCTCCAGGTGACTAAGACCTGTCCTAAACCCCAGCCCTCTGTACCACTACCAGCGTTGCAATTCCTGCCCGGCGATTTGGTGAAAAGAAAGGTGATTGGTGAGTTCCCTGCAACTTTGCAGGTCACTATAACGTTTTGTTTATCTCATCAAGAATAGAGAAGCTAAAGGAAGGGCCCCAGCCACCTTGCCTCAGGTGCTCATCTTGCCTGACACTAGACAGCTGGAAATTACTGGGTTCAAAGCTCGTTACCTTTGGCTCCTTTGACAGTAGGTAGAACACAATAGGCATCTCCAGAGGATGATCTGTCTGCGCTATTCTTAGACACCTGCCCCAGGATGAGATGAATCAGCCTCTGTGCTGCATGTTTCTTCCCATGGGCACAAAGCGAGCGTTGGGTGACACAGGCTCAGACTTGGTAACATGGAGCTTCGAATTTAATCTAATTCACCTATATTCTCACACAGGGACTTCCGTGGGGCCAGCACAAAAACTGGTGTAATAGAAACTGCTTCTCCCTTGTGACTTTGGCTTCTCTGAGACTGCCTCCTCCACATTCACACACTCAGTGAAAGGCCCAAAGTAAGCAGCGTAAATTAGTTTAAACCTGGGTGAATATTGGGCTTGACTTTTAATATATTCTATCTTTATTCTCCACCAGGCCTGCCATTTCCCTGAGCCTTAATGCCTTAACATCTTTAAATCTCTCTCCCTCTGTGCGTATGCACATTAAGTATAATGTTTAAGGTTTCTGACTATCCCTAAATCTTATTTCTAATACCCTTACACAAGTGCAGGGTTGGTTGAAATTACCAGAAACATTATTTTGGTGGGTTGAGTGGGGACTGGGTGTTTCAAATATGATTGTACAGCTGTTTCACTGTCTAACTGGGAATTAAGCCTTTAAAAAGATGTTTAATAATAATTTTAAATGACTGAGAACCTGGTTAAAGGAGTTGGGGAATGAAACCTGAAATGTAAAGGGAGTGAAAAACTTCATAAGCCTTAAAAAAAAACAGAAGCAAAGACCAAACAGACCATGGTTTCTCCAAAAAAGGAGAAAAGAACCAATCCAGAGGTTCAGTCACAGTCAGAAGCTTGCAAAAAGACAGATATTGAAACTGAAGCTAAAATCTGGAAAACTCACTCTGAGGACAAAGAATGGCCCAACTCTCCCTTGTGGTTACTCCAAGCAGCAGCAGGATGTCCAAGCATGTAGCAGCTAAGCGCTGGCTCTGCACTGCCAGGCATGCCTCAGCATTCTCACCGATGCTCGCAGGCCGTCAGGGCTGCGCCCAAGGCTGATGGATACGGTTCCCCCTCAAGTGGTGAACGCACAGGGAGCACTGAGCACCTGTAAATCACAAAGAAAACAAACTATCACTGATCTGGGCTCCACACACACAAACACTCTCGCTGCGGCTCAGAGCTCAGCGTGTTCCTGCTGAAGGCCAAGGACATTTAGGAGGCACGTTTGGGAGGCAAAGTGACTGGTCACTTTTGCGTAGCCAAGCCATGAGCACGCAGCGGCAGGTGCGATTCCCAGCAGCTTCCAAAGGCGATGGCCAGTCCTCTGCTGGCACTTGCCTCCATGCATCCGGATCCACGCAGCCCCTGCTGCTCTCGGTAGGGAGATGTATGCACGTGTGCCCTGCACAGGTACAGGCACCGTGGGCCGTGGAGGCTTGCCAAGCGCGGGCACAAACCCAGCTGCCATATGGAAAAGGGGAGGGAAGGAGCAGGGAAAGAACATATTCTTGGCTTTGCTCGGTTTTGGTGTGTGCAACACTAGTGCCGATAAATGGGGAGGGGGCAACGTGTGCGAGGGGGCCTGAGGCTCCACGCGCGAGGCACGAGCAGGAAGGCTCATGGCGGCAGCGGGGAGTTTTGAGTCAAGTGAACTCGCTGCTAATCTTCTTCTACACAGTCTTTCTTGCAGGAGGAAATCTTATGACTCCAGGGAGAAGTACGTTGTGTAACTAAGCAATGGTGAACCCGAGTTGTATTTAACAGGGCTTGGCACAAGCAGGACAGAGTAGAATATTCATCCTGAGAGAGCGTGAGAGAGACCGCCTCAGTGGCTCACCCACCGGCTTCGAGTCCTTAAAAGCCCTGGTGCGGCCTTGGGAGAGGAGCTCAAGTAGAAGAAAAAAGAAAAGAAAAAAAGCCCCATAAAAATCAGCTCACTGTGCGGGGCTTCCCTGCGCTTGTTGTTGAAACATTGCATAATGTCCCTTTGCACTGGGCAGAGCTTTGAAATCCGCAGGATCAAAGCTGTATGGAGCCACTATGGATGTGCCGAGGCAAATTTAAAGGCATTTTACAATTATAGCAAGAAGCACAAAGCCACACTTCAGGCTGCTCTTGCTGTTCCACCGTGACATCTAGTGGCACAGTGCAGTTCTACTGATGAACTAGGGTCTGTGTTTCTGTTTTTAGGCCTACTCCTGCACTCGTGTCCTAAGCAGCTTTTCCCCATCGGTCTGAGAGATGTCACGTGCAACTTTGGAAAAGGCTATTTTGCGTCACGTGCAACTTTGGAAAAGGCTATTTTACACACTTTATGCACACTTTATCCTATTGGATTTTTCCAGATTTGACAAGTTGGGATTTAAAGCTTTCACAGCATGCAAGAGGGCGTTCTGCTTCCTAGAACGTATCGCCGCGTCTCCACGTTTGTGTGCCTTGTCTTTGTTTTACAACTTTATGCCACAGAAGCTGAAAATAGACAAAAGGGATCATGGGTTAAAAAGTGTGATCATTTAAAACAGCTTTTACTGAAAAAGAAAGCGAGTTAAAATAAAAAGAACTAGGTCACAGCAGTGTCCAGTTGAAGGCTGGTCTTCCAGATCTCTGAGGTCTGACTTTGCAGTTGTCACGGTAAATCTTGTTTGCAAACCATTCTCTAAATCGAATTGTTTCTCATACAGTTGGCTGTGTCTTTTGGTATGAGCCGGGCATAATTTTTGCTCAGCCTGTTGCAGTCTGTTGCGCGAGATCAACAGCATGTGATCTGGTGTTAAAAAAATGCCACTGAGTCACTGTGTAACCTTTGTCATGCTAGTTAAAAATGTCAAAAATGTCACTGCTGTTTGTGCATGTCCCTCCCGCCTTCTCAAGGGCGGTTTGCGGGGATGCTGGGCGCTCAGAGACAGAAAGGTCTAGCCTGTGGGCCTCAGCCCCTCCCAGCTGATTAAAAGGAAGATGATTGACTGCAACCCAAGCCCTAAATTAAACGGCAGGTTAAAAATAATGTCACTAATAAGAAAAGTAAGCAATAAAAGAGAGGCAATGAAAAAAACCCCCCAGCTTAGTGCAAATTTCTTATTGGTGGCAGACACCGATGCCAAAATAGAAACCCTGGAGTTAAAAAGAGCTCCCCAACACACGCCGCAGTGATTTAATTAAGAGCGTGAGCAACGCGCCAGAGAGGCAAGGGCTGGGAACTAGGGGTGCCAGGGCTGGGGGTGCCCGGGGAAACCCCGAGTGAGTTTCGCTCCCAGCCCATGGCTTTTGAACCCGGCCCCATGGTACCTGCCCGGCCCCAGCCCATGGCGGCCTCACGGCTCGAAGGCAGGAGCCCGGCGGCTCCTCAGCCGGTTAAAAACGCCCTGAAGAGGGCAAAGCCAGTTTGATGTGCCTTTGCCGGGCAGGCAGTTTTGCATCGCAGCTTTTTCCCTCTTCCCAGGAGCCGTCTCCCCTCACATCTCTGCG
>NW_008795318.1:1131143-1159590 GCF_000699145.1 Aptenodytes forsteri | reverse complement strand
GGGGCCGGGGGCGGGAGCCGGCGCCGGGGTCCCAGCGCGCTGCCGGGGGTACGCGCGTCCTCCGGGCTGGGTCGGGCTGCCAGTGCCCGGAGGCAGGCCCTGAGCTCGGGGTTGCTGCCGGGCCCGGCTCCCTGCTGGGGAGGCTCTGGCGCTGCCCTTGCCTTGCACGCGGTGTTTGGCCGGACAGGTATGGGACTCGGGGCTCCCCAGATGAGGCTGGGCAGCCCTCGTTAGGCGTAGGGGAGAGCCGCTTTGGGGACGCAGCTCTTCTTAGTTTTCCTATTTACAAAAAAGGAAATGCTAATCTCGGGAGGCTTTGAGATTTACTGCTAAAGAGGATCATAATTAAAGGAGGCCATCCTCCTTCCACCTGTCACTACGTGGTGTTTCCTCGAGGACCTCTTCTAAAGTTGCTCATGTCCACCAACGTGGCTTTTTACGACAGCCCTGGAGAATCCCCCTTTACTCTGTGGCAAGGTAAAGGAGGGTCTTCCCCCGCAGACCTTACAGTAGAATCCTAACTTTAAAAAAGTGATGCGACGAAGGTAACTTTATTCCCAGTTCTAGTCACTCTACATGCAACTCAGGCGAATTGGGACAGGCACGTGAGGAGGAGCCGGGGCGACAGAGCGGAGGCTGACAGCACGACCCCTCTGCTTCCTTCCCCGCAGGACCTGTTTGCACTGGGCCTGTAAGAGGAACCATGCTCAAGTGGTCTCCTGCCTGCTGGATGCTGGTGCGGATAAGCAGATCCTCACCGCTAAAGGAGAGCTGGCTGCACAGTTAACTTCAAAACCAGACATCCGGAAGATTTTGGGAGGTACCGTTCCCATCTTAGAAGTAGTCTAGAATTCTTGGTCTAAAGACTAAAGCATTTTTAGTGCTTTTATCTGAGGCACTAGATTGGCAAAACTTTGGCTAGGACTATTGTATCTCATTAGATAGCTCCGATTTGTAACTGTAATTCATGCTTAGGCAAATAGACGTGGGGATTTTAGGTAGGAAGGCCTTTTATTCTGAGCTGTGTCATCAAGAGATTGAAGAGCTGTACACTTTGGGAAATGTGCTGTACACTTTGGGAAATGCGCTGCTGCAGTCCTATTTGCACTCATTAAGCAGAAGCCAGCATGCAGGCTGCAAATGGAGACTTTCACAACTGTACAGGCTGACTGTTGTCTGGCCATAAGAAGTCTTACAAATCCACTCAAAACAACTGCCGCACTTCAGAAGTTACGGCCTCGGAGCATTTTGATATACTGTGACTTGCAGTATGATTAATTTTTGCCCCATAATTCTGTCATCTTACACTTTTCATATGCACAGCAAACCTAGTTAGATGTATGTGACACTCCTGTCACAGTGCCAGTGCCTGTTTCCATCAGCATCTCGTTAACTGTGCTCCAGATTAAAATTTTAACGTGCTTCACCTTTGGAAATGTTGGTGTTCTATCTTCTGCGAATTGCACTAAATTGCTCTCTACAGCGATATGCTCTTACATCAACAGTGCACAGTTATCTGAAATGAAGTTGCAGCTAAATCATGACTAAGGTTGTAACAGTCACAACTGAAGGAATGGCATGTTCTTTGCATGAGTATTTTTGTTTTCTTTTGGGCAAGGTGCTCATCTCTTGGACTTAGTTCATGGCAAATGACTTGCGTTCTGTTTTTAACATCTAAACTGTCAAGTGCGCGTGAATGAACTCTGCTCCTGGTTGCCGTATTTTTCTGTCTGTTAAGCTTTCATGTGTTTCCTGGGGAATAAACACATATCACTTATATTCTCCTAAATGGTTTTTATTCTGGGAGTGTAGTGCTATTGAGCAGATCTTTCCGAACTGCTCTGACATTAGTATTAATGTCCTGTAATCTTCAGTCAGGCAAGAATGTCATTTACTGCGGTACTTTTAAGCAAGAGAAGAGTTGGCTTGGGTATTATATCAAATACGCACGTACCCGAAGAAATGCTCGGTTTAATTTGTTGGCATGGGTCATAATAAACTATTTACAGCAGTGTCATTAAAAACATTGCAAAATGAGATTTAGTGAAGAACTATGGTCAGTCAGTTCCTTTGAAAACGCTGGAGTAACACTGCTAGAAATGACCTATCTTTCAATGGTTATTTTTTTCCCACTTTGCTTTTAAAAAACACAATACATTGTAGAAATTTGTAGATTTTTCTTTCATTATATAGCTACTTGCCTTCCAGGCATTACATGCTTATGGTAAGTTAGTATCATCCTTTCATTACCTCAGAATGCAATGTAGTTTTAAGACACAATAGGAAAACTAACTATATTCAAAATAAGATACATCTAATAACATGGTGGGTTTTTTTCCTCTCTCCATCCCCTACCCCCCATTTTTGAACTTCTTTAATAGCAGAAGAAACTGAATGTCAAGGAGTGAAAGATTTAAATTTGCCAATTGTGGCAAGCTACTTGGCCAACCCACCGTTCCCGTACGTTTACACTGAAGAAAGCATTCCAGACAGCTTGGCCGAATCCCAGAATGAAAGTGCTTCCATCTCTTCTGCTTCCCAGTGTGAAACTAGTCCTTGTTCATCAGCAACTCAGCTTGAAAGCGTATGCACACCTACATCGTGCAACAGCGAAGATGATTTTCCTGCACTAGACGCTGCAGGACAGCTGCCTGCCCCGTCAGCAACTGTCGCAGCACCAAAATGCATCAAGCCTGAAGTACCCAACGGCCCCGTTTGCCGGCCGTCCTTGCCTCGCAGCAGAGGTCTGTTCTCCCCGGTAGCATCCAAACAGGCTGTACCTCTGCAAACCGACAGTTCGCCTGCTGGTACCACACCAACGTTTCAGCCCTTTTTCTTTACTGGAACTTTCCCATATAACATGCAAGGTAATGAAGTGTAATTTCCCGTCCTGCTATTATATTCTGTTCCATGTTTTTGTTACTGGGTGAAGCATGAAGTTAAAGAATCATTCCACTTACTTAGACTCATGTGGAATAGAGGCAGCGGTGTTGAATTCTTTGGCCAGAAGTACCCAGAACTTTTTTTCTGCTCTGCTAAGTAAAATAACTGTTATACTGTATTTTCAACACGGTAATACTTTGCAAAATGATGGGAAGATCAGTCCAAGCAACATAAAAATTCAAATTTTGCAATGTATTATATAGTATCAGACGTATCTCTGGTAGTTTAGCAACAGCTTGACTTTGTGACTGGATGGATCAGGTTTTTAACATTGTAAACGTGGTTCCCCTGCGTATTTCTTTCTGTTCAAATGGAAGCTTCCATTAACTGCACAGTATTTCTCAGCGAGATAGTAGGTATTGTATTATAAAACCTGAATTCAAAAGATAATGGTGAATACTTTAGTGTTAGGTTTGGGTTGTTTGGTTGGGTTTTTTTGAGGAAAAAACCTTTCAATCTTTTTTTCAATCAGAACTTGTGCTTAAGGTGAGAGTCCAGAACCTCAGAGACAATGACTTCATTGAAATTGAACTGGACAGGCAGGAACTGACCTATCAAGATCTGCTCAGAGTGAGCTGCTGTGAACTGGGCGTTAATCCAGAACAAGTAGAGAAGATCAGAAAATTACCCAATACACTAGTACGAAAGGTAAGAATTGAAATCAGAGATTAATTTGACTTTGCGCTTTGCAGACATCAGAGAAGGTATTTCTGTAAAAAGATCGGCAAAACGTGGATGGCCTTGTGTTAGAAAACAAAAACTGACTTAGGCTCACAAATTCAAAAGGATATTGGACTTTTCTTAAAACTTCATCACAACTTACTTAAAAATATTCTTGTCAAAATAGGCAGAGTACTTCAGCTCCTAAAGCGCATGAAACTATTACAGCTTGACTTTTTTCCTAAATGTATCAGAAACAGTGCATTAGTGTGCTTTTAACATAATTGCCATGTACTACTTCATTGTTTGCTTGCCTAAAAAGAACACATAGTAAGGGGAAAAAACCCACAAATTGGCATGTGAATAATTTAAAGATATGCCATTAACAAATGAAGATGCTCTTCTGTTCCAGAAATACCTATTCTGGAGGTCTGTAAATGAAATGCATTTGGTCACAACTCTTAGTTAGGTGACATGCACAAACACAGTCAAATCATGATGAGGTTCAAGGAGAAAAAAAACCCCAAACATGCTTTGAAAGCAAGAGTGTCTACTGGTAGGATTTTTTTCTTTCATTATTTATTCCCATCATTGGGCGTCATCTCCCTGGAATTTTAGTTTTTTACCTCCTTTAGCTATTGTTATAAACACTTACAGAGTAAGACCAGGTACCTTTAGAAGTAACGCGTAGTTCTGTCTGTTCTTTAAAAGGACAAGGATGTTGCCAGACTTCAGGACTTCCAAGAGCTGGAGTTGGTGCTTGTGAAAACCGACAGCTCTCCTTTCAGAAATGCTGCATCGACTTTGACCGAGAGACCATGCTACAACAGCAGAGCATCAAAGCTGACCTACTGACTCTTCTAGATGCCTCTAGAGTATGAAAACCTGGTAATTATATGCTGCTGCCTTTTGAAGGCAGTGAATTAAGCATGTGTAAAACCTTAAGTTATTGTTAGGGTTACTATTTTAACTAATAGTTTATCTTTTATATTTAATATCCCCTTTGCTTTTATTTTTTTACTTGATACTGTATTCAGATAAGGGATACCTCATTTGTCTACTAAAATCACATGCTTCCAATGTATTTCAGTGACCTTTATGGGTTGTATTTGGCAACAGAAGGCAGGAAAGACTTAATTATTGATATGAAAAGTACGTTGATTACGCCTACTTTTTGACCAAATAAGAGTCATGGAAGAGAGATTCAGGAAATTGTGTGCGCGTGTGTGTGTGTGTATATATATATTTTTTAAACTTCCTGATTAAGTTAAACATCAGAGGGTATTCGGCATACAATGAACAGTCACGCTTTAAAAATGTAAAACTTGCAAGTCCTTCACCTCTTGCCCCTTCTTACCAAGATGCAGTGTCTTGCCTGCTGGGGACAGAAATATTTCATGCTCTGAAGTGACAGGAGAAAAATGTTCACTGGGCTGAAAGTGACTGTGGACTAAGAGTGTCCACATTTAAATGCTTGTTTCTTTCCTATATGAGAATACTGTAACTTAAGTGATGGCATCCCTCCACCTCCACAAAAAAAAAAACAAACGGAAGCCTCTTTTAATTAAGGAGCAGTTAAGTCACAGAGCAAGTTAAAGCGCCCATTCAAAAGAAAGCCCTTATGTTTCAGGAGCTCAGGAGGGGATCACAAATCCATGTCCATGGTTTTATTCATTTTTTTTCCCCCAACGACATGAGGAGACCATGCGTAACTCACCAGAAGTCAGTACTGTTAAGTCAAGCGACTTCTTTATGGCCCACCCTCACCCACCAGTTACAGGGCAGGGTGCGCGGTTAGTTTCTGCTTGTGTGAGGAGCAGAAGCACAACAGTATACTCTTGAGGTATCACAACCGTTAAGGAGCATACCATGCTCTTGATTAGCCATACTAAACTGGTAACACACACCATTAGCAAATAACTAACCTGTAACTTTACACGTTGCACAGTCTGCTATCACTTTTACAGTGTCCAAGGTTTTAGCCAGATGAGTACCGCAAGGGCTGAATGCCTCCAGGTGCTTTCAACTGAATTTTTTTTGGGGGAAAAAACCCAACAGACTCTGGTTAAGCTACAGACTGCTTAACTTGCCTTTAAGCAAGTCAGTAATGAAAACATCCATCTGGGGTTTTATGAATGGCAAAAGTCATCATTAAAACACACCTTGGAGTCACTCCATCTCACTCCGAACAAAGTATTTTAAGTCGCAGCATTGCTGCAATATTAACAGCCTGAAGCTTTTCCTGTTAACATGGTAGTTTGCAAAGTTATACCTTAGGAGGTTTTTTGTTTTGTTTTGTACCAAAAACCTGACTTGGGTAGTGGGGTGGGTGCAGGGGTGAGGGAGTTGTTTCTGGACATGAGCTGCTCCCCCCCGCCAACAGCACTGATTTTCCTTCCATCTCTCCTTTATTAAGCTGCGTTAGAGCAGAGTTGATGCACAGCTGATGCAGTGTTTGTTGTTGTTGATCTGGATCATGATGTTGACATTCAGACCATAAAGAGTACAATCAACAGGTTTTGGTAGGAGCAGCATGGCTGCCACCCTGTCTTAGCTTCCCGCAGCACAGCTGCTTTATCCTTGGAGTGGCTCCTCCAAGCGAGGTCACCAACAGCATGCATGTCAGAAGAATATAGAAACCCCTTCTGCCAGCAGAAGAGACGCTTGACTCTCGGTTCAGGATTTCACCAAGTTATTCTAGGCTTAAAATTCTTGCTTAGTGTATTCAAAATAATTATCATCCTTTCCCACTTGCTCTATATCCATCTTATCACTTAACCTCTGCTAACGCCCCGTTCTCAATCCTGGCCCTTCTCTCTCCAGGAGCTGAGCTACTGCGACACAGTATGAAGTAAAATTTCCTAACTATGGCTCCTCGCTTTGTTTTTCTTGTAGGCCAGGAAAGGAGTTTTTATTTTAACAATTGTGTATTTATCTTTTCAGCATAGCTTGGAGGCTAGTTCAGATTATGTGCAATAACTGTCTGAAAAACAGTAGCAGTTGAATGACTCAAAATTAAGAGTATGTAATTTCTTTTCGGTTCCTTTGTTTAGGAAATCAGTGTAAAGACTGCATCCACTAATTACCAAACATTCAGCTATAGGAGCAGCTGGTTTAAAAAAAGCTTTATTTGCTCTAGTTTCCACAAAGAATAACTGTTAATGTGATAAGACTAAAAGTTTAATCATTATCTGACTGTAATAACAGTAAGTCTATGCATTCAGAGAAATATTTTTGTATGTTTTATGCAGTTTGATAAACTCTAAGGCACACTAGTTATGTTGGTTTTTTGTTTGGTTTTTTTTTTGAACAATAAACTGTTGGTATGACAACTGAAACTAAGTTTACAAAACTTACTGTTCTTCCAAGGACAACTTTTGTTTGCACTACAAACTTGTACTATACTGACATTGCTACTCTTCACTTATATTAAAGTATCAGTTGTTTCAAGTACCTAGATCTCTTCCTTTTTCAGGGGGTGGGGAGTACGGCGTGTGTGGGGGGGTGATACATGGCACTCTAGAGTGGACAGGACGCTCTTAAAATTCTAACACAACTTTGAAAAATGATGGGCCAGTACATTTTTAACACCTAATAAAAGACTGTCAGGCTGCCAACAACCAGTATGGAGAAAGCACGTAGGAGGTGCTTGCTTAGATCAGCTACTTGCTTTTTGCATAGCATTCCTAGAAAATCTGAGATTATATTTATCTTGGGCTCGAGCTCTGAAGATGACACTTTTCACATAGATGAATCTGTTGTGGAGACGCTCGTTACAGTCAAATCTGAAGGTAGTTACTAGAAAGGCACTGTGTTTCCTATGCTCTGAAAGACAGAATTTTTGCTTCATCTTCAATGCGCTAGAGAGACTCCACTATGAGACATGTCAGAATCTGAATCCCAGTCCAATTGACTATAAGTTACCTCATTTTATCATTTATACCTGTGCAAAATAAGGAAGGGGAAAAAAATGCTAGTCCTATAACAAATACGTGCAATGGAAGGTGCAAGACAAATGTTTTGGCCAAAGTTACAAGTTTCAAAAGGAGTAGGTGTTCATGCGATGTCCGTAACTAGAACTAAGTTACAGCTTTACTTGCTCCCACTTACTTTAATTTTTCTTGTTAAGTTTTTCCAAAAAACCCCACCACCCAGTCTCAATCCTCTGTGTCCCCGTGTGGGTGTCTGCTTTAGAACGATAAAAGTCAAGAAGGGAACACGGCTGTCTGCATGTGCATCCCTCCTTATCAAAAACCAACACTCCATTTCACCAGAGGGACCAACATGCAGGTCTGTTTATGAGTGCACTTCCACAAACAGACGATACAAGGCACACCAAAATTAGAAGCAGCAAGTTACAATAGTGCTTTGTCCATGTATGACTTCAGTTACATGTATGGTCGAGTCCTGAATACTAATATGAAGGATAATGCCTTTTTTAAAAATGTAAATTCAACGCCTTACAGACACAGCACTGAAGTACACTTTACTGTCTCTACTGCCGAGTAGCACACACCGCAGTTCTTTTCCAACAAGAACTACGCTTGCTTGCACTACAGCTTCACAAGAAAGCATAAGGCATGTCTCTTTTCCCTTGTATCTGTTCTAAATGCAGACGGTGCATGCTTACCAACTGCATACAGTTGTTAATTAATATTCCAAACTGATACCACAATGCAAATCAAGGCAGTCTGAAGGCCAATCTCAGCAGTGGCATCTTTCTGATAATGCTGTAAAAGTCTAACTGCTTTATAAGGGCTTAAGACCTACATTTTTATTGCGAGATTTCTGTAATTTCTTACCCAGCTGCAGCATAAGCCGCACTTTTTAGGGGACACAGAATCCAACCGCTGAAAAAGTAAGCTTGAAATGAAATACTAACTGATGGCACCAAAAAAACCCAAACGCACAAACACCACAGAATAACTAAGCATCCAAATTAATGGACTAAGCTTGAAGACATGAGTAGATTTATTAGGAAAGAAACTTATTTAATATTAAACGTTCAATGACAGAGACAATCAAATTTGTAACAGAAATTCAAAGATACTTTATTTCCATTTCTCGTATATCAAGAAGCTAGGAATAGCTTAGTTGTAAAAATGGGATTCATTTTAGTTCGATTCACACAAATACTAAACATTTATTTTTGTGTTTTTAAAGTCCAAGAATGAAAACTTGCAATTAAACACTGAGCAAGCCATGTGTTCAGGTTATGTTGGTTTCTTATCTTAAAAAGTCTTAAAGAAAAAAAGGATACAGGACTTATATTCTCAGTAGCATATGTGCTATTATCAACACATCTTTCTGAACTCTGGGAGGAAACACCAGTCCTGAATTAAATTTTATAAAAAAAAAATTTCTAACTCAACTTTATATTTTTCTACGCCACTACAGCTTTCTTTCACCTCATTTTAAAGCAGATCTTCAGTTTAAGCTGTCTTCCGCTGTCTTCGCAGACTCTTCATGTAGTAGTCCTATAATGCAAAATTTTGGGAAAACAGACAATTAGACAGCATTAAGAGCATTTAGTTTACCATTCCTATATATTGGCCCAGTTGTTAGCTGTCATCTTAACTCTACAAAAATGTCAACATTGAACATGACTGGCTTTAGAAGCAATAATGTAGCATTAATGGTTTAATAATCAACATTAAGTGTTTAAGAATTCCTAGCATAAATAATGAAACTACAGTAACAAATTATGTTGCAAGAAGCTCATTTATCAGCTGTACTCTCCATTGTTAGTTCCTTATTTCAGGAATACAACTAAAGACCTTCTGTAAGAGTAAGAAAGCTATGTCAAGAGCGGGGAAAAAACTTCAAGTTTGCCTTTCAATACAGTATTTGTATTTCCTATTGTTTAGCTGTTTCATTTCCAACAAACAGTTTTTCAGCATACATTCTTGCCATGAACATTGTAATCATTTGGTGGCATCTGCCTTTGTATTTACATTTGCCTTAGAAGTCTGTTATCAGCCATTCCACTTCTCTGTACTATGGCTGACTGCAAATTCTCCTACACAGTAGGAAATATTAAACACATACCTCTTAAAGACTTGAATTGCATTGAAAGTAACAAGGCGATTATTATGTAGTGTTTATTGCATTTTAAACTCTTTAAAGATATCTAATTCTGGGCAGCACTGCATCCCTACATACAGTTGAAAGAAAATTCCATTCTGTTAACATCAGATTTACAGTATTCACACAATACACAAAAAGTCCTTTTCACTATCTTGAAAATCAAAAACACAACAGTAAGCTTAAAGATTACAGGCAACAGCATTCAAACATGGATGTGGGTAGAGAAAGGAGTACCTGGCATGAGTACCTGCTTAGTTTGACTGAATCCTTGATTTTTAATTTGGCTTTTCATGGGCCGCTCACAACACCAACGCTGTGTGAGGTATGGTAGTCAGCTGCAATAATTCATAAACCCTACACTTCCATCAATCCAATGCTACTGGCTCTCGAGTTACAGAACAAACTGCATTAGAATGCAAGGCAATAAAGCAAAAAAACTAGAAACATCCTTGACAAAGAAATACTAGCAGTTTATATGAAAACAAAGTAGTCCAACATGTGCCTCAAATATTAAGTATTAAAGCAAAAGTTTCTGCTGATGTACCAACACAATATGGACTTAAATACAAAAACAGTTCAACTTTTTAAAAAAAAACGATAACAAAATCCCTAAAAATAAAAAAGGATAATTAATTTTTCTATGGTGGCTATATTACAAATATGTCCCAAAGAGGCACACTAATGGGGGCACGAGTCTGCTACAAAATAGCTGAGACAAAACAATGTACCTCAAAATGTTTTGCAGGACTACACTGTCTTTTCCTTCAGAAGGTGCTTTAGTATGTCTTCTTACTTGGCTTAGTTCCATCTTCATCTGTGCATACTTACGCTGCACTGTTAAACAGTAACAAAAAGCCCTAATCAAAGTTTGAAATAATGCACTTACCTCTGTCTGATCTGAGGTCATATCAGATCAGTTTTAATTGGACTGAGTGTCACCTTCAGATTTAATGTCTTCACTGGTCCCATTGACCTCATTCTTAGTATCACTCTCCTTCGAGTCTGTATTTGTGTCTTCACTCTGTTTTTCTCGACTACTGGACTTCATACTACTTTTTTTATCATCAGATCCCCTCTTTTCTGCCATGAAAGAAGACATTGACCATGGATTTCAAAGTAAAAACAAACATTGCACATGTGAGATATATATTGCATACAAAATGGGACAATTACTTTCTATAGCAGTAACAGTAATACTCAAAAAGTTACAGAAATAGGCTTCAGACTACCATGCTGGAATGGAGAGGGTACAAAAAAAGGTCAAAGGGGACAGTACAGGGTGGGGAAAAGAGGAGAAAGGACAGACCTCCTAACAGAGGCAGCTACTCAGCTGTCTGTTGAAAATTGGGGGTAAAGAGGTAGTCAAGAAGTTAGGCAAATGTGTAATTATGATGCATGGCTTCCTTACTTATCGTGGGACTCTTTTTGTCCCCAAGTTTTAATTTATGATGTGTATGGCCGCCTTTGGTTTTACAATTCTCATTAAATACGGTTCTTGAAAAGAGAAGCAGAAAAAAGAGTGATGCGACAATGCATCAGTGCATCAAATAAATCAATACTTGCCAATTAAAAAAACTAGCAACCCCAAACAATCAAATACTCGGGGAAACAAACAATATTAAGGACCGCTAGCTTTGAAGGTGGGGATCACAGTGACAATCAAAATTAACTTTACTGTACAGTATGTCACAGAAGCAGCATGCTTGTCAGCATTATTAATTCTCAATTTTATAAAAACAGCAGTCATTTATAATCCACTCATTAAAAAGGCTTGGGGAGACAGTTTGGAAGATCTATAAAAAGCACTATTTTCCAAAGGCAAAGGAACAGCAAGATGGAAGGACCCCACAATTCCATCACGAATTGGAAAGCTGAAGAGTTTGCTACACTGCTGAAAAACTCATCTTTTCCTCAATAATATTCAAAGAAGGAAGGAAGCCAGAAGTAAAAATATTTCCATGGGAAGAAAAACATTCAGTATTAGAGCTGCGTGCCTCATCCGTAAATTCAGTATTTGCAAATTTAATAAAAACATCAATTCTTTATGTATTATTTTACACCATAATAGTCAACCTTTGATCAGTAAAGACACTTCAGAGAGAAAAAAAAAAATCTGAAAAACCAACCTCTCGGATGTCATCATACAGAACAACATTCATGCTCTTTTTTTCTGATTATTCCCTGCTATCCGGGCAATTAAAATAAATAATATAAGTATATATATATATCCCCAACACAGATTGAACACTCTGAAAAAGCTATTTTAAATAATGTTATGACCTAGACTGGCATAACACACTTTTGTATTTCAGAAGACAAAGTAGAAATTAAGCTTTAAAAGAGAAGCAACATCCCAACTTCTTTGTTTTAAAACAGACCACCAAAGGGAGGGGTAAAGCCCCCCCACAGAAATGAGGACAACTGCCTAATGAACACTGCTACTGAGGTTTCATCTGAAGCAGCACATCCAGTGCACAGTGCTTGGAGAAAGCACCCAGCGATGTCAAAAAGCTAACTGAAGAACTAGTAATTTTGTATCTGTCTGCCCTCGGTTTTGCAACTCCGCAGGTAGATTGCACTCTAACTAACCTTGTTAAAAAGTCTTCTTTTTGTGTCTTATAGGTATCTCCGATGCACACGTAGATCCACTGAGGAATAGTAGTCTTGTTTCCCCGCAGAGGACTAGTAGTCAGTCCAATAATCTTATCTTCTGTCCTATGTAGATATGGTAGATCTTAATAGCCCTATGGATGTGCAGTGTGCAGGGTTTTGTTCTGTCTTGTTTGTTTCTTGAATTTGGTCGGAAAGGATAATTTTGCTTAAGGTTAAAAACCTACTATTAAACTGTGGTATGAGAGATGAAACTCTTCTAAAACTTTAATAATAAAATAGTTTTACCGTAGCAAACCTCCAGTTTGCCAAGCAGAACTGAGAAAGTGTATTCAACAAATAGTCCAATAACTGAACTTCTTTCAACTCCTGGAGTATCTGCAAGCAGTTAAGTTCCTCCACTGTATTTTCAATCAGTAAGATTTCTTTCTTTAAAAGCACATATAATTAGTTTGCTGTTGAAACTGTGTATATTATTTCAGCTGTGATCTATTAGGTATCATCATGTAATATTGACTTTGCTTCCTGATTCAACACATGCACATTTGTCTGATTGAGTTCGTGTGGGCAACTGAGATTTATTTTGTGAGAATTCTTACCAAGATAATGTGAATGGTTTTACTGTTCAAAGAATGCAAAAATCAAACATAATATCCAGTGTTACTGAGGGTTTGGGTGTTCTGACAGTATCTGCTGAGGTTTAATCACTAACATGAAAACACAATCACAAATACAGTTATTTTTATATATGAATCCAGATCAAGGAAGCTAAAGAGCCAAGTTAAAGTGCTCTGGAGGCATGTTCCAGTATAAACCCCTCATAAAATGAAGGTACTTGCAGAACAGATGTTTTCCTTTTCTTAAAAAAAAAAACCAACCAACCCTATTTATTCCACCTACTTTGAAGTTAGTTTACTTGAACAGTAGTTGCGTTCTGCTGGTTTATATTAAGCTAATGCTCAGCTGGTGTTTATGGCTGGCAGGCTCCCTCCTTTAGCAAATGTACTCCTGAAACCTGAGTCAGAAATTGTCTCCATTTTTACATATACTTTTTTCTTACAATCTTAAAGGTCGCCGTATTCCACAGTATTTTAGTGAACAAGAAGCCAGGACTTCCAAATTTTCAAAGTATGGCACTAATTTAATGTGTAACAGTAGGCAAGTCTTGGGCAACTGTGCCTTGCTTTTTTCCTGTTAAGATTCATGTTTATAAAGCTGTTTGAGATTTCAAGATGAAAGGCACTACCATGAGTAGTTACAGCCAGGCCTTTGCTGCTTACTTCTATAATTGCAGACCAATGGTGAATGAATATAAAGACAACTAGATTCTGAAGCCAATATTACTAATGGAGCAGTAAATGTAATATGTTAAGTCTTAACTTCTACATGACTTCTTTTTGTGCAAACAGTAGAGCAGGTAGCCAGCCACATGGTTCAGATATATGAACCTCTAAAGCTGTCTACTTAACTACCTACAATGACACATTGCAAACATGAGGATGTAATGGTGTTTACAGTTTCATCATAGTAATTCAATGCTTGCTTGTTAAATACTATTCGTTTGGGGTTTTTTCCTTTTTTCCCCTCCTTTTTTTATTAAAGATTTTCCCAACAAAGGGAACACAAACTTCTTCAGCATTACAGTCCTGCTCTAAGGCCTATTTGTGTTTCTACAAATGTTATGATTACATAGTCAGAAAAGCAATTGATTTTCCCGGGTGGAATTTTCATCACAGTTCATAGCACCACCTCACTGTTCTCATTTCTGGAGGAAGAAAGTAGCAAGCAGCAAATAAAATGGCCAGCAAGGAAATCAGTCAAGTTAGAACTAAAAATATTGAGATGCTGAAGAAAGTTCACTAGCTCCTCTATTTAAGGATTAAGGAAAGAACTGAACAGCCATTAAGCTCAAAACCAGACCAAATTTGAATAAATAAGAACACAGTTATTTATATGCATAGATACACACAGAATACTGAATAGGACATTCTTGACTAAGTACCAGAAATCTGTTCATAAAGTAGGCAAAAAAGGCACAATATCAGGTAGGAATAAAGAAACAAAAGGACATAGGCTACAGCGCTGAATCTGAGTTTAAACACTACGCATCAGTTCCACTGCCAATGAGCAAGCAGCTAAAAACCACTTGCTTATAAAGGGCAAAACAAAATGAGAGAAGAAGCAATACTAAAGATGCACTGTAATATAAACCAGAAAAATTAAAACAGTCCAAGGAAGTCAGGCAAGAAAAATACACGAAGCATTACCAACATCTTGGGAACTAATCCGCTGGATAAATATGGAAAAGGGTAGGGCAAACAGGCCTGTGCAATCCAGAAACATGCACATAGCACCTTTCATTCCAGAGAACCTCAAAAGTACCTTAGAAACATAACAGAATTGTCTCCTCCGTCACTGACGGTCAGCTCTAATAATGAAGTGGGGTGGCTGTTTCAGACTGGACATCAGTCAGCACCCTAACAGAGCCAGTCGTTTAAGCCAGAAGTTAGTATTACATTCCTCCAGAAGTTTCAAAAGACTTTTAAAGGGGGAAATTTAGCAATAACAGTGAATTAGTATCTTTTCACAGAATGTGAATCTGTGAAAGCTTCTGAACACCAGCCTTTGATGAAACAGTGAGTCACCATCAATGCTGTTGTACATGGCATGTACTGCTATAAAAGCGTTCCAAGGACTAATACAGCATTCCTTTGAGACTCACCTGAATACTGACAAAGCAAATCTCACTTAATTTAAAACAAAACAAAACAAAACCAAAAAAAACAAACCAACAAAAAACTAAGGGGGAAGGATGGGGGGAAGAGCAGGAGATTGGGGAGAGGGCATGAAATTGTAATTTAGAGCATTACAGAAATTCTGCAAGATTTGTCTTGGACTGCATTCATAGATTAGAAAAACAAACCACTTAAAAGCACTGTTAAAGGAAAATAAAGGAAACATGATAGTGTAGAGAAGCAATAGACAGTACAGGTGAAAAACCAGCTATCAATCTCCCACAAAACATGTACCAGCAAAGGGTAATTACAGAAATATCTGCTAACAGTAGGAGAAGATATTCACTCTTATGAAAATCTGATTACAGGCGTATGTTTTTCTAAAGGCAAACAGTAAACAGGTCTTAAAATACATCAAAATCCTCACACACTTCATTTGCAGACAAAGTGGTAAGCTTTTAATAACTACTGTAACAGGTAAGAGGTGGACACTGGGGTGTATGTATGCACGCATGTGCATTAACGGTAACTGGAACGAACAAAACGCTTCAAATTGGTTAACAGCAACATATCCAGCTTATAAAACCAGACCTGATTTGATGCTAAGAAGAACTTTCAGTCACTCACTGAAAGACTAAGAGCGTTTGAGACTTTAGGGAAAGATTAAGTTTCAGAACTATACGAACTCAGTCTTCACACAAACATACCTTTTTCTTTTGACTTCCTGTCTTGTTCTCTCTCTCTGCTTTTGCTTCTGTGCTTGTAGGATTTCCGATCCCGGCTTTTTGATCGTCTCCTGTCCCTACTGCGAGACCTATGTTTTCTTTCTGATCTATCATGACTTCTGCTTCTTCTTCGGTCACGACTCCTTAACATTCAGAGAAAATGTCAAAAATGTAAATGTCAGCTGGTATTTTCTAACTCAGAAGATATAATAGTAAAACAGTAGCACTTTCTAATACATTGATTATTTGCAGAAAACAAATATTTAAACCAAGCCTTAGCATACTGTATATAAATATTTCTCAGTAGGTAAGACCTGGCTTCATATTGCCTTCTTCATTTACTCAAACATTCAACCACACAGCTTAAACATATCCACTACTATGAATTAAAGACCAACTTAAGGAAAAAACAAGACCCTGTTCTTTGGGAGCATTTGTCTACTCAAAGCTCCCTCGTAAGACCACTTCCACCACAATGGTGTTATCTACTTCCAAAAGTGAAGAGAGAAGACAGTGAACATGCAGCAAGACTTGCTTATCCTTAGAACCAGTAAAGTATGTCTTCACTTAAGAGATAAGAACAGTGAAGCTAACGAATCAGTGATGTGACCCAGGCTGACAGATCAAGTCACCACAAGATTTTTACATTTTGGAAAGTTACATGAAAATACTTATGCATACACACACACATACCTGCTTCGCCTTCTTTCTCTGCTTCTTGATCTTTTGTGGTCTCGTGAACGGCTGCATCTTCTGTCAGATGTTCTGCTTGAATGTCTACTCCGTGAACGACTCCTTTTACGTCTCTCTCTATCACGAGCCCTCTCTTTTTCCTTTTCTTCTTCCTCACGTCGTCTCTTCCTTTCCCGCTCTTCTCTTTCCCGTTCCCTCTCTTTCTCTCTCTCCTCTCGTTCTTGTTTCTCTTTTTTTAACCTGTCATCACGGTCAGGTTCCTCTGTTCTTTTTCGTAACTTTTCCTTAAAAAAAATTCACACAAAGAAATGAAGATTAATCAAGATAAATCATTCAATATAACTTAGTTTATACATTCTGAGGATGTAGAAACTGAAACTTTTAAAATATTTCAGGGTTTTTTTTCCCCAAACAAAGGACGACCTACGTAGAAGCGCTTTCTAAAATCCCTGAAACGGAAATCCTTTGTCTTGCAGAACTCTTTTGCTTGTCATTCTCACAAGAACAGAGGCCACACTACAGTTCTTTACAAAGGCCACAAAAAATTCCCACCTGAATTCACATCTTTGCTTATATCTAGTGTAATCACATACGGCAAAGAATGTCAGTGCAAGCACAACGCTACACGTGTAGTAGGATTCCATTTAATTTTTATATACCATCTTTGGAGTATTTCACCCACTTGAGGAAGTCCACTGGACAGCCTTTTTTTTACCATAGGAAGCCTCCAAGCAATTTTTTATGTTTAATAACTGAAGAGATGCTTACTTTTAAATCTTCTACAGTAGCTTTTATTTTGGCATAACCCATGTGCTGCTTTCCCATCAAGTGGTCATCTACCCTGGACTGTGCATCTCCTACAATTAAAAAGGCTCCACAAACTTCACAAACTTCCATTTGCTTTTCTTGGGCTGCAAAGCTCTCAATTGTCTGCAAAAGAAAAACATTCGATAAAGCAAAAGAGTTTTAGCTAGAAGCCAGCAAAGAGGTTTAGAACTTTACTGTTACTCTTGTCAAATCCTAGGCACTAGTGAAAGCTGAAAATCGTAACTGCATGCTTTGTCTTCGGAGCACTGCACCTACTAGGATGAACAGGGCAAAAATAGGCTACGTACGCCCGTTCCACGTAAGTCACAAGGAAAGACTCAATTAGAAAACACACAAAACAAACCTTATTCCTCACTGCAAGGGAGTAATATGTATATAGCCATATCTGCAGCTTCCTTGCTATCTTGGGATTAAGGAAAATAAAAGTCAGTTTTCTCTTAAGATGGTTTCTTTGGCATCAACTGAAATGTCTGGAGCTGCAGAATAACCACGGAGTATGTCTCAAGGAATGAAAAGGCTCATGAAGAAATACAAAAAGGAACACTGGGCTGCTACTTAAAAGAATGGTGGTGAAATTAATTTACTGTTTCAACAGACATATGAGAAATACACTGGAATTTCAACATAAACCCAAGTGATTATTGCTGCGCAGTGTTCATGAATCATATAGTATGGACACAAACTGTCCTGCAACATTTAAGAACTTTAAAAAAATAAAACAGGAATCACAATTTAAGCATATTATTAAACACCAAAATACAATGTTTAAACATAAGCTCCTTTTTGTTGACAGGAACTTGCTACTTAACACATTACCTTTGGCTTCTGTAGCTCTGTAAGTCAGATGCCTGTCTAGTCACAGCCCTAACACAAGGGCTTTACGTAACACAGTCAGATTGTTAATTCAGTGAAATAATATTGCAGAGGCTACACGGCAAAGTTTAATTGAGACCTGAACTAGAGTAAGATGCAAGCTCACCTCCAGGACTGCCGTGTAAATAACTTCATAATTTGTGTGCATGAAACCCCGTCTCAAGGTAGCATGCTAAATCAACACACTGGATTAACACATTTAAATGTCATGTTATTGTCTAATAAATTCTGCACAGAACTTGCATGCCTTCAGTGTAAGGACAAGGTTATTAAGAACGTACTGTTGCACCAAATTTTGAAATAAGTTTGACAGAACTACAAACACATTACTTACTGAAGTTGTAGATCTCAGCAATTCTCTCTCTTCCTTCAGCTGTTCAACAAGTTTCATCATTCCTTGTGCCTCTTCCACTTTCCCTTCTGAACCTAGTTCTTCAATCTAAAGCACAACAAAAAAATTCAACTATAATTTTTAATCAAGTAACAAAAGCAAGAGATCTCTCTTACAGGGGGTAAAAAAACCTCACCTGTTGTAGAAGTACATCAATTTTGTCAGTTAACACCTGAATCTTCTCTTCATTTTTACCGGTAGGTCCCGCTCCCTGCCAAACAGTACAAGTGGGTTTTTTTGTTTTGTTTTGTTTTAGTTAAAATAACTTTAAAACACACGAATGTATGTCTTCTCATATTCCAGAGACACTTCAGGAATAACCTTCTCCTGCCTCTTCTCCCATGAAGACCTACTAATAATAGTCTAGTCTAACATAAAACACTCCTCAACACAGCTTTCTCCACTTTTGCTGAGTGAAGCAAGTTCTGGTCACACTAATTCCTCCTAAATCAACAAAACCGTTGAAGGCCCTGGCCCATAAAAGGTATGACATCTGAATTCAAAGTCCTAAATTTAAACCCTGAAACTGCCATGCAGCTATTACGTATCTTTGCAGACACTCAAGAATGACTTAGAAGTTCTGTGGGCTCTGAAATTTAACTTCTGAGCATAAATGCAAAAAGAATGTCACTTCATCCAGAATGTACTTAGTAGTAGTGTCCTCTCTGTAGGCTGCCGGAATAGACTTACATCTGCCTCCCCCACAACCTTTGCTCTACTCCACAGCTAATAAGCTCTCTTGACTGAAGATACTGTCCACAGCCCCTTCTGAAGCAACTGGACTTTGCACAGAACAATTAACCGGGGCAGCAAAAAGGAACAAGGCTACCCTAGCAGTCAGAAAACTCTCAGAGCACAGGCCACAGTTGCTGCTCCAAATCAATCAGGGGACAAGAAAAAACAAGTGGAGCAAACATGTAAAATTTTTCTCCCAGTCAGTTGAAGCCTTTCATTAACAGCTGTCCAGTATGCAGCTTGGAACTGAGAAAGTTGCACAGAAGTATTTCTTTCTCAAACTTCCGTGATTCCATCACCGCCTGCCAATGGTGGTGCTGGAGCAGAAAAAGGCTACTGCCTAAGGGGGGCAGCTGACAGGGGGATTTAGCTCCATCAGCTGCTGGAAGACCCAGTGCTTGCCTACTTCAGTACTATCACCATGATATAGCTTACTAGTGGAGGGAAGGAGGAATATGCCACTAAGGGAGAGAAGGTAAATTGAGGTTAAGAGGGTAAAGGCAACACTTGATAGGATTAATGTTCCAGGGCAGAGAACAGATACTGATTCTGAGGAAACCGAGACAGGGAGAACAGAGAGGGACTCTTGCTGACTGTGGAGCCACTTGGCTTGTCCATTAGGGCTAGATGCAGTCTGCTGGCTAACAGATGAAGAGACTTATTTAATGGGAATCTTCTGGAAAACAGTATCTTTTACCCAAAGAGACAAGGTAAAGAGAACATAAAGACGCTATCTAGAGGAAAAATTGCCCAAATGATTCTTCCAGACTCACCCCAGAAGACTGTTGATTCTGTGACAGTGCCAAACGAGCATGGCCTCTTCGAATCCTGCGTTCTACCTCTGCCAGTAAGCTTTGTAAATAGCGTAAGAAGTCTCTTTCATAGCCCACTTTCATAAAACGAGAGCTCTTCTCGTATCTGGCAAAATATTTTAAAAATGAAAGCTCATGTCACTCCATAATATATGAAAAATAAAAAAACCTGCAATGTTATAAATTCTTGCTCAAGGTAAGAGAATATTATACATTTAAATAAATGTTTACATAAATCAAAAAGCAACTAGTTTCTCATGCTTGGGTTGCTTTTAGGCAATTTCAAGCATACTAGAAACTCTATTTGCATTAACATATCAACCAACATACTTACTGTTTACGTAGATTTTCATCATGAATTTTTTCACAAGGACCTGAAAAGACCACACAAAAGTTTAAGCTTGCATTTTTGAATGCTGTATTCACACTCCATCAGCATTTGTTTGTGCACCATGACAGAACAGAGCTATAAACACTTCCCAGGGACTTTTATGCCTGCCTTTCTGCTTCCTTTGCTTGGAGTTTGAAAGACACATTAAAGAAAAAGAATGCCAATATGGTTTAGTAATTATAAAATCAAAGGAGATTCTGAATGACATATAAAGTCTTCATATAAAATAGAATTTCCAGATCAAGTTCTACATCAGTAAAACTACACAAACAAAATAATACCTTAAACACCTGGGGCCTTTAAAAAAAAAAAGCGGAAAATTACATATGAAAGGTAATTTAACCAAGCACTTTCTAAGCTCCAGACAATGTTCTTTGTAATAAAAACTGGCTACTTAAAATGTTGATCTTCAGAGTAAAATTAGGAGGTATGTGGCCTGAGTTCATGAAGGTAGTCATGTTAAAATTCCCCACCTTCCCCAGCCTGTCAAACTCTTCAATGGACTTGGAAATTAATGCTAAGAAAGAAGCCTGTTTTTCCTAGTTACCGTCTCCAAACTACTTGTTGTCCACATACCATCGCTTGAAAGCTACTAGTAATTTAGAGATGGCCTTCAGTAATAACTATTACAGTAAATGAGTCTCTAACATAAAGAAGCTCAAAAACCTATACTCACACAAAAGTGAGTTAAAACCCTGCCCAGGTAGAATAAACCAAACTAGAAGTCAGCACTTCAGGAGGAGAAAACACCCCACACCCAATAATTTAGCTTACACTGTAAGAAAAAAATTAAAAAATAAAGTTTTTTCACTTAGAGGAAGTAGGATCTGGAATAAATATTGCTCTTAACATATTATATCACTGGCAATCCTTTAAAAATAAAAAAGTCTATTTTCAAAGTGATTTGACAGAGCATTAAACAATAAAAATGTAGTTTGCAAACAAAAGTTTAATTGTAATTACATATAAGTGATTAAAAGTTACAAGACTTACAGACTTACCTAAATCAGAACGGGTATTTGTAAATAATTCAGCTGGGCAAAAGCCACAAAGGTAGTATTTACAAACCTGACAGAGGAGAAGAAAGAAACAGGCATCATTTTTTTCCTCATTAATTAGCAATTTTAGGCAATAGCTTCTATTTTCTAAAATACAGTGTAAAAATCCCCTTTGTTCACTGCACAATTTCAGAAAATTTTACACAGGTACACCCTCTATCTTTGTGTTACTTGGTAGCAGTAAGTGCTACAAGGTGCATCTTAATGACAAAACACCAAAATTCTTACCTTCCATTGCAATAATGGTATTCCTTAATTTTACTGCTAAATATTTAAGATTACAGGAAAGTGTCATCTATTTGTAAATACAATATAGTATTTGATACTTCCAAAGGAATTAAATCAGATTGGACTATTAAAAAAAGTTACTGTGAAATTCCTTAAGTGTGAAAATGTCTGCCGTGGAAGCATGAAAGCAAGTTCCTCTTAGCTTGTCTGTAACAATTGTGTGTTCAGCCTCCATTTCTTCAATGCTACTGGCTTGGAGAAGAGGAGCCATCAGCATTCAAGCATAAGGTACTGCCTCAAGGATTCTGATGTCAATTGAAAGACTTAAGAACACACACGATGACTATCCAAAAGCTTCCCCATTCCAATGCTTTTAAAAATCCCTACTTTAAGAATGATATGCAAAGAGACATTGTATACCTCTTAAGGCAGACACAGAAGACATTCATTTTAACCTGGCTTCCTGCCAACCAAAAAAGGGTTTGTTTTGTTTCTACATAGCCTATTTTTACATTAGCAAGTCAGGTTCTTTTTGATAACAGAAAAATACCACCAGGAAGTTAGGAAAAAACCAACCTGGTAGCCTAGCCAGTAAATACTTAACATATGATGGGATAAAACCAGCTTTTGTTAAAAAGATTATTCACCCATGAGCATGGGCTTAGCTAGTCAAGTTGGTCAGTTCTTGAAGTTCATACAAAGAAATATCTCCTGTCTGTCTATCTATCAGAACAGCCAAAAAGAGAAAATCAGAAATACTTTCACCCCTAACTTCATAAGCAATCTTAAATAATTAATTCTTCAATAGACCCTTCCCCTAGACACGATTGCTATTAATTAAGTGTCAATCCAAAACTAGCCTGGACATTCTTCTAACATCTCTTTTATGTTACACCAGTTTCTAACATTTGGCAAATCTAATAATTGCTACTGCCTATTACAACCCAGTTCTAATACTCTCACATATACTGTAGACAAAGATTTGTGACATATTATTTCCTAAGATACATTTTGAAGTATTTTAACAAATGAGGGTGAGGAGAAAGACCCAAAATGGACCCCACACCAACACCTCACTGAAATGAGGTGACACCGGTTGATCAAATTAGGTCAGTCTGATTTACTTTTCCATGCTAACTGCCAGACTGCAAATCAGACTACGGAAGTTAAAACTGGACTGACTGCTTTACAGATTACACAGAAAAACAATCACGCTTTCTACTAACAAGCCATGGATACAAAAAAAACAAAACAAAAAATCTCTTTTATTATGGAATTTGAATACTTCTCCTGTGATCCAGGTTATGACGCTGTGGCACCTATCTGAAGCAATTTATCAAGAACAGTTGAGAAAACACCATACAAAATCACAATTTTTTTTCTTCTCAGGAAGCAAGGAGAAAGTTACTGGACAAAATCTGGTTTCACAATCTGGTCTCTTCTCTGAAAGCTGCAATATCCCTTGTTTTAATATCAAGTTGTTTCAAGGGAGCAGTTTCTGGGATGAACACCTGTACTAGTCAATAGAAATAGAATTTCTCTCTACATTCTCTTTCTCCTCCATTTTCTGAACCTCATGTCTAGGTATTAGGGTCAGCAAAAAGGCACTTCCCCAAAAAAATTTCAGGGATGGATTAGACAATTTCCTAAGACATAGAGAGCACAACAGTAATGGTCTGACCATATTATGCTGTAAAAAGAGTTGTAGAACATCTTCTATAAGCTCAAAAATTATGCAAACCGGCCTGTAACAGTTTTGAAATAAGAAGCAACGAAAGGAGCAAAGGAAAAGTTATTAGAGGCAGAAGTATGATGAAAAGAAAAAAAAAACCCACACCAGAAATAGTTAAAATGATTTTATGAAGCAGCACTGCTAGGAAAAGCCTCCTCTTAGGAGCTGATGGTTACAGCCAAAAACTGTAGTGACCAATACTAAAATATGCAGCTTAAACATGTGTCACACATTGTATTAATTATTTATGTATTTTAAAAATCCAACAACTAAAGCCACACACACTGAAAAGTTGCAGTAATTTTCTCCTAACTGCCTCTGGATGCTATGGCACCTAGTGAATTCATTGACGTGCTCTCCTAAGAGGCAGCCTGCAGAGAAATACTTAGACTGATTCAGACTAGTGTCTGCAGCAATTTTCTCCCTCTCATATGTATTTCATTATGCTCTTCAACTGATTTTGCTTCAACAAAAAAACATAACTTGAGAGAATCTTGCAGCTATCTTGAAAGGTATCATTCTGGCTGAGCTTCAGGGTATGGTACATCTGCCTTGACAAGCTGTAGATGCCAGTCAGCTGCACTTACAGTCGGTCTCAAACAATCAATGATGAGTAAGAATAGAAAGGGCCAAGAAATGGCTGAAGCATCACAGAGCCATTAAAGGACTGAAACAGAGGTGGTAAGCTTCAAATGGCATTACTCACCCGTGGCTTATCAGACTGCTGCACTTAGCACAAGTCAAAAGTAATATGGAAATACATTCCATATTTGCAGAAACAGAGCAATGGGCAGTTTAGTATGGATATTTACCTATGCAGGTAACAAGCACTTACTCCTTTTTGCGAAATAATTCTGATGACTCCACTACCAAGAAGGTGTAACAGAGAGGAATGTTACTGTCAACCTACTGCAGCAGGATTAGCCATAGCTTGTGTCTCAAAACCCTTAGGGTCTCACATTTCGGTAAGACACTAGAACAAATACAGATAGACACTTGAAACTTTCTACTTCTTCATCTCAAATTCACTAATCCTTGAAATCTCTTGGAGGTGGGAAAGTAGTATCCTTCACCTCAAAGTTGACTAAGCTGACAGCAAGAATGGCTAGCTCTTCCAGAGTTTGTGAACCAATTCAAAGCTTTCCTACGTAAAGGAACTACTGACAGCTCTAGATCATTAATACTTCAACATTAACACGTTCCTCTTCTGCAAGAAATTATTTACTGATGGAGAAGTATCAGTATAACTGTAATAAACAATTTTGTAAGCAAATTCCTTTAGGCAGACAATTCCTAGTAAAAAGGCTGAGAATAAAATCCAGCAGGTTGTGGCTTACACACCAAAAACCAGTAAAATCCTTCATATAGATGAGTCCTTTGAAACCATTAAAGTTCACATGCATCGGACATTTTATGAGCAACACCCACCCACCCAAAACCAAACAAACATAAGCCCTTCTCCCAAACCCCACTCTTAAGAGATAACCTTCCATTACTAATATTCTTCCAAAACAAGTAACACTTAGCGTCTTCCACCCCTCGTCCCCTGGAGGATTAAGTTCTGAGATTCCATCTAGATGCAAACCAATTTAGGTCTTTGTCATTAAAAAAATAAAAGTGTAACACATCATAAATAGCTAATACCATCAAATCATAAGTTAAACACAGAACCTACATTTTGAGAAACCGCATTCCTATCAGAGATAACTGCTCACAGTCACTTGTCCATAACAGCTCTCCACCCCTCCCTACCTTCTGAAAACACTGAATTCACCTTGAAGGAACCATCACAATCTCAAAGCCTTATACGAAGCATGGGTAGTCAATGTTGGGCTTTCTTGTGCTACAGAACGGCCTCAGAACTCTTAGGCAATCACTGTTTCCACATGAATTTGTTTTGTATAGGTGGCATATTAAAGCAAGAATGCATGCATCAGTAAGTTAGTGTTCCAGAAATATACTTTGTCTACAGATATGACAGTAAGCAGAAAGACTAAACTAATACTAATAATTTCCTCCTGCATACAAAACAGAAAGCCTTTATGCCAAAACTAGAATTGATCATCTAAGGACATGCTGCAACACTGAAATATACAGCAACTGGGATTTCAATTTTTTTAAGATTAAAGGCTTTAATCATGTCAAAGTTTTAAAGTAAGAACTTAAGCTCTACAAAAGGCTCTACAATACATGACCAACATGTTTCATTAGAACTGCAAATAAATGCTCAGCTGTCACACACTCTGCTTCCACACCTTCAAAACAATATACTCCTAGCTTGTATTTCATTGCACCTTCCATATAGTTTTTGATATCTACCTAGATGCAATTTACAAACGATAAAGAAAATAGCAATGAGCTTGTTTTGATAACCTTCCATATCTAAAACTGATGAAATGTGACACAAAATCCTGAAGTCTGGTATGAGTACAACATGCTTACATTGAAAAGGCTACATGTTGATATATGCCTAATTTTACAAGAAATGACATTAGCATATGTATTTCATCTGAAAAGTAAAACAGCAGTGAAGCAGGTGAATTAATGTTACTAATTGAACCTTATCTGCATTTCCTGTCTTTTAATACACGTCAGCATTGCAAATTCAATCTTTAGGTGATGCAGGAAGTCAAACTGAAGCACATGTTTTAACAGCGGTGAATTTTTTTTATGAACTTGTCAGTTGGCTATAGGAATCTTTGAAAACGTTTCTTTCGGAGAGGTTGCATTTAATTATGGTCCTAGAAACTTCATAAACAAAAGCAGGAGCAGAGCAAACAGCAGTAGTTCCTGCAAGACTGAAGGCTCAACCCTAAGCCTGCGAATTTCCCACCGGCCTCAGACACAGGACAGCTCTCCACTTTCTAAATTGTCAGAGGAGGACTGGGAAGAATAGACAAGGCCCCGTTTCTGAAACAACAAAATTGAACAACAGCTTAGAGACAGCTTCCTATGGTTATAGTCAATCTCTTCAGTCTAAAATTGAAAAATCTGCTCATTTGAAGATGAAGAAAGTCATCTGAACCAGATTAAAGAGAAGGGGGGGGGGAAGGAAAAAAAATCTTTCTCACCTTAAAAAATAAACCAAAACAATCCCCTTATCTATTCTACCTGGACCAACATGGCTCAAGCCATTTACTTTGTATTTCCAAATCTGAACAACTCCTCCTTATTTTGAGTTCAGAATCAAAAGATAATATGTAACCAAACACCTAACTGAATAATGCTATTTGGTTAATAAGAGAATGTCTAGAAAGACATTAAAAAAGTAATGAAAACTTCCTGAACTCACAATTTCCTTCCCATGTGCACAGCTTACCTATATAGCAGTATTTTTCAAGGGGGGGGGGAAGGGAAGTTCCTTGCACTTGCAAAATCTATTTGTCTTTATATGATGCACTCCAAGACAAATTAAAACATGTACTAGCCATCTTTAAAATAACATAACTCTTGTTTGAAAGCATGAAATTCCCACCTCTGTGATTCAGATGCAATTTAGAACAGCCAAAAGCAAACATTTCTCCCTCCTCCCAATTTAACAACATCCTAAGTAAATGCTAAGGGGGGAGGAGCTAGATGCTTTTTGCAGCTTAAACCACAGAAATTCCTATCACACAGGCACTAAATAAACTATTGTAACTGTGACATTTTCTTTTAACATATACCGTAACTCAAAAAATATACCATAAAGGAGGGGGGGAGGGGGGGGAGTATTTCAGCAGAGTATTCATCTCTCCCAAAAAAGCAGCTATAGGAACTTTGTATACAATACGACTATGATGGATGTCACTAAAAGTCATCATTCATTCAAGCTCGACCATACCTGGGAAGAAACCCCACTCCAAATTATTATTATTATTATTATTAATAATAATAAATAACAACAACAATAATAATAATTTGAAAAGTCTTGTTTGAGCTATTTATTGCAGAAAATTAATGAATCGCCACATTAACAAAAAATACTTAAGTACTACTAAACAATAGTACTGCTTAGGTTAGCCCCCCCCCAGGAGCTGCGGAACTCCTTTGACTGAGAAACTATGGAAGGAATCAAGCTTTTCTTAGCAGAATCCTCAGTTTCAAATGTCTTACGGTTCTTCCTTATGCTACAACCTCCAGATAGTTAAGTCAGTACGCCTGTACCCTTCTGTTTCCTTCCCCAATACCACACTCAGAAAGAGATCCAGAGACACTTGCCTTCCAAACTACCAACATCCGTTCTCATCTCCCTTCGTGCAAGCCAGCAGGCTTCTGCTCAGAAAAGCAGAATTCCACAATCCCCGCCCCAAAACACGTTATTTTTCTTTTTCCCCACGGGAGATCTCAGCCACCAAAGGCCTCTCGGAACCCCCCTACTCCCGTCTATCGACACTCCCTGGAAAACACGCCAGGGCGAACACATCCTCTCCCCCCTTGCGCCGAAACCCAAACACAAGGCCTCTCTCCTCCCAGCGGCCCAAACAACAGCGCAAGCCCTCTCGCACAGCCTTGCTATGGCGGGATCCCCCTCCCTCCCGGCCACTCGGTTCCTCCTCCTCGTCTTAAGGCTCAGCGAGGTTCCCGCGCAACGGCCCAGGCCTAGCCCGCCCCGCGGCCGCCATGCAGGAGCCCGCAGCCGCAGGCTCCGCACGAAGGGCCCGGCCCGCACCCCCGACAAAGCCCGGGGAACCCCTCCATGGCCGGCACCTCATCCCTTCCCCCCCGCTGCTGTCCCCGGGCCGGGAGAAGCTGCAGGCCCGCACCCGCGGCCCGTGTCGCTACGACAAAACCCCGGCCCTGCGAGGGGGATGGGAAAGAGGGAGGGAGGGAGGGGAGAGGCGGCTCCGCTTCACTCACGCTCTCATGGTCCCACCGCACGTTGCTGCGCTTCTCATCCGGGGCCAGGTTTCTGTCCCGGCCCATAAGCTCATCTAGGAGCTGGGCGGCCGATATCATCGTGTCCT
>NW_008795318.1:1129218-1130801 GCF_000699145.1 Aptenodytes forsteri | reverse complement strand
GGAGGTGCCGAGGAGGCACCGCCACCGGGAAATAACGCCACGGAGAAATACCGCACCGGTGCGCGGCGGGGTGTGAGGGAGGGCAGGTGCCGCGCAGGCCGGTGTCCTGCCCCGTGGGGTGTCATGGCGCTGGGACGCGGCCCAGGCGCGCGGGGCTGTGGGCGCCTTTGCAGCGCGGTTCACGGCTGGAGGCAGCGGACACGGGCCTGGGCGGCTTATCCCGGTCCCCTCTGCGCCCTGGCAGGGTCACAGGCACCGAAGCCGTCCCTGGTGCACGGTGACCGACCTCCTGAGGGCCCCCAGCAGTGGGTATTCCCTTAGGAACTCTACCGACACGTTGCGGGGGAAGAAAGTCCCTCAGATCTAACCTAAATCTTACTGTTTGATATTGGAACCCGTTTCTGCTCATTTTGTTGTTTTTTTTTTTTTTTTCCTTTCTAGATGTGACTTTGTACCGCATCTTTACTGAATTTCACATACCGATTCTCAACTATTTCCTAATTTTTCAAAGTCATTTTGAACATCCGAGGTGCATGAAATTAATTAAATTTTTAATTAAGTTCTATTTTTTTGAAGAGCTTGAAGTCTGCATTCGTGCTGAACCTGTAAAACCCACAGGACTCGCAGCGGCCTCGCAGAATCGCACACGAGGGCTTCGTGCAAAGGCCGGCGTTGCCTGCGGAGTTTCCTTTCAGACGTCTGCCCTGACAGCTCCGTTACGCAGCGCTGTAAGGCACCCCGGAGTTCTCCCAAGCTTTGCGATTTTGTAATGGTTTAACAACCCACTGGGACTGTTGGAAGAGCGTAATTGAAATCGGCGCAGCACAATTCGTATGAATTTTCAGGTCTTGATATCCTACAGTCTGGGTTTTGGGGGCAGGATGGGAGGCGGGTGTTTGCGTTAGAAAAGGGGGGCAGAACTGCTCCGCATTTCGGCTTCTTTATGCTGCTCCATTTGCATCATGAAAGCAGACGGGTGCACTGGAGCCCAACTACTGCAGATTTCCCCAGCATGGTTGCGCGGAGCAGACTAGAATAGGAACGGCTAGGTGTCTGGCTGAAGTTTGAAATTATTATTTTGCCTTTTTATAGGCGTGAAATTTTTAGCAGCTCTTCTCTCTCCCGTAACCCGGTTTAGGACAAATCCACAACGACCAAAACCAGCTTTTCAAAGGAAATAATGCAAATTACAGGAATTACCTGTAATTTTTTTTTGCGGGCAGATGTTGATTTTATTTTTTTTTTTTTTTTTTTTTTTTTAGGGATGAATTGGTTTCGCTGAGAGCTCAAAGGTGATGAGAATTTCCTAGACGGGACAACTGCATGACTACGGAGCCTGCAAGGACAAGTAACAGGGCGGGAGAAGCTGTGTGTTAGGGAATTCCACGCATTCCACCTCAAAGGATACCCCGGTGCCTTCAGGGGTGCGTGGCCGGTAAGTCGCCGGGGAGAGCGGCCGTGCCTCGCCGGCACGGCTGAGAGCCGGAACTCGATGCCTGGGCCGGGGTTGTCACCGGTAATAGAGTCCCCCAGCGGAGCGCGGCCCGACCCCCGGGGGGGGTAGCACCGGTCGCCGCTCTGCC
>NW_008795318.1:1068954-1128998 GCF_000699145.1 Aptenodytes forsteri | reverse complement strand
AGGGGGGGGGGGGGGGGCCCCCGGCCCCCGCTGCCGTGACGGGGATTTCTCCTCGGGTTTTCCAGCGCTGAGGCTGCCCTGGGTTCGTTCTTCCACGTGAAATACAAATCGGTTGGAATTTAGAATGAAATCAAAAGGTCGATCCCCTGCCCAAATTCGCCTCTGTGTAGATACCTCTATTCCAAAGAGGGAACGATGGTGATGCAGCCGATAAGCGCTGTTAGAAACACGCGTCCCCGTCCCACCTCCTCCTTGGGTCCTGTGGTGGTTGCTGCTTCTCCCGGTCACTACGTTGTTACTCTATATTGCTTTATTTTTTATTTGGAAGGACATGCTGGCAGCCTGAGACAGAACGGGCTGTCAAAGCGCAGGCCTCGGCTTGCCAACACGTGTTCGCGTCTAAGCAGAAATATTTTTTATTAACTTCTAAATCAGGTTTGAAAATGACTTTACCTTTCAAGCAGGGAACTTGCAGTGATATATGTAAACGCTTTGGGTTTGACATCTCATTCAGATACTGCCTGACGACAGTAAAACCGAGACTTTTCTGTAATGTACTCAATGTACAAGGGGGATTCTATACATGAACACACACACACACACACACAATGTTACTTGAAGCAGGATTTACAGGGAATGCTCAGGCATTTTTGGAGACTGTTTTCCGTAAGTTGGATTCAGCCTGTGTTTACTGTGCTGTGTTGTGCTTGATGTTGTAATTAAAAATAGGAAGAATAAAATCAGGAAAGGAGTTAGACTTTTAAAGATGAAAGTTCGATCAGCAATTTTGAGAAGCACGGGAAACTTGCAACTTGAAGTTCAAGTTGTGGTGATTAAAATTAGAACTTGTGAAAATTTAAGGTAACTGATTCATAAGATGTTGAATTATCTTAGTAAGATAAACAGCTGCTGTTACCAAAATAAGTTTGTATCTAAAACTGGCACTGATAAAGAAATCTGTCATAAAATATTAAAAAAAAATAATGGCCTGGTCATTTTTAACTATGGCAATAAATGGATCTTCGCTGTTACTTAAATTTGCTTGTAGAATTTAAATTTCCCCAATGAGCTTCTCGGTACGTCTGATGCAAAGAGGTGCTGAGTACTTACATTTTGACGCGTCGGGTCTGTGGGTAGATGGTACCTCTCTGCACGAGACCACGTGAAATGGTCAGGATGGATCCCAAAGTGAGGCCGACGCTCTCCAGGCTTACATACCTTCTCTGCAAACTAAACCTGCGGATTTTGTACTCAAAGCAAACACAGCCATGCTGGCTGCGCGTTGTCCCACCACTTTGGTCCAAACTAGTTTATGACTTGGCAATGTGCTACTTCTGAAGTCATGCAGGCTATTCACACTCGTTTCACAAGGAGATGTTTGTGAAAAGTCCAGAAAGCACTGCACAGAAAAACTAAGCAAACATGGACTGAGTTTCATGGAGCTCGTCTCAGATTCCGTGGGATCTTTGGTGTTAAAAATTCAAGAATACTTTCTGCTGACGAAATTCTTTTATCCCATTTAAAAATGGCACTTTCTAGTTAAAACGCACAGCCCAACCTTGGAGAGAAAGCAGAGGATTTTACAATATTGCTAGCAATACAATTTTTACAATATTGCCTCTGAAACACAGATTTTATAGCACCCTTTGTAGGATAGTCTATGAAGAAAAATAGTATGTATACATACACTTAAATTCATGTCTCTTCAGTTAGACCTAATCCTATATAACCTCTCGCTGCAGTGACTAGTCTCATTACCTTTAATTCAGAGGTACTTGCTGCCATCAAGGTACATTAATTTTAATAAGAAAGGGTAGAGTTGAGCCCTTTGTTTCTGGTAAGACAGGTTTATTAAGTCAAAATATATCACAATGAACGAGGTTTTGCAAGTCACCTTGTCTTCTCTTGGTTTTTGTCAGATTTGTATCCCTCCAAAGATCAGACTCTCTCTTCTCTCCCTTACATCCTTCTACACAAGAAAACTTAAAAGAGCAGAATGTTGGACAGAAAGTTGGGAGTTACTGGTCAAGATACAACTTTGCAGCCTAATGACTGTGTCTCTTTCTTAAAAAAAAAAAAGGCGGAAAAAGCTTTTTGGAGCTAAACTTTCAGCTGAAACTTTTTTCCCTAAGTTTGTTATTTCTCTCTGCTTTATTTTATTTAGTTCTTTAAAAAAAGCAACAACTTGGAGAAGGGTTAAGTGTTCATTTTTCCAAAGTTTTCTTCAGCTGGAGCTAGAGAATTAAAATAAAAGCTAGGGAAAGGTCAAACATCCCTAGAACCTGGGAGAGGGAAGAATGGCAAGACTGTACAGCAAGTTATAATGTGTGCTAAGAAGTCCCTAATACTAAGCACTAAATAAGCTCAGTAGCTTTCAGGATGGGTCTTTACTGTGTCTCACTAGGTCAGCAACTGCAAATAATAATTAAAAAATTCTAAAAAAGCGATTAGTTCTGTGCATCAGTTACAGATTGTGGAAAACTAGTTGTCTGCAGATGAAAGGTTGGGAATTGCTGGTGCAGCAGATAGCAACTGGGCAAAGAACTATGCTTACAAACTACGCTTACAATATTTTAAACATCATTTACTTCCCAAAAAGTGCAAGTCATTGTGCTGACAGCATTAATTAAACAATAAAAATAGCATCCCAGGGAGGTATCCCTATTAGCACACACACGCGCGCACACACACACACAAGTATTTTAAGTACAACTTACTCTTTCAAAGATTACAAAAGCATACACAAGCCTTCTTTTAATAGTTATTTTTCCAGAAAAGTTAGTAGCCTAATAAACGACAAATTGAAAAGATCTTGAACTTTAAAAATACTACTATGGAAACTTGGTATCAAGAGCATTAGAGCAAGGGAAAACTACATCAGCAGGTGTCACTGCAGGCTCCAAAACCAGTGTAAATTTCCAAGGACGATTGCAATTAAAACCTTTTTTATGTTAGACGGGCATTAGGTCTTGTTCTTCTCATAGGCAGCAAGAACGAGTGGAAATTAATCTGCCGTAATTTAGGATTTCAAACAGTGTTAACATTTTCCGTGTGCAGGACTTGTTTGCACTGGGCATGTAAACGGAACCATGCTCCAGTGGTGGCTTACCTGCTGCACGCCGGTGCCGACAAGGAGATCCTCACGAAGAAGGGAGAGAGGCCGGCCCAGCTGACATCAAAGAGGGAGATAAGGAAGATGTTGGGAGGTAAACCTATTGGCTATGCGATATGATCGTCAGAGACTAGTAAAAGGCTGTTTGAAGCACGTATGTTCCAATCTTTATTTTGCATGTGAAGATACTGTGTTCGGGTTTTAGTAATAACTGTGACTTGATTTCTAGAGTGTTTACTTGGTACGAAATCAAAGTTTAAGAAAAGAGGATTACCAACAAATTTCATTGCCAGCTAGCTGAACTTTTTTCTAAACACTGAAAAATTAGGAAAACTGTATTTTGAAAAATGCCATGATTAAACCAGTGGCGGATAGATGCAGCTTCCTATTTTCAAAAGGGCAGCAGGAGAAAATCTCTCAAATTTGGATGGAGCCCTTATATGAGCGACACCTAATTTTCCTGATGTTCTGTGGAGCTTAGACAGTCTTGAATAAATCGAAAATTAGCAGCCCAGAGAAACAGCTCATTAAAGGACATCGGTAGAGCGTTTTCATCGTGTTTTGTAACTGCTGCAGCAGAGTAGGCTTTGCTGCTAGAGGTGATAAGTAAGTTGAAATGTGGTCGATTAACAACCTCTTTCCTCCCCTTTGTATTCCCTGTCTGTTTTTGTTTTCATTATTGTCTCCCAGCTGTTGAATTGGTAATGTTTCAGCTCTCCCAGTACTGCATGTTCTTCTCCCTTTATCCCCTGCCTTAATATCGAACAACATACTACCCTTTGTTTTTCACTGCCTTATACATTATGAAGACAATAGCATTGTACCACCAGAGACCGTGTTACAACATGCTGGCTACGAATTAAAACAAACCAACAGTATTGCAGTGTTGAAGGAACTAGCACCCCCAGAATTACTGGGATCGGACTCTGCTTTTGTGTTTACTGTCTTGCAACACCTGAGCACGGTTCTGTCTACTGTAGAAAAAGGGCGTAGTGCTTCTTGATTCATCTTTTACCCTGTGATGCTTTTAACACTCCGCTCCCTCTCCATAAAAAAAAAAAAAAAAAAAAAAGAAAAGAAGCCCCACAGTGTTACAGCAATACTACTTTTTTTCCCCTCAAATCAGACTCGGAGGATGTTGTTTTGTTTGTTTTACAGTGGAAGATGATGAACTCCCAGACTTAAAGAAAGATTCAGATCTGCCAATCATCCCTAATTATCTGGCAAACCCACCTTTCCCCTACGTTTATAACACCATGAGTAACAGTATTCCAGACCCCTCGGTGAATGGGAGCATCTCACACTTAGAATCGCAAGATACCGACTCTTCTTCCTTACCCGATGTGGAGACTTGTACACGGGCATCATTACAGCATGGGAACGCTGCTGCTCCCGAGGCGGCTGATAACACGGGCATCATTACAGCATGGGAACGCTGCTCCCGAGGCGGCTGATAACGGCGGCATGCCGTCACTGCCCAGAGGGCGTACTGCGCCACCACACTCGAAACCCGTCCTTCAGAAAGGCCCGGTTTACCAGGGGTCGGTGTCTTGGAGCAGAAGTCCCCCTTCGCCAGTTGGATCAAACCAGGCCGTACGGCCAGAGGACGGCTCCTGTATGGGGCCTGTGCCAGCATTTCAGCCGGTTTTCTTCACAGGAGCTTTTCCACTTAATATGCAAGGTAACAGTAAACGTCTCTTCTCGCTTTGTCTTGGAACTTCTGTCACCTTGGACAGTGAAAATAGACTCATCAGGGTTACGTGTATTCACAGCATTTCTACAGATTTCAGGTTCCCATGCTTAGGCATTCAGGAACCGTTTAAAGGGAATTAAGAGGCAGATATCCTGTTTCTGCTGGAACTGTTATTAAAATATTGATGAAAACATTTGCTGTTTGTCTGAAATGCTATAAAAGCATACAGACACCAGGGTAATCTAATTCTCTAAATAGCATACTCCAAGCTTCAAATAAGGAATGCGAGTACGCAGCTCAAGAGAGCTCAATCTGTAGACCTGAGTCTGAGGTGAACTATTACACGATCTGCCATTTCTGCAGGTAAATACTGCCTGCCCAAAGAGGGAAATCTGGAATTTCCGTTCCAGTTCAGAATTTCATTCTTGAAATAAAAGCTGTTCTGATGCCATGAATTAGCAAGGAGGAGAAGTTAAAAAAAATCCATTTGAATCGTAGTGCCTGATGACCGAAAGAATCAAAAACCAATAAAAGCAATCTTGGATTGCTCAGGAAATTGATAACCAGTTTAATCTTCTCCTTTTAAGTTAGCTTAAATCCAGCAAGATGAGTCTTCACGCAAAGGTTCATTCATGCATATACACACACTCTATTAGATTTGTGGTGATTTTTTCATACAGGTTGGTGAAAGTCAATCTCATGAAAATTGTGGTCATACGAGTCCAGTTGTTTGCTTTCTGAGGGTTCTCGTATTGTTACAAATGATACAAACGAGGTTAATAGAACATAGAAATATTTGGAAGTTAGTATGGAGATATCTTTTCCAATTCCTTTATACATCTGCCTATTAATGTACCTTTTTATTTCTAATAGAACTGGTGCTTAAAGTTAGAATACAAAACCCTAATCTTAGAGAAAATGACTTCATTGAAATTGAACTGGACAGACAAGAACTGACCTACAAGGAACTGCTCCGAGTGAGCTGCTGTGAGCTGGGTGTTAACCCTGAGCACGTGCAGAAGATCAGAAAATTACCAAATACAATGTTAAGAAAGGTAAGAAGTCTAAATTTTGAAGTGCAGTAACTTACAAAAAAGGGGTTTAGGTTGCCATTAAAAAGGAATAATTTGTTGGTCACCTGCATAGGCCCACGTTGCAAAAAACCAAAAAACCCAAAAACCAACCAACCAAACAAACCAAACCAAAAAACCCCAAACCAAAGACCTTACTTCAGTTTTCAGCACTCAGTAGTTGTTAGGGATTTTTTTTTAGTAAAAAGGTTCTCAAGTTTCTTGATCGTTTCCTTTCATAAACATTTGGTGTTGAGCCCAATTAATACCCGATTTCTCTACTACGCTCTCAAATTCAGTGCAGTGCCACACCACTGTGACCTGTCATCAGCATGTGAAAGGCCTGCAGCACTCAACGGAGTTTTGCTCGTTCAGCGAGGACTGTATGCAGTCCCTTCAAAAACCAGAAAGGTGTTTCAGAATTGTTCTGAGGGCAGGTCTCTGAGTGTAACTGTCTCTTCACTTCAGTGACACTTAACTCTGCAGCAAACAGAGAACGGACCTGCTGACCTGTTTTACTGATTCACCGTTGACCTTTCTTTCACTCTCAAACCCCTCTAGAGCATTGTTGGCATCAGTTGTGGAGCTAATCTGATTAGTACTAGATTAATAGACATCACTATACTGCATCTTCACTGACTATAAGGTGACTTAGTCTTTGTTAGTCAAGAAGTGGTGGCAGGGGAAAGACAAACATAAGCAGTTCTGTCACTTGCCAACTTGGGTTGTTGTTGAAAGGACTGTTTTTACTTCCAGCTCTAATTACGTCAGGCTCTCTGGGTAGGACTGCAGGACACTTACTGTTCCTTGAGGCGATACAAAACTAATTCTGTTTGATGCTGTGTAGCAGCAGAGTACAGCTGCAGAGGGGATCAGAGCTCGAGCCTGTACTGTGGGAGGGTGTCTCTCTAAAGGCCCTGCCTAAGCCAGTGCTGCGATGGCGTTGGTGGGCCGCTCTCGAGGAAGCTGCATGCAGGACCTTCTTGGGTAGAGGCAAGGATCAATTCATGAGCTTCTAAGAATTACCAAGGGGGAACAAAAGAGGAGTTGGGGGGGCATGCAGTAGACTTTTACAAGTGTAATTCCACTAATCGCTTGCACTCACCGTCGGTATTGCATTCCTTCTAAAAATAGACTTAAGAGAGTAGCTGAATAGGATCCCAGAATAAACATAAGATGCAACAAGATGTCTGCTTTCCAGTTTACTGTAAAGAATTGTCATATTTATGGGTAAATACATACCTTCTGTTAGTATGAGCCTATTATTTTAACTTACCTCTGCAAAACTGAACAGACAGTTTATCACCTAACAACTTATTGTATTTATTTAAAGGACAAAGATGTTGCAAGGCTACAGGATTTCCAAGAACTGGAGCTTGTTCTAACAGTAAGCGACAAAAACTTACTTTTCAGAGTCCCAACACTTTCTGAACGGAGTGGTTATAACAAGAAGGCATCAGAACTGACATATTAATCATTTAAAGAATAAAACAAGAGATTTGTGTATCTCATTTTAAAATTACATTTGAAATACAGTATCTATAAGGGCTAATGATGTGGGACAAAAAAAATCTATTTTGTTAACCTTGAAATAAACAAAAGATGTTATGCACAGTTACAGCCTCTAGTTAATCTAAGAGTAACGAGTCTGATACGAAAGTAGCTTAATGCAAAGGAAGTACTGGTAGAAGGATCTGTTAATGCAACACTTTTCCTTACAAAAATCTTGAAATACTGTAGAGTTAGCAGCTCTCAGGGAAAGGCTTACCTTAAACTGTTCTAATAATTTGTTTGCTATGAAATAGCGGAGGTACTCAAGCTAAAGAACCTGCCATGAAACCCATTTAATATTTGTACTGAGTCCATTACCATTAACGTTCACTTTTTAGATCATGTATTTTAAGTCGTATCTTATTTAGAAGGAAAAAGACAGAAGGATTTAAATCTGTGGAAGAAGCACAAAACTATGTCTAGTTTAAATACTATCAAGTGACTTATTACCTGGGATTTCTTAATCCCTGTTTACACTTTTCCCTATTTCTCAGGTTGAAAACAAAAAGTGATAGTAATTATCCAAATCATAAATACGCTCTCAACCAAAATCCCTTTTACTGTTGTCTGTCAATATATAGTATTGACATGTGCAATTTAAAATACTTTTTGTTACTGTATTGAAAACACATTTCTCCAATGATGCTTTAATTTCCCCTTTTAAAAGCACAAAAATTGTAATTTTACTTTCCTTTTACCTCTACATTCCTGAGAAAGATTGCGTCTTGAAACTTCAAAGTTGCCTGTGTAAAAAGAAACTAGTGAAATGCCCAGGGTTTTCTGGGCTGATATTAAATCTTGGTGTTCCTATGCAATGTATTTTCTTTTTTTCCAATGACTTGTGTGTACTCGCGTTGCTTATTGAAAAGCAAAAATCACTTTTCCTGTTCCTCTTACTTAAAATACAGAATTAGACTACTTTGCTATGAAATTCTGGAATAAATAAATTGAAAAGTATTTAAGAGCTGGATTTTATCTAATTTTTTAGGATTTTAGTATTTACTCAGCCATCTGCATTTGAGGAAGAGTTTATTCTGGTAGCCTAACTGTAAAAGTATGCAGTACGAATGAGATGAACGAACCAAAGTACGAGATGTAACAGGCCAACAGAACAAACACACCAAACTGGGCTGAATTTCCCACTGTTCCTTCGTCGTCCCCCTCCCTTCCCCCCAGTTGCTTTGGAAACTACAGCAACCAAAGTGTTTTATGGTCTTGTCGTCAAGGAATTTACAGCCCAAGTTAGCTGTACGTTGTATGTGGACCTGTAAATGGGATTTACAGAAGTAGCCATGCTGAGCAGGGAGCCACCCAAAGTAGCTGGAGGAAATGCTGAGGCGAGAACTGCATCGTAAGCTCTTACCGCTCCAGGTGGCTTTAGGCATCCACCACAGCCTCGCCGCCTTTCTCGGAGGCTGTGGCAGGCAAAGGAGTTCGTTCTTCCCCTGCAGTCAGGGCAGTCACCCCTGTTACAGCTAACACAATAGGAACTGGTACCCAAATTTACCCGCGCTCTCTCTTTCTCGTCCAGTGAATAGTACTTTGGGCAAAGGGAAGCAGCTTCAGCAGGAGTGACTGAGCACGCAAGAGGGAGCCCTCTCCCAATCTGCCGTGTAGTCGGATGTCCAGTGTTCACCTGGAAGCACAGATCCATGCAAACACCCAGATCTCCTGTGTGCCAATTAACTAGACCGAAGCTCAGTCTCCTAAGGCTAACAGTGGGACATTTTGTCACAACAAAATACCCTCTTCTGGAAAGTGCTGGAGGTTGAATGTGGTCCAAGTCATTGGCAAGATATTTTTTACACCAAATTGCTGGTGGTGTGTTAACTTCTGTATAATGGAATAATAGAACTGTTGTTCCTCGTATCGCACTTTGTCTATTGCATTCTCCCTGGCGCACAGAACAGATGGGGTTTAGGCATCGGCTGTCGCAACGCCGGCTAAATCCACGAAGGTACCAGGATTAACCAGTCAGACCTACTAGAGAAAAGCTCAGCTGTTGGGTTGATGACTTCGTTGTCACACTCATTATCTTGCAGAGATGCTGATCCCTATCTATGCATTCAGAGGAATATTTTTATACCTTATGCAGTTTGTACACAGAAGGTACTATTAACACTCCTAACAGTCCGATCAGCGTGTAATCATTACGTTACTGTGTATGATAAATAATTCATTACTTTGTGCTCTGCTATATGAAATGTTAATGTCAAATGAATGCTTGGCTGCAGATTCTTGTTTCTATTTAAGAAGTAGTATTTGTAAGAATTAATAAATGATTATTTTTGTCTTCTCAAAGTTTTTCTGAGCTTTACTTACGGAAAAACATAGGAACTTTTTCTTGCCAGGTAGGTTTCTAGAGTGCTTGGTGGAGGAAGTGAACAACGAAAGCAAAAGACATTCTGTCAGTCAGATCCTGGCAGCAAATGTTGTTTAAACACAGTACTCCCTTTATCTGAGGGGGCTTGGTTATCAATAATAAGGTAGATATTTATTTCTGCAAAAGAAATCACATATTATTTCAGGCGATTAAGTGTTCAATGAGATAAATTATATACACATCTGCTCAGCATGCGTGTTCAGCTTAAGTGGAGACCTACTCATAGTGACTTCATACATAAGAGAGAGAGAGCAAAATTATCATACTGCTGTGCCAACCATGTCCCTGCAGGCTTATGTGGAGTCTACTCGGTAGAAATTGTGTCGTTCATGATTTATATATTAAGCCATCTGTAGGTTTAGTTTTAAATACACGTTACTTGTAATTCTTACGCTGAAGAGGAATTTCAGAATGCTAAAGTTGCCCTGGGCAGGAATACCAAAGGTCCTGGGATAGCTCACAGCTTTGAGGCCGCAGCATTCAACTCCCTTGTGCTGGGGGAAATACTGAAAGGAACAGGTTGGAACCACTCGGAGATTACACATTATTTCACTATTTTTCAGCTGAGTCACTGCTTAACTGGGCCTGTCTTTCCACTTCAAAACCAATGAATCCTTATGCAGAAAACACACAAAAGAGGTGTATTTTGTACTGTTAATATAATTTACTAATCATAAACCTGAATACAGTACATATTGCCCTGTGATACATTTTCTTGGCAGAATGTTTGGCATTCTTTGGGAAAAAGGCATATAATAAAATACTTTATGTATATAGAAAATATTTAAAAATATAAAATTCACTTTCTGGTCCTTATAATTGAAAAATACTTTGTTCACATATCACAAGTTTAGTCTACTACAAAAACTGTTTTGTAAATTACAGTACATTCACAAGTCACTTTTGTGGCAAGTCATTAATATTAAAAAAAAAACCAAACCAAAAACCCAGGGGGTCTTCTTTTCATGCTAGTCCAGCATCTTTGGCCATACTGTAGAAAATACCCTTTGATGCTATAAGGCTTGCAGGTGTATCGAATTCAGCTATGGTTCCGTTGTCTAGAACAAGAACCCTGCGCAAAACAAAAGGTGGTGGTGGTGGTGGGGAAGATAAGTCAGAAAATGCAGAAGAAATGCGATCATAAAGCAAACTGCTCTAATCTTTGCCTTGCCTTTGTTTTGCTCGATTATTTTCACACCTTGAAACACAACAGATGATAAACATTCTCCCTGAGCTGCTGTTTGATTTAAAAAGGTACAGGACAGTCACCGTCTCCCAGGGGTAATAAGGGGTGGGGGAAGTGTCATACTGGTAGTGCTGGAATTGAAAATATAGTACCAGAAATCCAAGGAGATAAAAGCTCATGAAGAATAGTAATATATTTCAGAGTAATTAATATGACATGATGTTAGTGAAAAAGTTACAGCAGCTGCTAGTTTGAAAAGGATCCGTAAGCTTGCTGACAGTGCCATTAGTGCAACTGGGTAGTACCTCTTGCGCAGCTCTGGTTAGTGAATAAAGAACCCGTTTCTTACGCCAATAGAAGCAAAGTCGGGTCTGGATACGCTAGGATTATATGGCTTAAACATCATTGCTTACATACTACCTGACAAGAGCATCAGTGTGACTATCTAGAGACAAACCAGACCCTTTTAAGTGCTGCTTCACACAGCCAGTAAACCGGTGAGCCCCCCCCACCGCACCAGTAAGAGATTTTTACCTTGTGTAATCCATAATTGTGTTCAGCCTGTGCGCTATTGTCAGCACTGTGCAGTCTTCAAACTGGGTCCTAATTGTCATCTGGATAAGATCATCCGTCTCGAGATCGATAGCTGCCGTCGCTTCGTCTAGGATCAAGATTCTTGTCTTGCGAAGCAGTGCTCTCGCCAGACAGACGAGTTGCCTTTGGCCAACGCTGCAAGCAGAGACAGAGCTTTCACAAACGAGGCCCCACTGCCCTTAGCTCTCCACTGCTCAGAATCACTTGTGCTAGAGCAGGTTACTCATCAGGTGAAGTTACCGAACAAAAGAAACAAACAAACAGATAGTATTCAGCAAACAGCCCAGTCTGTCCACCCTAGAGCTAATAAGTACACGTTGCAGCATTACTCAGCTAGTTTTAGCATATGTGTTCGCTTACTGCCTGACCCAGTACTGACAGAGCCACCAAATGCCCCCTTTCTATCACTGTGACAAAAGCCAGGGAAACTAATAATTACAATGCTTCTGCCTGAGTTTTCAGAAACACACACAGTTGCAACAACACTGAGCATATGCAAACTTAAAAAAAAAGAGAAGGGGGGGGGGGAAGGAAAAAAGATCTGAGCCTGTAAGTCCTTTCTACCATCAAAGAAAAAAAAAAAATCTGGGTGGCCCACACGTCCTCCCCTGCCACAAGAGCACCCCAGACACAGCCTCTGCGGGATGAGGAGGGAGCTGAACATTCATCACATACATAATCTGGTTACACCACAGACTCAGAAGCCAACGCAGCACTTCAAAGCATGGCATTTTATCATGCTCATCCATGTCTTCATGGGTCTTCCAAATAACAGTGGAAAATAAACATTCCTAAAGTGTCAGTTTAGGCAGAGGACTCTTATTCAGCACAGCAGTTATATATGTTATCATGGCATTTCCCTTCCTACCGAACCATATTTAAGGGACTGCCTATTCCTAATACCCTGTCATCCTGAGACTTCTTTCTTTACTGATAAGACAGGATTTTGGTTTGGGAGAAATCCTTCCCAGCAGCAAAGAAGAATCAGATCATTCATGGCAGAGGCAGAACAGTAGGCAAACGTTTGAGCCTCAGTGGTTTGCTTGAAACAGGAATAGGTGGCTAAATCATTTCAGACACGACAGACTGCAGTGTAAACCTGTGCTCAAGTGTTACTCGCTGTTACAGCTGAATGAAAGCTCAGTGTACGTTTCTGCTCCAAGCATTCCTTACCTAAGATTTTCTCCACCTTCTGAGCATTCATAGTCTAACATGGATGGCTGACTACTGACAAACCTCTTCAAATGAGACAGTTCAAGAGCTTTCCATATTTCTTCATCTGAATACTTATTAAATGGGTCCAGGTTCATCCTCAATGTTCCAGAAAAGAGAACGGGATCCTGGATATAAAACCACCTTTCATTAGCTTTAGCTGTTTTAAGTATAGATATTATGAGTTACTGCTTTGAAGTCTCCATTGCATTGCAGGTAGGCCACCTCCCAATCCCATCCACTCTGAAAATACTTTACGTTATACACACTTAAAACTCAAGTTCCAACTGTAAAGATGGTTTATCCTAAAGCCTGTTTTATCACCCAGCATCAGCTTATAAGGTGGCAGGACAGGACAAAAAAAACCCAATTTTCTGAGTGTTACAAAGCATTTTCCTCTGTGGATAAACCATTATTTATGGTTTGCTAAGCTGTTAGAGATCCTTCCTTTATTGTGATACACAGAAACAGTACCTGAGGAATAATTGTTAGCCTCGATCGAAGGTCATGGAGACCAATCTCTGAAATTTTCACACCATCGATTTTGATTTCCCCTTTTACAGCTTCCAGGATCCTAAAGAGACAGAGCGTCATGGAGGACTTCCCTGCTCCGGTTCTGCCAACAATTCCAATCTACAACGAATTGCAGGTTTAACAGGAAAGGATATAGTTAAAACCAAAACAAAACCCAACAAAAAGCCCCAAAAGAAACCTCCAAGATTCCTCTAAGAGGTTTGACACAAGATCTGAATCTCGGAAAGAATGTAACCATCCTTCCCTAGAAACCCGTGTCATACATTGTAATGTATATACTGCCATTCCCATAATTTGAATGATATTGCATATAAATACATACATAGGCCTAGAGCCATCCTACATAACTTTGGGTGATTAGCTGAAGTACCCATGTTAGGAGTCCAATCACTCAAGGACAAGAAATAAAGGCTTTCCAGAGGGCAATTCAGACTTTACGGTAAGCATGTGTGTCTCCATTCCAGAAGGCGGCTGTCATCCTGTCTGCTTAGTGTAAGGATAATTCTCTTTTAATAACAGCCTGTTAAGTGGAGGACTTTCCCATGCTAATTGTTCTGTCACCAGCACGCAAACCCCAGAACTTGCTATTGAAGCATGAAGAAACGAATCTCCCAGAACAAAGACAATTTCCTGATACAGGAAGCATGCCAAAAATTTCACAGGGAAAGCCAGAGAGCAGAAAAAGCTGGAATTCCTTCTCCCATCTGCACTGCTTCAGAAAAGCGTTCTTGTCACTGAATTTTTGTCACTTGCGCTGGTGCCTCCTACGTGGTATACGGTAGGTAGCGTGTTGCCAGCCTAACTTGGAAAGCCCAGAAAGTCCCATGCAAGTGGTCCTACTGCTTCCAGCCTGGAGGATGCTAGCACACCGACAGCACGGTTGTCACTGCCGGCTCCTGCAACGCCAGCTTGAGTAGGTTTCCACCACTGGGGCAGGCATGCTTGTACACCTTGTCCCCTACTCCATGGTTGTCACTGGAGGCCCAGAGCAAAAGTTCTAGCAAAGACACACAGCTGGTAACTCACCTTCTCTCCACCGTGCACTTGGAGGTTTAGACCCTTCAGCACTAGATCCAGGCCCTTCCTGTACCTCACTGAATAATTCACAAACTCCAGCTCTCCCTTGGATGGCCAGTCTTCCGGAGGACTCTTGCCCTCAATGATCCAGGGAGCCTAAGGAAAACAGAAGTCAGAAATGCCTCATATTTTTAAGAAAAAAAATAATTCAAACTCAGATACAAACATTAGCATTTGTGAGTTACTAGAAATATATCTGATAAATCAAATCTCCATTATCAAATACATTTATAATAATGGGGGAAAAAAATGGGTTCCTAAGTATGCAACCATTTTGGTCTTTGTTGTGAAGTTTACAGGAAAAAAAGTCTGAACATATAGGGCCAAATCCTCAATGGATATGAATTTACATTTTTTCCATTAACTTTAATATAACACTGCCTGTTTCGTGCCAGCTCAAGCTCTGGCTTATGACATGTATCATGCACCTTGACTAGCTTCCTTTTAGCTTCCAGATTAAATACTTGATCTCCAGAACCGTACGCTGCAGCCCTCCTCAGATCCTCCATTTCCTAATTCTTAGTCTCGCATCATGTACACAGGGCTAACAAAACCCTGTGTGTCCACGGAGCAGATTTCCCAGCATAGCTACATCTACCACTTTTAAAAGTCTTTGGCAACAAAAATAGATGATCGGATGATTTTCCTGGATTAGGTAGTACAGTGTTCCTAGAGATGTTCTTCTCTCACGGGAGATGAGGACTGATTAAGCTGATTAAATAGAAATACTATTGAAAACATGTGCATAGCCTGATAATTGTACTGCAGCTGCGCTCACTAGCAGGATCACAGCACCATCCATACAGGTAGGACTATGCATCAGACACTTCAAACCCAATGGGAGCAATATTCTGATGGTGAAACTCATCTCTCTTGTGCTATAGCCACTCACAGTAGCAGAAAATGAGATGCTAAGCACAGGCTGCATGACGGCAGTAATAATTTGGAGCTGTGATAGCATAAATTACAGTTCAGAGTGTGACATTTGTTCAGGTTAAATGATAACGCTCTCAGAGCAGGAACTGTCTCTCAAGAGTCTAAAGAAAGACCATGTAAATGTGTGCATTAAAATTTCGCCACGCTTGTTGGTGAGCATGCTTGACACTTGGTAGCTGACCTCTGTTTCAGTTTCTGAATACTCTTTTATTCTTTCAACAGCCACAATGTTAGTTTCAAGTTCAGAAGTCATTCGGACCATCCAATTCAGAGACAAGGTCACCTTGGAGAAGACAAGGAACAAAATATCACCCACAGAGGAACAATATTTAATAATAACAACAACAAAACCAGACACTGCTATTAAGACATGGATTCATATTAATATTACAAATGGAATAATTAACTTTGCATTGACATTAATACAGTTACTGGGACAAGAAGTCTACAGATAATCAGGTGCTCACGTGAAGAAGCATATGCCCCCCACGGTGATTTAACAAATGGCCCTCTCAAAAAAGTTGGTTGGAAGTCATTCCCCTAGTCATGGGTCTCACTGGAAAATTGCTAACAGCAATCCTGCACACTCATGGTATCTAAAAAGCTTCTGGCAAGAGCGAGGCCATTAAATCTGCTAAACTGTCCACAGCTTGGGTGAGTACAGTTTATCTTGCCTATCTATGAATCCTACTGATCTGCCTGTGATTACCTGGACACACCGATGTGCTACGTAGCAGGCGTGATGCAGAACATGTTAAGCTCATGCTGCTCAAATGACCTGTTCTTGGTGGGTGCACCTGACACTTCCCGAGCTTCCTGCATGCCGCCGACTGGGGATGCCGGGGTGCAGCACAACCTCGGTGCTCCCAAAGTGCCCTGAAGTCCTACTGCGTGCGAGCTTGCTGATGGTCTGTCAGCATTCAGTGTAAATCTCTACTGTTTCCAATGTCCCACAACTCATTTTTATTATTCCCTTATTAACTTCAGCTTTAACAAGCACTTAAATTATTGCTAATATATCCGTACCATCTACAAAAATGCGAACCCATCAATGAACAGAAAATTGTAGTACATACCTGTAACGCATAAGATACTGAAAGTCCTACTAAGCCAGCATTCAGGCTGTTTTTACCAATCACAGCAAAAAGGGCAGCAAAAAGGACAATACAGTTCCCCACAAATTCAACTCGAACGCCCAGCCACCTGGTAAAAAGACAGACGTAAGGAGAGCGGTAAATGGTTTCTTGGCCCAGTTATACAAACACAGGATTCTCTAAGTGGAAACAAGAAGTTATATGCCTTTTTACCTGTTTGATACTATGCCAGGGTAGTAACTCTTCTGATTTTCATCCATCTTCAGATCACTGATGTCTATGAAGGACTTCACCCTTCTATAGGCTCTGATGACACTGGCCCCTGATACTGTTTCTGAGAAGTGTGAGTAGATGGGAGATCTGCTCACAGACTCCAGACGCTTCAGCTGGCGGGAGGTAGCTACATAGAATCGCTGCCATTTTTTGGAGAAAATTGAAGGGTACATGAAATACTTTCTCTTTTAATTAACAGTGAAGAGTTTTTTAGGTTAAGGATTTAAATGAGATTGCTACTGATGCACTTCAACCCTCCAAAATATTCTCTATAATTAAGAATAATTTCAAGAGAGTTATCTTTGCTTCATTCCACAACAGAGTATTGGTTAACTGCAATTTCTATAGATAAATTCAACTTACAGTCTATGTCCCTTTAAATTTAGTTAATATAGCCTAACAAAATGAATCCATTTGTAGGAGCCTCATTTTCCAAGAAAATGAAGCATGAATTTGCACCTCTATTATCAGGTCTCTATTTACAGTCTATAAAATACGCTTCACTTTTGCTCAGAAGTCAATAAAATCTATGCTTTTTATTTTCAACACTAACTCCTCATCACCTTAAAAACTTGTCAATATGCCAAATATATACACACTTCAATATAATGAAGTGCACTGCAGAACTATCTCTAGCAGTAGGCTTATTTGTTATCACTTAAAAGCAAAAAAAGGTTATGCCTATGTATTTCATGACCACATCTCACAAGACATTTCTTTTTCTGAGAGAAGTAAATAATGTTTTGTTTGCATAAACACGTAGTTACTTCAGATATTTCAATTTTCCCCCAAATTCATGTTGTTTTTCCTAAAAAGAAACACGAACAATGGAGTCATTGCAATGGTAGTCGGATATTTTTCCAGTTACCTGAACAAAGAAGTACAGAATTGCAAGTGGAACTATAACCACAGCAAAGAGCGGAGTACTTGCTATAATTACAATCATCGTCGATAAAGAGGTGAAGAATGTTCCGAGGAACATCAAGATGGTCGGTGGGATTACTTCATCGATCACGTAGATGTCCTTTGAAAAGCGGTTGATGATTCGGCCCGTTGGGGTGGTGTCGTAGAAGGACTGCGGGGTGTGAAATTTGTTCTCCAGCAGAGCAGCGTGGAGTGTCCGGGCCGCGTTAATGCCTCCCATGGCCAGGGTAAAGGAGCAGATGAGTACTATGAGGCCTAACAGGTGAAGAGGAGACGTGTTAACCAGCAAACACGATGTTCCCAATTCACGGCTCTTTGACTCTCAGTAGTTTCTGTTGTGCTAGAAGGTTTTCTTCCTTTACTATATTCCCCGTCCACCATTCACTTACCATGCACATTAGCACTACGGCACTGTGGTCACTGCTGCCCAAGGCACAGGAAAATGTCCTGCAGGATTTCACCATGCTGTCCACATAAGACAGATACACAACCATCTTCCCTCTGCTTTCTGCAAGCCTCCATGAAGTCCTAATGCTACAACTTCGTCCCAACCCTTCAGTCTCTTCTGCACTTAAGTTTTCATGTTTTCTCTCCAACTTACCTCTCTCAAGCTTCCATGTCACCTGTTCAATCCCCTCCAAGGGCTTCACACAAAATTAAAAGTGTTGGGCTGAGCTCAGACTTTGTAGCTCCAGGTTATGTTACTTCCCTTGCTTAGGATAGGATTTGGGGGGACAATTTTGGGCCACCAGCAACTGGTGCCGTGGCTTTCCCACCTAAGTCCTCTTTACTAAACATTGAGACATCATGATTTTATCTGGTCTCACCTTGCAAGAGGCCCAAGGCAGCATAGACTCCGATTCGCATGGCTGTGTTGTGCTGAGTCCCATTTATCACCGGTTCGTTGGTCCAGTCACTGAGCCACACATTGGCCCCAATGGCAGCAGCATTTTGACAGCAATATAGGAAACATATCACTAAAGAAATGACAGGGCTGACAGCCTTCATGTATTGCCAGAACACCGTTAGCTTTACCTGCAAAATCACACACCAGAGCTGGTTTGTACAACTTACACAATCAAGAGTTTAGAAAGAAGAAGAGAAAAAAAATTCTTTGTCAGAGGAACTGCTAAGTTCAAAACTGCCCAAACTCTAACATACCACAGAGAACAGTTCATCTACCTGAGCTCCACATCAGGGTGATGACTTTCAAAACAAGTCAGAAACTTCTCTGAAATACTCTTTTCCTCCATTTTGAGGAACTGTATTTTATTAGTGTTGTGGGGTTTTAGTTTTTAAGACTATGGGGGGGGGGGGGGAAGAAAAGCAGCTGATCAAATAGCAGCAAAGGATGGGCAACAAGAACAGGAGCCAAGTTTTTCAGGCAAAAGAAGCAACTTGGCAGGCATATCGAGCTCAGGACTACTTTAAATGGCCTATTTAAGGAAAAGTGCTGAATATGCCTCCATTCAGGTGTCTTTACAGCAGCTTAAATGAGGTACCAAATGCTAGTGCACCCCAATAGGAACATAAACAGATGATGCTTGTGGCAAAAAGTAAAGGTGCTATCTCTAAGGTAGTGCAAAAAGGCAGAGAAGCAAAAGGAGACAGATATTCAGGACAAAACTCAGTCTCTAAAAAGCGTAAGAAGGAATCATTAAAAGAACAAGTGTTGTTGATTAGGGACTTTGAAAGCTAAAATAATCCACAGAAACAGTTAATTATGTGTCTGTGCCATGGACCATGTACATCAGACTAAACAGGACGCACTGAGCCTTCTGAAGTGAAGGGAAGGGGCTTTCTTTAACAAAACCTCCCTGCTCCTATTCCATCCACTGCTCCTTTCTGTCCCTTTCTTTTACTTTTGTATTCCCATCTTCTCTTTTTTTCCTTCTCTTCTCTTTTTCACTCCTGTTCCCATTTCACTCCCTGGCCCTGCTCGGGGAGAGTACAGCCCCTTTTGTACCTATAAGCATAAAATGCTCTCGAAGATGGGGTGGCGGGTACCACTCAGAACAGATCCGCTGGCACACAGCAGCCAGCTGGCTTGTATAACCCACTGCTGCGGTTCATCAAATAGCCAGTGCTGCAGCTGGACTCAACGGCAGCCAAACAGTTTAAAGATGAACAGTGCTGAAAGCTCTGCAATGCAAAGGCAGGGCTGAGGGAACGCCGTGCTACAGTGGTATCAGGTGACTGTGGCAGGAGCTGGAAGGGATTTTTTTTTTTTTTTTTTTGTCCTCTTTCCTTAAGTACATAGCCCTTGCCAGGTGCAGAAAGCTCTGCCAAAATCCCAAATTGGAATGATCAGTGGCCACCAGATTAATGCCTAAAACCTGCAGTCATAATTTATACAACACATTTAACAGAACTGGATCAAATGTAAAATTATTTTTTCAAACAGAAAAAAAAAAATGTAGAAAAAGGGAGGGGGGGAATCAAACCATACCGTTCCTGTTTCAGTGGTTTCAGCCTGAATAAGTTTCTCGTTAGGATTTTTTCTTGGCAGAGGAGGCTCTGCTGGCTTCTTTTCACAGACTCTTCGTTTCGTTGACATTTTGTTGGGACATTCTCCTCCCTCAGAAGATATTACACTAAGTTGCCTAGTCAAAACAAAAGAGTCATTAGGAGGAAAAGGGCATATTGTGGCAGTGCTAAGGCAAGACTGGGATGCAGCAGGTTGGACTCATTCCCAGCTCTTCTGCCGAGTTCCCATGCCAGCTTCACTCACAGCTATGGGTGCTTGTACCACCCTCTGAATGTTCAGTGATGTTCAGTGATGCCAGAAATACAGTTCCCAACAAAGGTTGTGGCAGGGCCTGGGCTCTTTGGTAAAGGCCTTTAGAGGCTTCATCAAAAGACAGACATTTCAAAGCTAACCCCTGAGCTTCTCTGTTTTCACATCAACAGTAGCTGGACAGCATCTATGGGTATGGTTATGAAAACTTTTAAAGATTTCCAAGATTCCCAATGGAAAGGCGCAATGCAAAGGGTTTATCTATCATGCAACTGGTAGCAGTTTAGTGTTGTGTGGGTAACTACATACAGCGGTGTTACCTGAGAACCAGAGAGTTGCTTTAAGAAATCGGTTCAGTTCAGATTAAAAAGAGGATTGCAGGAACAGATGTTTGATCTTCTTTGCATGTTCTTTCACCTTTATTTTCAAAAGGACACTAAACCGATTTATTTATGAGCAGAAACTAAGGAAACTAAAGCCCAGACTGAGAAGCAGTGTGTGACTAACATCTTTCAGATATGTTTCACCCCAAATGCAGACTATAAACACATGAACCTCATGTTTACCTAAGAAACTGTTTGCGGACTTCGTTTGTCACGGGTTCGTTATCTGCCAGATCGGTGTGGATGCTGAGGGTGTCTTCAGCTAGCAGGACTTCTTCCTCCTCCAGCACTGCAAGACAAGATCACACCTCAGATTTTCTGCTGAATAAAGCAGAAAGCACAGAAAAACGTGGCTGTACAAAGCAAGTAATGAAAAACAATACCGCAGCAGGAAAATCGTAGTGCATAAACTTCCCCATAGTTTTGCTTACGTCCCTTCTGTGCATCACTTCTCCTAACTAAATTGCAAAGATCTGGTGAGGCAATGCCAAATGCATTTACATCACATTCCTTTAGTGCATCAGAAATGCTAAGCAATAGCATTATAGTTGGTTCTAGCTAAATTCACTTATAGGGCACGCTCTAGGCATGACCTTGGGATGGGGGAGTCATGTCAGGAACTACTGCAAGCCTCTGCTGTTGGTAGAAGATGTCATGCATGTTCCTCTCTGCTTGTCTGGAGAGAAGCAGTGCTGCAATCAAAGAGCGTGGGAACACTGTCGCACAGAGGAAACATTTACTGAAATGCTTTAATCTTGTATCATTTTATCAGAATCAAACCAAGCTGAAAAGTAACCCAAGATTAAAATGTCATTTGAACTTTGCTATATGAAAAAAACAACAGCATCTAAACAGAGAAAAAATACCAGACTCTGGGTAGCCCCTTTGATAGCAAGCCCAGTTTGTTCTTGGCTACTCCATTTTCCTGCTGAGCTTGACCTTGCTAATTGTAAAATAAATTCCCAACTTTAAAATAATTTCTAACAGAAGAATTGCTTTTTTCTAGGACAAACCACATGAAATTTTGAAAGAAATTTGTGAAAACATTTATCAATAATACAGACCTGGCCATAGACAATAATTTTCATGGTAGTGCAGAAAGGCAAATGCCAGGCTGTCATGAAGAAGCAGGGGACAATTTATACAGAGAAAATATCTTTAATCTGGTTGACAGAAAAAGACATATTTTAAGAAAAAGCAATACTGTACTTGTTGGTTCATCCTCTTCAATATCTTCATCAAGTGCATAATTTCGCAGGAATTCTGCAAAGGCCTTGTTTTGTTTCAGAAGGTCTTGGTAAGATCCCATTTCAGAGATTTTGCCATCTACCAGGACAACTATATGGTCTACCTGAGGCAGGAAGCTGATGCCATGGGTCACCAGAATTCGGGTCTGGATAGGGAAAAAGAGAGGAAAACCACATCTCTCAGTTGTCACTGTGGGGACTAACACTACTCAGCAGGCCAAATACTACCACATTTTTGGGACAGGGAGTGAATTATCATGTCAAGGTGAAATGCCAGGGGAAATACACTGCCCTTGTTAGCTTGAAAATACGTACGTGAACTTACCATGCTTCCTACTGCATGCTGATATAATCCCAGAAAGAAGTAAACCAACTGAATTATTATTCCCCCTTTCCCTTGTGCTGATTTTCTTTGCAGCCCTTCCCTTTTGAGCTCTGAAATAGTCTGAGAAGATCGTAACAGGAGTAGAAGGGGAACAAAAGAAATTGCAATTTGGTTGCAAGCTGCCAAATACTTCTGTACAATCAGTAAGCTGTTACAACTTCTTCACTGCACTGCCTCTGAGTAACAACAAGCAATACTAAGCTGACAACCTTTACAAGTTTCTGCAAATGTCTTGGTTTTGGAGATCTCATAGTAGGGATTTTAAAAGACAGACCAGGTTTCTGCCTCTACACATTCTGACTAGATCACATCACTTCTGGGCATGCCTAAATAGCAGCTCACCGCAGAGTCTGTGCTGTGGGGAAAAGGTGTCCACATTGCCAGTTAAACACAGAAATTCAGGAATGATTCAGCACTCAAGCCCTGGTGGTGAAACAGCTTTCCCGTTACCCATCAGTGCTTCTGAGTTTGTGTGCATTTTTAAGAGGACCTAAATGCCAGCTTACTTTTCCTTTAAGTACCCCATCTGGACCAATAACTTTGTCAAAGATGTGCTTTGCAACATGCGAGTCCACAGCAGAAAGAGGATCGTCTAATAGGTAAATGTCAGAGTTGCTGTACACTGCACGAGCGAGGCTCACGCGCTGCCTCTGGCCACCTGAGAGGTTGATGCCCTGAAGGGAAAGAGGAGAGAACAAAACATATCACACAACTCGGTTCCAGCAACAGCTATGACTTTTTATGGCTCTCACCCAGTCAAACGCACGGATGCTAAATTGAAACATGAGATGCTGAAGAGAATAACTCACTCTGAGCCAGAGACAGGAACAGAACGCCTCTAAATCTGTTTGTTCACTGCCAAACTTCCCCTCACCCAGCAATCTGGAGATGGAATAAGCCTCTTGCTTAATAAGCTCCTAAAGGGAGCTGTTAAAACGCAAAACTATAAAAAGGAAGACCATCAACCAGAATGCAAACATTCAAAGCAGGGCTGCGGCACCTGGAATATCTTCCACATCTCTCACCTTACATACAAATCTACATATTGACCCCACTTCATGATATCCATCTCAAATTTAGTGGCCTATGAAAAAAACCAACTCTGTTGGTAATCGCAGATGTAAAAGTTTCTCATTAAAATGAGGTGTTAAGGGATGATCATATCACTTTTTCACTTGATGCACACCATATGTTCCCTCCCATTTTATCCCTACAGGAAAAGGAAGGACATTAAGTATTCTGGACAGATGCACCTTTACAATTGGACAGCAAATGGAGGATGCTCTGATCTTCCAGGGCTAGATGTGCAATTATGCATCACAGTACAAACACATGCTTAAAGTTAGGAACAAGTTTAAGTCCAACTACCTTTCACAAAACTGCCCCGCGTGTTTCAGTGTTGATTGTAGCAGGGACGCCATTGTAAAGTGCTGACTTTACAGCATTCTCTCTTTAGCTAGACAGAACAGGAATCACCAAGCAGGTCTGACTCGAAAAAAAAAAAAAAATTACCTTCTCTCCTATCTCAGTCTGATCTCCTCCTGGCAGCACTTCCAGGTCAGTTTTTAAAGCACAGGCCTCCAAGACATTTTGGTATTTTTGTACATTAGGAGCTTGGCCAAACAAAATGTTATCTTTCAGTGTGGCATTCTGGATCCAGGCTTGTTGAGGCACGTAAGCAACAGAACCCTAGAACAAGGAGGGAGAAAGGAAACCTCTGACTTGTAACAAGCAGCAATTCATGCTTACAACTCTGATTAAGATCTGCAGCACGTAGATATAGCTCCTGTTTGATATACATTCACATTATACATATACGTGTGCTAATTGCTGATGTATAGTCAATAGAATCAGGAAAGTCATTTCATTAAAACACAACTGAACAGGTGTGGGCAAACCCAAACACACACACAGACAAGCTGGCGTAGGAGCAAACAGAATTCCCTCTCCAGCCTGAGGTACATTATAAGCAATGGCAGGCATAAGCAGCACATTTCCATACCATCGTTAAATGGCACCGTAAACAATACCAACCTTCACAGCCACTTCTCCTTCCAGCTTTTCCATTTCACCCAGGAGAGCAGACACCAGAGAAGACTTCCCACAGCCAACATGGCCAACAATGGCAACCAAAGCACCACTGGGGACCAACAGGTTTATACTGTGGAGGAAACAGGCTGGAAATTAATTAAACACTAGTTTACTAAAGACATTATGGGTCTTTAAACCAGGGTTGAAATACACGGTGGCAAATCAGCCTGACCTCAGCCTAACTAGACACAGTAAGCATAGCTTGGTCACTGGTCTTCTCCTCCCTTTCTTGTGTACAATCAACTGTAACCAGAACTGTAGGAGTAAATAGAAACCCAGCATTAATCTATCTTGTTGGTGGTTAAATCAGTAGGATTGGTAGCAAGCCTTCTAAGACCCTTTGCTGTGTCATATCAGTCCATCAGCAAGTCAAGCAGGGTTAATAAGCGTTTTGAAAGCAGGCAATCTTCCAGAAGTCTTTTGGTTTTCTATTTTAAAACTAACAGCAATTGTACGACAGTAGTGAGTGAAACATCCCATCTAAAAATGTTCAAACCACTTTAGCACCATATTTCTAGTGCTAGTAAATAGGGTTCACAATGACAGAACACACACAGAACTTTCTCAATTAGAATCCTTTACTGTTTTTCCCACTATGTTCTTAAAGGTACTGCTTTAGGTCCTGGTTTTGAAGGTGAACTGATACAGAAATGACTGATGGACAGTCTCTTTGCCAAAGTGTCTTTCACTAATGAAATTAAGCCAAACTTCTGTTTGCACAGATTCTGATGCAGAACTAGGGCTCTAATTCTTATGCAGATTCTTACCAAGCAGGTAGTTCATGTTTTGAACACTGCAAGAGTTTTTTTGTTTGTTTGTTAAAAAAAAAACAAAACACATTCAAAGCAGGAAAACTCAAAAGCACTACAATTTTTGTTTCATTGTTCTTTCCCTCTAGCTGAGTTTTGCCTTACTGCTACTTTAGGAAGTCAATGGGTAATTTTTAGGCCCAGGTGGCTAGCCATTTGAGCTGGAGATGCATGGTTCTTTCTGAAATAAACCCCAGAACACCGAAGTCAACCTGGCTGCAGATTTGGTTGCCTGAACCAGACTGGCTCCTTTAAACTCTAAGCCTCTTGCTTGCAGATTATCAACGTATAACCTGTTAACATAATACACTCAGCACAGCAGCACGAGCTCCTTGGACTGAGAATTCTAAGAATACTATACTTATCAGGTTTCTGTGATTTTGATCCGACAACAAAGCGTAACGTAAGAAAGTATATGCTTCCAGGCAAATTTTGTTTGTATTCATTCAAATAGGCAAATGAGCACAACATGCACCCCCATAGTCTGGAAATGGCCCAGGTACAGCCACAGGGATGAATCTGCCACAAGACTCTTAGAAGAACAGACCACTGTTCACACACCCAAGTCCAAACCCAGACATCTCAACTGACCTCATAATCCATCAGATCAATTTGATTTGTCCAACACTTCAGTTTAAAAAAAAAAAAGTCTATTTAAGAAATTTACATCGCCTTTCTGTCCTTTAATAGGTAACTATTTTATGCTAGTCGCTGTGGAGTTAAAGCCTTACAGCACTGTTCTGTAAAGCCTAAATACCATGAGGCATGAGGATCAGCTTGACGTTTTAAAGGCAGAAGAAATGCACATACGGGGTGTGTGGAAACAACCTTTTCCAGAAGTGAGCCTGCAGATATTACTAGACAACTTTCAGACAGATGTCCCAGGAACCAGAAACCAGGAAGCAGGTAGATGATGTATTGCAATTGCATAAAGAAATCTTACTCTTTCAAGGATGGCTTAAGCTCCTTTCCCCAGCTAAATGTCGCATTTGATACACTGATGGCATTGCCTGTATGTCAAAAACACAACAATAGAGAAGTCAGGAAACGTATTACACAGAATAGTACGGCTGAGAGACTGGCAGACAGAGGAATCTTTATGGGTGTTTCACATACACTGCAGTTCCCTTTTCTACTGGCATGGGAATCACAGTCTCATGACTGTGGGTCACAAGACAGGCTTGTTCAGACTGAAAATAACTGGTCGCAGCTTAAGCTATAGACTGTGAGCTTACAGACCTATAGAGCTGAAAAGCTGTCCTGCCTCACCCTGCCCCAGTGAGGCTGGTCCCAAAATTTGCTGCTCAGAATCCCCGTGCAACTGTTAGCACAACTTTACTTAAACCACTTTCAAGTCAGTAGGAGACCACTGCATGCTGTTGACTTTGATGTATCAGATTAAATTTGCCTCTGCGCAGCTTTTTGCTTGCCACACTAACAAGTTACAGATCTGCAGGCTTTCTTTACCTCCTGGTGGGGTGGTGTGTAACAGTAATCGAATGACAGCCACACAGCCATCCCTCCTCCTCCTCTGTCTACGGCATCACACACAAGAGAAGTTTCAAACCACAGTATCACCCAAGTGCATTACATGAAAACACACATTTTTTTGAGACCACCTGGTTTGCTCATTTGTCTTGGGATATTGTTTCCAACAGAAGAAATCAAAACTGTTTACAATGTTCCTGAGCATTGTGCAGTGTGAAAGGTTTGAGCAGGTCTTGCTGTGGATGTACTTCATTATTCAGTGCTGTTAGCATCCAATACATTGCAGATGCAAACTCAGGCCAAATAACTCAGCTCAAAGCTCAAAAATATAGCCAGAAACTTTTGTAATTTCCACACAGCCTGAACAACAAACACATACTTTTCAAAGCAGCAGCTTATTTTTTTTTTTAAAACCAGAATTATTATTGTTATTTTCTTTTTGCTTTTTTTCCATAACTCAACCAGTCCAAAACAAATACAAGATGTTTGTTGTATTAGCATAGTTTAGAAAAACACTGATGTCTTTACCTGGTGCAATCACTTTTGTTTCCACACAATTTGGATCAAGTTCATCATGACTCAGGAACTGCTGAATTCTCTTTAGGGAAACGCTTGTCTAAGAAAAGAGCATGGCGTTATTTTATCATTCTTTTAATGGGGACTTAATGCTCTTACTACTGAAAAATAAAGCATGCAGAATGGCTTAAGCTTTCACGCCATGGGCTTCCTGAACAGCGACTCATTCTTTCCCTGCAATCAGTCTTACTCTGAAATTCAAGCTTTTAACTGTGAAATTTCTCAGACCAGGCTGAGTTCATCCGAGTGAAGCAAAATTCACACAGACAAGCTTACTCAGAAGATGTCAGGCTTTCCAATACAGGGCAGCAGTAGAGAAAGGATATTAGAAAGAAAACCAGCTAACAGGCAGGTGCAAGGGATCTCTGCGTTCCAGAAATCAGGGACATCTGGGGTTCTTTTTGTTCACGTTGTGCAAAACAACTTATGCACCAGATCCTCCTTACCTGCGCAACATTGCTAATAACTTGTGGAAGCATATTGAGGGGAAACTTTAAGATATTAAACAAGGAGAGGGAGACAAAAGCCTTTTCTGCATCCAGGATATTCTTCTCATCCACCGAGACATATACAGCAAATGTCGTCAATGCTACCTGAAAGCCAGAAAGTGAGTTTACTGCGAGACGTGTAATATTTTGACATTTTAAAAAGCAGTCAAGCCTGATAGGCATCTTTGAAATAAAAGTATCAGCAACGAAATTGGGTAAATTTTCCGTTTCTGACCTTTTCAACATGCTTTAAGAATGGCAAGTCATATAAACAAGTTGATACAAAAAAGGGCATGTGGAATACAATAACTTTCAGATTACTTATGGCTACACTTAGTTGAACTAGGAGATTCAAGAGGTGAACTACAGAACTCGGGTAAATAAAAACGAGAAGTGGTTATCTGGCCGGGGTTTGGCTGCATTTCCAACTCTGCCCAACTGAATTTTCCCACTGTAAACTGCAGGCTAAGCAAACAAGACTTACTGATCAATAGGAAAGGGAGTAAAATCCAAGTTATTTGCTGGTTCACTACATGACAGGGACCATCCACTGTGGAGGGACCATCCTATGTGGTAAACTAACGGTGAGCAGGAACGGGAGTGTGTAATTTAAGGAAGTGCATTAACTTTAAGGAAACATGAAAGAGGCAGGATCTTGAGGCCGTTAAGAATATTTCTGCAGGGTTGGGCCTTTGATCTCGAGACCAGTTGGCTAGGAATACTTTTGACAAAGCACTTATCTGAATGTTTTTATTCACCAAAACCAAAACCCTTTCTGCAAAACGGATCACAGTGCAATGAAGTGGAAAATAGAGGGAAAGAGAAAATTGAGGAAAAAGCATTTCAGAATTGGCAAGGTATCATTTGGGCTTTATTTATTACATTAAATCAATCTTTTTTTTGGTTGTAGAATAATTTAACAACTCACTCTCTCACTAAAACAAGCAGAGCACTGTAACACGAAAGACAGAAATGGGAGCTTAAGACAGACATTGTCCTGACTGACTCAATTGAAATTTTTTTTGTTATTTTTGCTATTCATAAGTATCTCTGAGGTTTCAAATTCTAGTTTCAATTTGTTATGGGAAGTACTTTGAAGTGGTTGGAAATTCTCCCGAGACAGCTATTCCCAGCTTCCACTGGCAGGCTTTATCAAGAAATACTTTAACACCAATTAACAAAAAGGCTCTAGAGAACAGGGAACTTTGCTTCAAAGCATGTGAATAATTTTTTTTAAAAGTATTTACACTTCATTCCTATGTACATTTAGCAAGCAGAAAGCCTCACACTTATCCTTCAAGGATGTACTTTTACATCTTAGAAAGTCATGCAAATTCACTTTACCAGGAATGGTGCACTGATCCATGCAAAGGTGGACAAAGAATTGAGATAGGCAGATTTTTTCAAAACTTGCAGCTCATTCTTTCGTATCTCCAACACTTTTTCTGAAAACGATGGTTCCCAAGCATACAGCTTCAGCACCTTTATGCCACCCAGAATCTCATTCATCAATTTAATGCGGGAGTCTTTATATCGCATTTGTTCCACCTAGGTTATTAGTAAACACAGGAGACAAGAGTGTCACAGGAATGACTAGAAGAGAGCTTTCAACATGTTGTCTCACAGCTGTGATGGTCCTTGGGCTATTTCTAGAGAGGATGCAAAAGGTAATTAAAGAAAGCCAGACTGTTATCAGTAAGCTTACTGTGCAAGTATATACCTCCAAAGAAACCAGAAATCAAAGAAAATGGCTGAAAAGCAGAGTATAAAAGCTTTCCACTCATCTTCACTGTTAGGGGTTACATTTTCAAAACCACCTTAAAGAAAGATTCAGGCACTTCACAAAAATACTACCCTACTTCTTCCTTTGATTTCTTCAGATTTTTTTCCCTGATATGCATAGTTGTATTTCTTAGGGCATCCCTTGAAAATTGTGGTTACTCTCAGTTTATTTTTTTCCTATACATTAGAATACAGTGCTTCATTCAGTTACTTAAAAAAAAGATTAAAAAAAAAGGAATCCCTGCTCAGCTGTGTAGACAAAATGAAAAACTGCATTCACACACACACACCCCCCCCCAAGTTATGCAGCTCTGAGCATCTTATAATGGGCAAGGGAGAAAAGGAATGTTAATACTAACATGTCAGCATCCAAGAGATTTAATGGGAAGTCTGGATGTCTCTTTAAGGCACGTAATAATACCACTCTGTTACTAAGGCTGTGCTTAAATGTCATAATTTATATTCGTTTTCCAACTCTTACCTTTTTTACATCAACAGCTTGATTTTTTTTTTTTTAAATCTTCCAAACAGTCACTGATAGGTTGCACAGCACGAGCCACTTATTAGATTTTTCTAGCGCAAAGCCAGAGGGCACTATTATATTGGGTTTTTCAGCCTTCCTTGACTAGAGTTGACTAAGACTACAAAGAAAGGAATAAAGGATCCTTTTACCTTAAGATAATAATTCAAATTTAGCCCAGCTCAGTAGCAGTGAAAGTCAACACTGGCTATTAGCATAAAAAACCAAGCTGCCAGGCTTCAGTTCCCATCTCTGAAAACAGTCATTCACAGCTTAAAGAACAACATTTATTTGCCCCTTCTCTAGACACTCCTAGAAGAAGCTATCAGGTGAAGGGATATGGAGACAAAGAAACTTCTTGCTAATCCCAGAAGCTGCTCCAACAGTATGAAGAGCCACTGACTCAATGCCACACCTTTCCCTTAAATAGCATTCAATTCACTGTGGAAAAACTATCTGAGAGGATACAGTTATTAAATATATCAGCACAATCTTACTCACGAGTAAATTGGTGCAAATGGCAGCTCTTTAATGGCTAAGACAGCCACTGATGCCTTCATTTCTCATAGCACAGCTGCCAATTCAGATAACGTCACCTTCTCTGCTGGTACCTTACCTGGAATCTTCTGGTTTTCATTGCTATTGCAGAGTTAAATGGGATAAGTAAAACCATCACGGCAACTCCTGCCAGCACAGAAGGCCCTAAAGTCTTGATTGAAAGAAAAAAAGGTAAGTTGTTGTTGTACCCAAGTGTTGCTGTTGTTACGCAGTAAAACAGATTAACTGCATAGAAACATTTTAAGGATGAAAGCCAGTGCTCAAACTGAACCTGGAGTAAACCAGAAACAACTTCACTGTAGCAAAGGAAAAATTATGGTTATTCCAGGTGTGATTTGTTTCATGTTGACTTGCACAAAACTTCTTTATATGGCATGATATAATCTTTATACATGGCTTACATTTCCTATGCCCAGGGGTTTTTTTGTTTGGTTTGGTTTTTAAACCATTTCCCTCAAGCTCTCATTTGTATCAACTACTGGGAACACTGTGATGAGTCCAAGACGAATCCTATCAAAGCATGTAGGGACAGAGCAGACATAAAGGCTATCTTTTGCTTCAAATGCCTTATCTTGCCTACCAGCTGAACAAAATGATTAAGAGATTAATTGATCGTGTACACCAGTACAAGCCATTTTACTACAAGGCAGAACAATGAGTTTCTAAAAAATCAGTGGTGGGTCAAATTAAAAAAAAAAAAAAAGCTTGCACATCATTTAGACGAATTCTGAAAAAATGTGACAATGTCTATACCTGCCAGAGGAAATACAAAGCTAGAAATATCTGGAGTGGTGCAGACCACAACATGTTCAGGAAAGTCATCAGGTCCATGAAACGTTGGGCATCCACTGACATCAAGTTGACAATTTCTCCAACAGTTGATGAGCGCTTCGCTGAGTTTGTGATGACTAAGGACTGAGAAATAAGAGACATTCAGTGGACTCACAATCTTGATATGTATGGAGAAACACAGAGAAGAAATCCTCTATTATTAGCAAAACAAGACACACCTTGAGAATGTGCTTCTCCAACAAGAATAAAATAATTCACAACTACATCAATTCCTAATCTCCAAAGAACAAGACTTCATGAAATGGTTTGCTTGTGAGCACCTCTATCTCAAGTGGTATGTAGCATTCTGAAGAAAACCTAGTTGCATCTAAGTCAACTCATAGCACAAACACGCTATTCTCCTGGATCCCTCTTCCAAATATTTAAAGTGAACCAATATTTGCCTGTGATATGTCTGGTGACCTACCAGTACAACCCCATGAAGTTGCTAATCACTAGAAAATTCTGTAAAGTATGATAGAGGTACTCCTAAAAACTCACCAAAACCCCAATCTTTTATTTTCCAGGAGGCTGTTCTTATCCAATATGCCTGCTCTTCCCTGAGTATTTGAGAACTGAGGCCACTTGCTTGGCTATACACTGGTGTTCCAGCCCGTGAAATGCTTCCAGTCTTACCTTTCGGTATATCACTCCAGTGATCCCAGTCCTCAGCCTCATCCCAGTAACAAAGCAGTACTGGAAATGCTGGTGAAGTATGAGTGTCTGCAGCACAGCACAGATAAACATCAAAGCTGCAATCAAAAATCCCCACCAGGCTGGGGCATCTTTGTTCTTAACGAAGCCGATTAATACACTGTTTTTCAGAAGATTAGGGAAAAGGGAAAAGAAACAAAAATTAAAAACATGCAGAAATTTTAATGGGACATAATACAGCCTCTCTCAACTATGGCAACCTGCCACATCCTCTAACCACAAAAAGTAAACAGCTCTCCAGGATGCAAGCTGAGTTACAATTTCAGTCAAACAACAATGAGAAGACACAACAGCAAAACCTTAGGCTTTTCCAGTGAGAAAGTCCATTTGCAAATGAGCCTGTAGAAAATGAAATATTACAAGAGACTCTAGGTTTCCACCAAGATCCAGCATTTAAACACATGGCTCACTGTCTGAGCTCTGATAGGCAGCCCCTCAGGGCAAGAGGTGAATGACAGGACACAGTAGGACAGTGTAGTAAAGCAGGCGAAACCAGCTTCTTACCCAAATCCTTTTCAAGCAGCCTGAGTGCTTCTGCCTGGGGTGTTTTCCCACAAAAAAGCTAGATTAAAAGACATGCTCCTGGATGGATGCATAAAGAGTTCTTCACTCCTACTTTTTTTGTAAAATGGTAGTACCATTAAACTGGCTATATCATCTTTTATTAATAAGCCATTTCTTACTACACACAGCTGCTCTCCCTGCGAGACCTGCACACTGTCACATAGCAAACAAGCAGAACAACATATGGCAATACCCAGTGTTCTCAAAAATCACATTTGTGATTTCAGCCTACTGACCAGAGTGTTGAATTGTCAAAATATGGGAGGAACAGAGATTTGACTCCATGGTTCAAATAACCAGCAGGGGGAAAATACACCTGGAAATTACAAATCAGGCCCCAAAGCCTTGTATTAGAAGCATGAGGTTGCTACATCTTTCTTCTTCCAGCCCAGAGAGATCTTCCTTCTGCACTGCACCGGTTGTTCATGCTGTAAGTGGACAGCTTCAGGAAAACCTCTTCCTCGTAGTCCCAGCATGGGATTCAGCAATCTTTTTAGAAACATAAAACTATCCTGCGTGCAACCTGCCAGACAGCCATGGCTTTTTCATTTTCTCTCACCACTAGAAGTTCATTTTCCAAGACTGCAGGAATTGAGACTTGAGAAGAAATTCCCCATCATATGCCTTGAGATATCACTGACAACATATCCAGGAATTTATGCAAGTTTGAGAAATTCCCAGAATAGATTATACTTAATGTGTTCTCAGAAGGAAGCCAGCTGCCTCCTCTTCACTAGGGACTCTGGAAGAAGACAGACTGTAAACTATTAAATGTCACCATACTGGGTCAGACCCTCTTTTTAGCAAATTTCTGGGTATGTTACAAACCACCCACAGCACAACATGATCTCAGAACACAGCTCCACAGTGGTGTTATTTTAAGAGACACTCATATAGGAGCAGGGCCCTCTCTACTCCCCTTCCCCACATCCACCTGTGGCCTCCATCCAAACTCCATTCCTCTCTCACGCATTAACAGGACTATGTGCTTTTCCATTGATTTGGAAATAAAAAAAATAATTGTTTGACACAAATGTTGGTATTTCCACTGTTACATTCTTCTTAGTTAATGATTATCTGATTAAATTCTCACTTTAAGAATAATACTAACAGAGAAAAAAATGTGGGGATCATGCAAATTCCTTTATGGATCAGGCTGAGCAACTGGTCCCCCTGGAGATGGGAGATACAGGTGTTCCTCATACAAGGAGAGTTTGAGGACATATCACTTTTGTCAGGATCTCTCTATTTTTTTTTCTTTAATAGAACCATCATTTTCTTTCACATGGAAATTTACTGCAACTGTGCCCCACACATTCTCATTGCTGTGCACAACTAAGAACACATGAACTCATCTAAATGGTCCAAAATCTTTCCCAGATGACAGCGGCGTGGCCAAAGCACCACATACTTGAGCATCATGCTTCATTTGTATATCAAGTCACGCTACAGCTGCGACCACCACCAGTGCATGTGGTTATCAGATGTACAGAGACTACTGGATCCAGCAAGCAGTGCTTCGCTTTGATTTCACAAATAATCCTTTAAAATGGGGAGAAATTGCTTTGGACTGCTGCACGGAGCAACAGGTAATTTGTAATTCAAAGCTGTCTACTGATGATGGGCGATTTACAAATCTTGCATTTCAGTGAAGCTTGCTCAATTTACAGCTTAGTCCACAATAAAGAACTCCTGTCTTACGGTGTTTCAGTGGGAAGGTGGGGGAGCATACACATGCAGCACTGTGAGGGAAACTAGCTACGCATTTCAAAAATAAATACTCCGTGCCAAAGCCAAGCCTCCATAGGGATTGCACATAGAAACTACTCACACAGTAAACCAACCTTAACAGCTGCGGGTTGACGAAAGAAAGTAGGTCTTGTATCAGCTTGAAGAAGGAGCCAATTAAGAAGTATGGCCCAAAGGTCCTCAACAAAGCTTTGAGAAAGGAAGGCTTTCTATTGTGCTCTTTATCTCTGATCAGAACTTCTGCTTCCTCTGGACCATCACCAACATGATTCAGCACATAGTTAGATTTCTTCATATATGTCACCTCTTCTTTCCTAGGGGAATGAAACAAGCAATTAGAGACAACTGACAACGAGAACGTAATTTCCCTATGTGTACAGCACTGCAGTAACATCTAAGTCTGCTCCTTTCTTTGCTCTCCTACTGATCGACAGCAAGACTTTCAACAAGATCTAGATGCTTTTTCTGCAGTACTTATGAGTTGTACTCCATAGGCCAGAAAATCAGTCACCGCAGGATGAGAACATGGCCCAAAGAAGTAGGAGATGAACGCCTGACTTCCTCTGGCAGAGGACAGAGTTGACCTTGAATCTCCAATTTCTTGTAAAGGAATCCTCTAACAGTTGCTATTTACATACCACAAAAGGCACCCTCACCTAGTCCTTCTGAGACTGTATTCGTTATTCAATTAGTAGCTGTACTAAACCTTTAGCCTTATCTGATCACACAGCTGCTTTCAGAGAAGTAGCCTGAATCCCTCCAGGGAGACAGACATTGAACCACATGCCAAGCTAAGAGAGGAAGCAGGCACAGCCCTCTCAAAATACAAAGTTTTGCATTCCTGAAAACTTGAAACAGTACAAACCACAGTACCTCCAAAGCTGAGCCATCTTCGAGATCTGGGCCACAGCTGTCCGAGGTTCTTCCAGGACAGAAACTTTGGGTTTAGGTGCCTAAATTTTACTCAGATGACAATTTAAGCATTTAAACCCTGTTTGGCTGTATCCCTTTCTTACTTTGTGCCTCTCTTTCTCCATCTGCAAAATAAGCCAACGAAAGTGACCTCTTCGGCAAAGCTCTTTGAGACTGACTGATGAAAAATGGACCCAACAGGTCCGTGCTGTTCTCCAGGGCTCCAGGTGGGTTTTCTAGAAGCACCTCTGGGGTTTAGGTGCCTGACTTCTGTTGCCCGTCAATAAAGAGGGGGTGCTCTGGAAAATTATTTCCTCCATGAATTGCTCTCAGAGAGCAGCCTGGCAGCTTTTCTACCAGCAAATACCGAATTGCTGTTGTTTCTTGGGGGCTATGGGACCTAGAGAACAATTTCCTGAATGTCAGCCAGGAAGGTTAAGTCCAGGTGGAGCAGGGAGAAGGAAATTAGTCTGGGGCACATAAGCCTTATAAGAAGGGACAGATGAAAGAGAGACCCTAGAAACAGTGAAGACTTACAAGAAGGCATTTGAAAAATAACTTGTAAGTACTACCAAGTGAGGTTGGATTTATGATTCTTCATAAAGAGTGTTTTTTGGAGCTGGCTGGCTGCAGAGTCAAATAATTCCAACAGCCTGTGAGTATTCAAAATGATCACCGTGGCTAACAGTCCACAGGTAGAAACTTGTTCGCATCCTTTCAAACAAAGGTATGTGCAAATCCCAATTTCTTTGCAATAAAGTTTGAGGGCAGGGGGAGAACCTAAACCAGACAATTTATTCCCCACCCACCCCCAGACAAGAGCAAACAGTGTTGTCTTTGTCCTTCCAGATCAAACCTGGAGAGTTTATGAGCAAAGCCTTATTTTTCTGGCAACCAGGCTGTTAAACTCATTGAAGGATTTGAAGAAACAAGACTACTTGCCCCTGGCTTTGTGCTATTAAAAATGTTTATTACAGTGAGCTAACAGCAACACAATAGTTCTTTAGCAGCAAAAAATCCCAAAGGGAGAAAATGCACTTCTAGTGTTTACTACGGGTAGCTAGGTGAGGTCAGGTTTTCAGCAGTGTGTGGGACTGCTCACACCCAGCTTTTTATCAAAGCAAAAAGCACGTGCCTGGTTTCCATTATTTATGGCAGGGCAGATAATAGATGCTGATTATCTCATGGGAAAACACATAGCTTTCTCAATGGTGATGACAAGGCCCTGCATCTTCAATTTGTCTTCATAAGCATAGTCTCTAAAATCAGAAGCTAACTAAAAATGAGGCAAAATAGATTCCAGCGCTCTCTTCTCCATCCAGCACAGCTCTAACTTTCTCAGAAGCAACTGCACTTATCAGCAAAGTGAGCGAGTAGAGACTTCAGCCGTACAGGCAAAGAGAGCAAAAGCAAAGGAAAAATACTCTTTGCATGCTTTATTATCTATAATAACAACTTAAATCCACACTGATCTCTCCTGTAACTCATTAGTAGCAAATGAATTATTAGCAATTATTTAACAGTAATTCACAAGACAGCTGTGAAGCAAAATGTAAAAAAGGTTTTGTAGGTTTAGGAACAATAGAAATGTGATAATCATTACCATAAAATAAGTTTAAAACTTTAGCTATGCCAGAGTTGCAACTGATTAAGTTTTTAAAAATAAATTACTACTATGTACACTGCAAATATTTTCCATGGCACTTTCAACACGTGTACAACTTTACACAGCATTTTTAATGTCATAAAAGCTTGCTCAGACCAGATTTAAAGAGTTAAAAAAAATATTTACAACGGCTCCCAAGCAACTACCACTAATGTTATTTGACATTAAGTAATTGAGAATACCTACTTATAATTGAAGAATAAGCAGAGCCACAAAGCTTTTAGTTATTTGAAACCCAGCAATTTGGAGTACAGTGATTTGCTTTGTTTTTGCTCTTTTCCCCACCTTAGAATCATTAATATAGTTGCCACAAAATTTTACCTGAGCTAAATACAAGCCAGAATTTATGGTTAAATGCCAGCTGGACCCAGTTTCTATGAATAATTTCCAAAATGCAATGAATCCCATGACAGAATTCCAGGCACAGTTTCTGGTTTCTCAGCAAAAGTTTTCCTGGACCCTAGGCACTTCCGCACAATGGCTGTGCTCTTACTATATAAACGCCTGGGGGAGTAAGATTTATGTCTGTGCAAAAAGACCAGAACCCAGACAATGCACGTTATTCCACACCATAAAAGTAGAGACATTAAGAAAACTAAAAAAACCCCCAACAAATTAAAACCACAACACACATACACACGAAGCGCTAGTGGACAAGCTGCTGGTGTTAGTGCTGGAAACCTTTCAAATTTTAGCTGCAAAGTGGAACTCTCCACATCACATTAACCTTGCCAAGAACCTTACAACTCTCTCCTAATATTATCACATAATAGGGTCTTTCCAATTTGGCAAGGATATGCACAGAACAGAGGAAAGCCTCCACATGGAGAAGAAATCTCCAAAATGAAAGGAAATGGAAGTGCAGGCCTCCTCCTTATTGACATTTTTCATTTGAAAGACACTATTATCACATCTATTTGTTTGGAAACATTTTGGACACTAACCAGTGGGAGAAGGAAATACAGTTACACAATAGATAATTTCTTAAGATTAGATTAGGACAGAACGTGCAATAAAAAGGATATCCTCTCCAGCATGGATGTAACTATATGCAAGTTCTGACCCTCATGCCATTTCCATCAGAGACTATGAGAATTTTGCTGCTAACTTTCTAGGCAACAGGAGCAGGGTCTCAGCTCTTAAAGCGGGATATCTCTTCCCCTCCTGCCTTTCACGTTTTGAGTTTCATATCTTTACTGCTAGGAAGTGAAAAGTTGCTCACTGCTAAGAGCCTTAAGGCTAAAAATAGTGTCAGGCCAAAAAACTCATGATGGGGATGATGAGGAATTCCTTTTGGTTTATGGTGCACAGAAGTTGTGCTCTAACATGCACAGGAGGGATGCAATTATGGGGTTGGACATCTACCAGCTCAGTGATGAAAGTTGTTCATTTTCTACAATCCAACCAACTCAATCCCTTGTGCTTATGCATCTTCAGCCCTTCTCCACGTGGTAAATGGCACTACCTGCCCATGTAGATTTTAAGCACCTAATTAAAAAGTGTGTCAGTGGTACACAAGCCCCAGAGGGCTCCTGCTTGCCTCTGCCCAGACATATTAAAATAAGCAAATTTGACTGTTAATATGAATGAAGAACAGATAGGTTGAAGAGGTAGGTGCCATTTTCAGTTGGCTCATTTTCATGGATGAGCAGCTTACTGATGTTGAAACGACTAGGATCAATCTCTGTTTGCAGACTTGTTCGTATACTTACTGTTTGCACTCTGCTTTTTCTTTGTCCCACTCTTTACTTAGTTGTTGCACAATAATTTTTGAAGTATCATCTTCATTCAGTGACCACAAATCTTTATCTTCGAGGGGCCTTTTGTACCCAAGAATTGCCATGCTGCACATATAGAGAAAAAAAGTCCAATTCAGTTTGGCTAATAGTACTTAAAGTATTGCTAGTAACCCTGGGACTATTAAGCTAACAAAAGCAAGAAGATACATCTCCACAGAAAAGGTGATAATTATACCTCCATCTCCTTTTGTTCCTTATATCGATGTTTGCAATTTAGGAAAGGACATTATGTAATTTTGATTACACGTATTTTATTGAAAACATCACTTCAGAAAAAAGGACAATAAAAAACAACTACCAGAAGTATTTGAATGAAACTGTGGTGTTCAATGAAAACAGTGAAGCTTTAGAGGTGAAAATAACTAAGTCTATCTGGAATAACTGTCAGAGGTGAACAAAATGCAGAAGTGAAGCTCATGTAAGTTAAAGGAAAATCAGATTTCTCTGAAAACTACAGTTCCTCAACTGTAAGAGGAATTTCGTCAAGGGATACAAACGTCTAGTTGCCAAAAACCTTGATGGGGAATCTGAGCATTCAAAACTCTGGAAGTTTAGAAATATCTCACTCTCTCACTAAAAAGAATTTTACAGGGCTGTTGCCAGGACAATAAAGTTACATGGATGGAAGAATGAAGATCTCAACACCCTCAGCTACTATGGAAAAACTGGGTCTTAACATGACCTTTGACAGCTGTTCCACTTCTTTATCATGGAGTTGTAGGAAGCCCAATCTCAAATTTGCATCGTTAATACACATGCCTTTTGACAGCAGTATCAGTTGGTGGTAATCATTTGCATATATAACCCAGTTTACTTTCCCTCTCGCATGGAAAATGTCCTTATAAAAAAGCATTCACCCATGAACCTGAACAGGAAACAATATACATCCTCAGGTGGGTGAAAGGTTGCCACAATTAATCTTGTGGAACACAGTCTTACATGTTGGTTTAGGTTGTACTCCAGCATGTGGTAAGCACAACCAGGCTGTACACCCTATTAGTCATGCCACAATTGTTGCCGCTCTTCAGAGAAGTTTGGGCAGCATGAACACTGTGAAAGCTGTTTCTAAAAAGGCAAATGCTAGAAGTGCTCACACCACTGTGGATGAAAGAGCGTCAAACATCAGCTACTTACAGAGGAAAAAATCTCTGTATCGCTAACTCTGTACAACACACACCACAAGTAGAGTTTGGGGTTGTCAGCGGTTGTCAGCTGTCCAACAGCTTGAAAAGAGAAGCCTACCTTGTAAACCACCAAAATGTCAATCTTGACAGGAAGCCTGAAGTTAATTCTGGACATGGATTCTATAGTAAAGTTATGGGAGAAAAAACCAAAATAAATAAAGACGTACCATTACTTTAATAAGACGACAGTCTATTTTGATCAGTTTTGGTATATTACATGTATGTACCTATGTCCTGACGAGACATAAAATTGACTTCTTTCATTTCCCATGTCATGCAGAACTCTCTTTATCTTTAAAAATTGCTTCATATACTGCCTTTAAATCACACTTATATAAACTGAAATGTCATTCTATGGTTTCTGAAATGTTCATTTTAAGAAATGAACTCAACTTCTCTCTCAGCTTGGTTTAAACATAAATCCAATTATAGAGACCATTTTATGAATTGGAGAAGAAATTTAACCTGTGACACCACTAATGTCTTCTGTTATTAATGTTTTTCCATATCTATTCTGAACACACATAGAACTCATTTCTAACTCTAAATGAATGTTAAGCAAGTAGACCACCATCTCCACAAAAACCACTCTTGAAATAATTAATATTACACTTCAATGTTCATAAATGTGATTTAAACTGCTGTGAAGCAGCAAGTAGGAGAGCTGCTGTCGCTACATAGCTTCCGGTCATTACTGATGGCACATATAATGGAAAAAGGCTTCAAACTCTAATATTGCTCTCCATACCCAGTGTTTTGTAAGGGGGTCACTAACTACTGCAATCTCAATGACAATTCAAAGCTGTTTTCAATGAAAAGTATTCTCAGTGGAACTCTCAAAACATGATATAGTCTGTAAAATGCAAATGAAGCAAAGTAAAAATGCTTACAGGATCTGTATTAACAGGGGAAAAAAATGGAGGCTTTTCTTTAAAACATGAAAGGATCAACTCAACGATTATCAAAGCAAAGTAGATGTAAAACGTGGTAAACCTGAACCTTTCATTTACATGGCCCTAGAAGGAAAAAGAAACGCAGTATATGATCGTTTTTATTGTACTTCCCAGGTCCTCCCCAGCCCCCCCAACCCTCTCTCTCTCCCCCCCTCTCTCTCCCCCCCCCTGCCTTTTTCACAGCTTCTTTTGGCAATTCCTTTCTTCCTCTACACTTGAATACAGCAAAGTAGTTGCCAGCAGGAATTATCTTACGAAAGTATGCACGTACTCTGTTAAGTGCCTAAGAACATGCTTATCTCCAAGCTTTTCATTAAATTATGTCAAGTTCAAAGTCCTTATACATCTTCACTGCAGACACCCTCTGGAATCAGGGCTACATGACACCCTTTTAAATTACCTCCAGGGGTTCTTGCAAGATCATGTCTTAAGCATAGGAATTGTCAACCCGGATCAGAGAACATCCATTTACTTTAGTACCTTGTCACTGACAAGCAGTGTTAAATACTTTCAGAAGAAGCTGCAAAAAACACTGTATTGTATAACACCAGTTCCATCTGCTCTAGAGGTATTTCCTTTCCCACTCATATGACGCTGCAGTTGACTTAAAACTTCTTGCTGTGAGGGTATGTCCCTTATACAGCTCTTTCATACCCTAATGTAGTTGTGAATGCTCTCATTGTTCACTTAAAATGTTTAAACCTTAAGTGCAAGAGAAAGAATATTTGGTCCTCCACAGTTGCAAGAACAGGAGAAACGTTACCCATACCTGTTCTAAGGCTCTGCACCCATAATTTTAAGTTGATTAAGGATTCAAACATTGATAGTCCAATATTTGTACTTATTCACCACTACTACAGTTTTAAAATTGACTTTAAGTGGTGTTTGAAAGGGTCTCACCACAATTGCAGCTATTTGCTGAAGAAGTTCTGCACAGACTGTCATTTAAGGTTTAATTCAATCTCCGTTGGAATATTTACAACAGCCTGGTATAGCAAAATCCTTGCTAAAAGGATAATGCTGCTAAAAGTTACAAAAAAGGAAGTATAAAAAAAAAGAAATCAAACAGAATCAACACTGATTTCACTGAGGATAAGCAATCACCTTAATGTTTTTCAAATACTCTTTCACTCATAGCCTTTGATGATCTCATCACTGAAGCAATCTGCTTTGCCCTACTTAGTGGAATTTGTTTCTGTGAAAAACATAACAACTTTCTTACTGTGGGAGAACCTGATATGTTTTCAAACAGGAATCATAGCAGCCCAGGTTTCTTTCCTCTCCCTCCAACTTTCTGTTCTCTATTTACAGCCATAGTTGGAGTCAGAATGCTGTCCTCAGCACATCAGGCACTGACAAAAGAAAGCCTATGGAGCTGTATAATGTGGCCAAGCTGCCTAAGCAAAAAAGGGACATTACATATTAAAATGCATCATCTCCAATTACTACCCATCCCTATTTAAGCAGGGGAAGGAGGCTGCAAAAGGGAAAAGGGAAGGGAAAAAAAAAAGGGTCTGTTCTAATATATATACCATGTTGGTATAGCCCTCACATGTCTATCAGGTTTCCAGTATAGCCTTGGGCTAAGCAAAATCTGCTTTTTGACTTTGCATGAGAAGTCCCAGTTCCCTTCAAGTTACACAAGTCTGAGTCAAGGCAATGGAACCAAACTTCTCTTTCTCTCTGGCAAAAGCTGGGCTCAGATCTGACTCCAAACTCGGTGATTCATTCCCTTCACAGAGATGTTAATGCTACATTTCCTGTTCTCCAAGTGCTAACAAGGATGGCATGTTACCTGTGCTGTTGTAGTCATGATCTTAGACCGGAAAGGCCCCACGGCACAGAGCACAGACAAAAACCAGAAGATAACGAGCACTCCAGAGGACTGAACCCCTCTCAGCCTTTCGTATTGAATAAGCAATGTAGCTAACAGCTGTAAAAGCAAATACAGGAACACGTGAACACAATCCCGTCCCACTGCTCCCCTTATTCACACTCTCAGTTGGCAGCTGTTACAGACATCATCATAGAATCATTGAGGTTGGAAAAGACCTCTAAGATCATCGAGTCCAACCATCAACCCAACACCACCACCCACTAAACCATGTCCCTAAGCGCCTCATCTATACGTCTTTTAAATACCTCCAGGGATGGGGACTCAACCACTTCCCTGGGCAGCCTGTTCCAATGTTTAACCACTCTTTAGTAAAGAAATTTTTCCTCATGTCCAATCTAAACCTCCCCTGGCACAACTTGAGGCCATTTCCTCTCGTCCTATCGCTTGTCACTTGGGAGAAGAGACCGACCCCCACCTCGCTACAACCTCCTTTCAGGTGGTTGTAGAGAGCGATGAGGTCTCCCCTCAGCCTCCTCTTCTCCAGGCTAAACAACCCCAGTTCCCTCATCGACAACAGGACCTCTTTGAAATAAGGCCCCATCATAACTTCACAGAAGTCAATGGCAAAACCTCCTCTATCTAAGGAAAGCAGCGAATAACGTTACAAAATAATTTGGTTTTACTGTTTTCAGAGCCTCATCTACAGAATTCAATTTTTAAACCACACTTTGTACCTAGGGCTAGGCACACTTAAATATTAGCTACAAACATTTTAAACAAATGTAAGAGCTGTCATTTCTCCAGTCCAGATGGACAATCATGACTTGTCTAGAAAACAAGATTTTTTTTTTTTTTAAATTCTAACCAAGGGAATTAAAAATTTAATGGGCAAATTTTACTGCTTCATTTTTCATACAACAGCCACAAGCCTGTTTGTCACCCTAGGCAAAGCAAATTTGGTTTCTGTTTAACAGAGGAAGAACCACCAGATAAGAGACACAATTTTACAAAGTCCAATACGATACTGAACAATGCACAAGCCATGCTCTATCATATCTCCCTGTTTAGGCAAAGTCATATCCAAATTCTCTCCACACCTGGATCACAAGCCTGGAGAAACAGATGAGAGCAAAGTGGGAGGCAGAACAATCTCTCCATTATAAAGATTTTAATTTACATAGCTGAATCTACATGAAAGAGATATCTGTAACTGCAGCCTTTTCGGTAAGCAATACAAGTACTAACAATTCCGTTAAAAGAGGACAGGATAAGGCAATGAATGCAGAGGAACCCTTTCCCTCCTTCATCTGCCTAAGAAAGAGTTATTCTTATTGGTCACAATAAGAAACAGCTACAAACCACAGTGATGCCAACGATCAATGGAGTTACAAAATAGACTGGTGGAGGTGTTCTGTTTTGCAGGAGGTCGTGGAAAGAGTAGAATAGATCTGCCCAGCTCACGCACCACAGCAGGACACCAAACAGCTGGAAGAAGTCAAACAGAAACAGCATTTGGTAAACTCATCTCCAGCGGCAGTCAGAGGGCTAGCAAAACCGTTACGATTCACAGATTCCCAGCAAGGCAAAGCTGTGTAAACAGAAAAACATTACTGCGTTGATCAGCTGCAGTCAGGCTAACGGAACTGTCCCACTGCACTCAAACCAAGGATCTCGTCTCAACTGCTTTCCAAGGGATTTGCAAACACAACCAGTAGAAAGACAAACGTATTTACCTGTTTTTTTTCCTATGCTATTCAGTTTTGATTGGAAACATAGGCAGCATCCAGATTAAAGGCAGACATGCCCTGAAGCAGAAGCCTGGAATTTTTCTCCAGGAATAACCCCAGTTCTCTCATGGCCTATGGAAAGTGACTTGCTTGCTTCCCTTAGACCTAGTAATTTATAAACCAGAAGTGCTGTTGATGCCAGCCATCTCTTAAGCACAAGATGCAGATGAAATCACATAGCTATTGGGTGAGTAGACTGGCTTGAAAAAATACCTTCTTGTGCTTACTTTCACAATGAGATTAAATTCTCACTGGACCTACCTTAAGGTCTTTGTTTTGCAGCTTTCAGTGGTTTAAAGCTTAAGTAAAGGTGAAGCAGCATATTTTTGGCTCAACAAAGGGGTGAACTCTTCTCCAGAGCAATCATCTCCTCTCTCTACCCAGAAGGTGGGCTCGCAGGATGGATTTCCTTACAGATGAGCTATCCTTTGGTATCCTTCCTCAGAAATCTGTACATACACTGTTGTTTCCTATACGCAAGGTCTTCAGTTCCCCCATAAATCAGAGGGAATTTTGTTTAAATCCTACTGCAGCACTTGCTTGGATACTGAACTAATGCTAGCAAACTCAAAACTGCACGTTACTCGTGGAGAACTGCAAAGAGATCTTACCGTCTTGAATCTGCTCAACATGGAAAGCACGATGTACCCTCTTTTGTTGTGCTTTAGGTAGAGAAGATAAAAGGGTAATGCACTCCATAGATAAATGCTAGGGATCCATGCTAGGATGGTATTCTGGAAACACGGTGTCAGGTCTGGATTATCAGTGTGTATCGAAAGATTTGAATCCTGGAAAAAAAAATGAGACATTTATTAATAGAGAGGCAGAAGAGCTGCCAATTGGAACATCTGGTTGAAGAAGTTGTATCCAAATTCTGCCGGAGTTAGCAAAAGACCTTAGTAAAAGCTTTCCAAAAACACCTTTCCCAACTACTTGTGGTTAATTTGCTATAGTAAAAGGGCTAAGTACAGTTTTAAATACTGGGCAAAACCTAGAAAGACAGAATTCTGCCCTCCTGTTTCTCAGAGTTGGACACATTTCGTAGCAGACAAACCCCTTGTGTTTCTGCCTTTGCTAAGGCTTAGTTACAGGTGCTGATACCACAGCATTTCTCAGGCATTCCCAGCCTGGAGCGCAACTGCTAAACAAAGCTCTTGAGGCAAAATCCTCAACCTGAGAACTCATCCAGCAAGAATGTCCAGCACTGGAGAAAATTATCAGATTTAGATCAACTGTATGCTGACCTAGGAAAACCCCCTCCATTTATAACTAGAATTTTGTCCTTCTTACTCATATGCCTCCAACTATAATTACTTCCCTATTCTAAAAAAAGGTAAAAGGAATGTATTATACACGGAGGTAGGAATATGTGCTTTCTTGCAAACATTGCAAGCAACGCTTTCCATCTGTGACCTTGGACATCACAATTCACATATGCAACTTGTACCTGAGGATTTGAATGTACCACGTGCAAACACACAGTTACACAAGTTCAAACTAAAATAGAAATTTCAGTACGGTTAAGGGGAACTTGGTTTTAATCAAACCTACTGGAAATTCACAACTTGCATTTTGCCATCTGATGTGTCATCTTAAATGCGGTAGATAAATACTTGCAGGATATGTAAAACTGTTGTACTACCGTTAACAAGCAGATGATAAAACTAAGATATCTGTGGTTCAAATATGCCTTATCTCTGCACTAGAATCATTTACTTGTACCTAATTATTTTGGGGTATGAGCTCTCAGTAGAAGTATGTTTCAGTTAAGCTGAGCCACTTCTCCCCACCCCTTATAAATGGCTGACTGACTAGTCTGAATATGAATTCTTCAAAAGTCTTTCCAGTCCTGCTTTTGTTTACCAATACAAAAGAGACCAAATGCTGATCACAATGGTTGATTTTAGGAGAACTGAAGATCCACAATCTGCTGACAATCTTCCAATTTCGGTGATGATCTGTCAGAAGGGACATACATCACTGCATCAGTCCACATACACACGAAAGAGCTCGTAAGTGTAATGAAACTACAAAGCCTTGGCAGGTTGCAGGACGGTTTGGCTGAACTGTGACAAGTTTGTCACTCAGTACTTCAGCTTTGGCACAAATGAAACCTCTGGCAGTGGTGAAGGGTGGCACAAATCCATCAGCTGCGCATCTGAGCTGCGCCCTTTAATGCCACAGAGTTAGTGCCTCTCCAGCTGAGAAATAGCTCTTTTGGAGGCACAAGCACCCAGCGTGGGCCAGGGGAATAAAAACATTCCCCCCATTTACCTAAACAGGTTTGTCCAGACCTAGGGGAAACTTCAGCAACAAATCAACAACACAGGGGCAATTACACTGCAATTCAAACACAAGATCAAAACCAAACAAAACTCCAGCCTCACATTTAAACTGTTTCTGTGTTTTCCTCCAGCAAGCAGGTCTCTGGCACCAGAAAGGAAGATAATGTTTCAAGAGCACCCACTTTTGGCTCATCATCAAAACAGTTCAGCATCTCTAACATGATAAGCTCCCCTAGCAGCTACCCTGCCTGGGGCAGGAGGTGGCCTCTAGAAGTCTGGAGCTGAAGAGCTCTTTAGTTCCAAAGCAGGAGCTTATCTACTATCATTTATTCAACAAAATACTAATTTCCTCTTTAAATTACATGTGGTTTAGCAATGTCTTGAGCATGTTTGCAATTGTGCTCCTTTTGCTTGCTGGAAAAAGTCCTGGAAAAGGAAAGCTGAGGAAGAATATCAATAACTGGGCACAGAATAAAACAAAGATCCTGTTTAAGGGAAAAGTTATTGAAGGGAGTGGGGGTGGGGGGGAAAGCACTCTTAATTTAAACCTTTCCTATAAGACCAAAATGTCCAGAAATGTCTTTCTGTCTGACAGCAACCTAGAAACTGCCCCAGATGTCCATTAACTTCGGACTGAACACAAGCTGACTATTGTATCCAAGACACAGACTGTATGGCTGCCAAGCCATTTAAAGGTTTTCATTAACTCTTATTTAAACAAGGCAAAGGGCTTGCATTTCTGAACGTAAAAATACAGCTGGCCAGAAAACAAAAATTCTGTCCTAAAAAAACACGTAAGATTTTGAGATTCAGTTGAATTATCCCTAAGAATAAAAGTGGAACCTCTCCAAAATTATGTGAAAGTACAAGAAGCAGCACCCACCCAATGACCAACAAGAGCCTACTACTTCCATGGCACATGGAAACGAGGATGTGGGCTGAAGGAGAAACCTACGTCCAAGGTGACAGACCTGACTACTGGCTATCTTGGTAATGTTTTCCCAGGTCCAATTCCATCTTGGAACAGATAAACAAGCTTTCCTGGAACAGATCTGTTTCTGTAAAAAGTTTCCCTTTCAACGAATTGGTGTTTTCTGAGAGCAGACTCTTTCCGTCCTTGAATACAATGAGAGGGGTTCCTGTCAGAAGATACAGTACCTAAAACATTTAAGTAATGTAAATCCATGCAAATTACTTGCTCTCCCTAAGACCGGACCACAGTGGACTAATGCTGCTATGCCATGTGCCATGTAACAGGGACTCTGCTATGAATTATTATTATTACTTTTAAATCTGGGAATCTGAAAGTTGCGTTTCTTAGTACATTTCTTACCAAGCTGGATCTGTTTTTACGGAGCTGGCAGTTCCACTTTATGGCTTTATAAATCACGACACTGACAGCATATATTCCAACATCCACTCCAACCCTAAACATTTCGAGTCAGAATATGACACGAAGTCTCAATACAATCTATCCTGACCTAGCCAACATTGTTAAATATTGCTAAATACCCTTCAATTCAGCAGTAAAGTTATGGAACTCCACCCTTGAGAACAAACACAAGAAGCAACGGCTGGAGGGACACACCAGCTCTTTGACTCCTATCTTTAAGGCTCCTGCATCTGGCTTTGCCTTTCCATATTCTGAATGCTGTTCTGGTAAGCAGAGCGAGTTTAAATGCTTCTTGTGTCCCATTCTGATTGAGGATGAAAATACCCACCTTGGGCTGTCTGGGTTTGGGGGTTTTCTTTGGAAAGAAATTGTAACAGCCAGCATGTTCATCACAGCCAACATCACTGTCAACTCGCTTCCCCACAAGCAAGTCTTAAGGGCAGTAACCTGTGACCTCTTCCTAATCCAGACTCCCACCGTGCTCCGTGGCTCCTCCAGACTGCCAAGAGCCCTGTGGCAACTGTCTGTAAGCAGCGGCATTTCCTTGGATGCAGTATCACGGATGAGGTTGGAGGCTCTGCTGGTGACATACAGCATTGCAGAAATACTAACCCACTGTGCCGAACTCCCTGGGCACGCAATTTACTTAATCCTGTAATAATACTTAAATGCGATGCCAACATCCATGGGAAAAGAGATTAGAGATGCTTGTTACAGCTTCACAGCAGACAAGGGGTCCCCTAGAGTCTAAAACTTACAAATTAGTGGGGCTTTCTGTTGATCAGTTAAGAATATCATTGCCATTGTCCCTTGCAGCAGCTTTCAATCATACCCATCACTCCAGTCACAGACTTTGGATAAACACAACCCTCGTATTAAGGGCCATCTGTGCAGTAGGACTTACATTTGGATGAACAGTTTTAAATACATGATCTTCATTTAAGGGAAGGTATTCAACAGGGGAAGCTCTAAGCAACATTAAATCTGCTCTAAATCTTAGTACTTTCTATTACATTTTCCCCTCTGGAAAAGAACATTGCTATTGAAAAGGCCATCCTTAAAACTGATAATGCCTTTAAAGGAAACAGAAGTTCAACACAACATATCTTGGGTTTCTTGCACATCACCCCTTACAGCTTTCAAAGAAAAGGGGGAAAAAACAGAAAGCCTAAACCCATGCTGAAAAACAGGAACAGGGAAATTCCTGTCTATCCCTTTCCCAAACCCCAAGGATGATGTTAATAGAGCCTGCTGAGAAAGACCAGTTAGGGTTCTGGTCTTGTGTTTAAGTCTAAACCAACTCCTACTCCACTACAGAAGTTTAAAATAAAAGTGCCTCACACTGGCTTTACCTGGCATACAGCTGACGCTGCAGTAATGCTCCTCAAACAGCTGGCAACGGAAAGCTTCCAAACCCTAGGGAAGACTAATAATATCTTTTGTAGTCTCAAGCAGTTATCTCCACTGAATGGATAAATTAATACATGTTTCTCTCTAAGTTTCTATAGTGCAAAAAGAATCGAGAAAAGCACAGGAAACAAAAATTCATTGTTTATCTGCTGGGAAGGTGAAGGCCATTGCGTTGACGTCATTCACACTCTACCCAAGGTTAATACAAGCCATATCACTGATTCTGTGTCAGTTATCACTAGTTGGCATGTTACTTAAGATTAAAAATCAAATTGGAAAGCTGACTGGAAAGGTACACACGAAAGTAAAAGATAGGGAAGTGCATAACTGAAAGTAACAATGCTTCCCTGCAGTAAATAAACATGGAAATGGTATCTCTTGCAGAAGAAATTGTTAGTGAGAATTTAAATGCAGAGGAGAATCTTCCTGCCCTTCTTTTGCCCCTAGATCTGATAAATACCCTGCCAGTGAGTTTCACTTGCACAGCCTGGGGGAAAAAAAAAAAAGAAAAAAAAGAAAAAAAAAGGATGTTTTTCTCTTGGCTCTACCACACTGCCTCCTCCCAAGAAGGGAGGCTCTGCAGTGGCTCTGAACTACACCACCAAAAACTATCAGGGCTCAGTCTTAGCTATAGCACAGGCTTCATCTCAGCCTCTCCACGTCTCACCTCCCACTGCTAGCTGTTGCCCATCTCCTCAGCTTGGTCCCTGTTGGTAAACTCTTTGGGGCAAACTCTAATAATCATTTTAGAGCACAAATGCAAACCAGCACTCTGCTCCAGGCCTCCAGAAGGCTGCCAGTTTCAAATGGCCTTTTCAGAGCAAGATCATCCATTTACGTTTCCAAAGGTATAATTTCACCCTTATGCACAGAAGGAGTAACATGCTTCATTAATCCACAGTGACTGCTGCACAACTCAATTCCTTCACATGATTACATGAACAACCTTCCCCCCCGCCCCCTTAAGGCAGGGCAAAAGATAATGACATTCTCCACACAACAGCACAACAATACTGCTTGGAAAAAAGCAGTGAGGTTCAGAGGACGTAAGCATTTGTAGTACTGCATGAACCACACAGTTAATAACCAGAAATAGTATTTTTCTGTTTACAAAGCATACTGCAACAGTTATCTACATTAGTGAAGGACAGCACGCAGGATGCTGAACTTTCTTTTCCAGCAGTAAAAGGATCTTTAGTGGCTTATTTTAATCAATCAAATAGACCTTGCACAAGTTCATAGCCTATACAAGGTAGTTTATGGTTGTGGACTAACTAGACACAGGTTTTTGCTTGAGCTGAAGTTTCATGGTACAAATGGTACCAACCACACAATGCACTTGAGAACTGTGGACCAGACATTCAAAAATCAATGTATGGGCTTAGTGACAGGTGTTATACAAAACAGTAAGTTTCTCTGTCTTCTCCTTTTAGTTTTTAAGAGTAGAAGTTCAGAGCTTCTCTGCCACCATGAACAAAAATGAGGCAGGATGAAAAAACAAGTAGGTTCATATTCTGCCACAGTCATGCAATCCCGGGAAATGGGTCTTTCAGAAAAGCATCTGTAGCTTAAGAGAGATAGTAAAGTAGAAGTGGACCACAGGAAATATCTGCATCTAAGACACCTAAAATAAAAGTAAAATCCATCTACTTACTGTTTTAGTAGCAGTCAGTCTTCTTGCTTGGACAGAGGGACATTTATTGGCTTGCAGAGGGGAAGGCATAGTGCCTTCCATAGAGGTAACCATAGAGGTACGAATGCTCATGAATCAAAAGCGGGATTGAGAGGAAAAGGAAACAGGATCATTCTTTCAGCAGAAGAAAGTCCTGGATTGTCTTTTAGAATTGATCAAAGCTATATACTGTTGTAGAGAAAACTTTCTGTTAATTGCATCATCAAAGGCCTTTCCTATGGCCTTGTGCAAGTACAAATAAAGGATTGGGTTGCTGTATTTGAGCCCAGTGTGATGATGGGTGTGGGGGAATATCCTTAATTTGAGCCATCCCATCTCCCTTCCGTTGAAAGGAACGGGCTAAACCCAAGGATCATAATGAATGTAGGCCAATTAAGAAGAGGTAGGAACAGCTGAAACAGCTGCAGAGATGGTCCCTGCTTTATTTTCTCCCCTTCCCACCGACTCCTCCATTTTAAGCTGGCCCATCCAGTTGGGCTGCTGTACAATAATAATAAAAGAGTTTGTCACAAAAAAATTGTCATCAGTGCTGCTCTGACGCTCCGCCTGCCTAGCGGGAGCTGGAACCAACAAATTGACTGCAGTGATAATGAGATTTTAGTGTCTGGTCAAGGCTGTCTTTAACATGATAGTAGTGTGAGAGTTTGGTGGGGCAGGATACAAAGGTGATGCACCATCTCAAGCGTCCAAGGTTGGTCACACTCTTCAGCTGCAGGGACACTCATTAGGGGAGCGCCAAGAAGTCAAATGCAGCAGCAGGCTAGAGGGCAAGACAGACTCTGGGTGCTAATGAGCTTTAATACTAAGATTAAGCCTGGTTTATCACTCACAGAACTGACCTAAGCTCACCTAACACAGACAAGCGTTACACTCTAGCTACACTCTCCGAGTTAATTTGCACAAACGGTACTCATCTCTCAGTCAACAGACCTACTTATTTCAGTCATTTTTATTCGGAAAAAGAGTGAATGCTACAGTCTGGCCCTAAACCATGACAGTAGTTTCAGAGAGAAAAAGAGCTCGCAAAGCACCACTACAGGTAGCATCAGTGGGAAACGTCCTCCTACGCCTCCCCCCACCCTCTCAGCTATTCTCTCTTCTCTTCCCTTCTTCTTAAAGTGAAGATTGGCCTTCAGTGTTATGAAGCCAAAAAATTCAGAGATAAATAAAAGATGGCATCAGGTGACTATGGAAAAGGAATATGTTAATCAGAGAAGTCAGAGCAAAGGCAGAACTGTCCTGGTACATTGTTTTACCCCAAACCAAATGCATGCACAGCTTCACTCCAACATCTACTAAGCAATGTAAACATAAAGCTTAATACTTGATTTTCGACACCCAGAAACCCCCTATTTCTAAACTAATCATGTTTAACTATGATCTGTACAAACACCCAGCAACTGAATCTGCCCAGCCAGTGCTGGTATGAAGAGAGCAGTGCCATCCCTAAAAAACTGCTGTAAGACCACAGTGGCCCAATTGCAACACGCTTACAATAACGATGCTTCAAATACCCAAATGAGCCAGAACTTTCACACTTTGCCACAAAGAGGCTTAGACATGGAAAGTGGTTTTTTGCAGGTCACCAACAAGTAAACAAGCGGTAGCAACTCTGTATCAGGGCAGGATTAAAAAGGGAAAAAAGAAGCAGACAGAATAGCATTGCTGCATATGAAGATTACCACTGGCCACAATTTTCCATCTGATAGATCTTCCAGTAGTAAACTATTTCCCCTGCAAGATATACCTTGCTTTTTCAAAGGAGACAAAACATTAAAGCATAAGGTTTTTAAATGCTTTTTGTTTCACTTTGCCTGCTTTTACCTCCCCTTACTGTAATAAAAAGATGATATCCAGAACGTGGAGGGGTTTTTTCCCTTTTACTTTTCCATGTTTCCAAATGTACATAATAACAAAGGCAAATGAAAAAAATTGCATGTCTAAGAGGTGAGGGAGATTCTAGAATACAAGTCACTCAACTAGGGGGGAAAGGAGAATACCAAAGGAAGAAATGAGAAGTATGCTTTTTTTTAATTGCGCAAGTGTCAGATGTATTTCTGTATTCACAGAAAGTTTCAGAAAGAAAAAAAGAAATTATTACTTCTGAAACTAAATGACTGACATTTGAAACAACTCCTGTGAAATAGTTTTTCTTCTCCCCCTCCTTCATGTCTTATTCTGTTCTAGTTGAAAGCTGTATGACACTGGCACGTGACATTACTGTAACTGATCTAAGTTTTACTACATTGACTTCACCTCTCACGCTGCCATGAGATTAGCACAGGGACAAGGTGCCAGCTCACACAGACCCAGCACGGAATCAAGGCTGTTGGTTGTACAAAAGCCTGCACGCATTCCTGGGAAGATCTCTGGCTGCTTGCCGCTATGGTCTCCTCCAGCTCAGCCAAATTACGTGTGACTGGATAATGGCCCATCATATTCACGGCAGTATCAGGAGACAAATGGAGCATCAGCTTACTGGAAAAATCAAAGATCCCATTTAATAGGTTTCTCAAAGGAATTTTTTTTAAATTAAATTTTAAACAGTAATAGTCTCTTCATTTTAATACATTACAAATTTACACATGTAGAAAGGAAAGGATTATATCTCCAGTGGCATAGCAATTTGCCTACCAGGTAGGTTAGGCCCATCTCAAAATGCTTTGTATTCTTAACTGTAGCAATTAAATAAGCTCCATTTTAAGGAGCTCATCATGCAACTCAGATTTTGTTTCAGATATTATTTCTTTTCAGGAGGCAAACTTTATAGTATTCCTAAGTCCCAGACACTACATCTCCCAGCTATGTCACTTAAGCTAAAACGGTCAGAGCTGTGACCAGAGAGGAACGGTTGTGTTGAAAGCTGAAGAATATATACGACCTTGAGTTTTGCTACAGAGAAAAAGTCTCCCTGTGGGGCTTTAATCCTCTGTTAAAGCAAGGTGGGACCGTGCCTCCCTACCACCTGCCCCACCTCACAGCATCCTCAAGTTTTACTGTCCCACCCCCAGGAAACACATGGAAGGGAGGAACAAGCAGGCTTTTGTGTCCAGAAGATCTTTGTGAAGCATCTCCCACAAAGCTGCAGTTCACCTGGACAAAAAAAAGATTCTTCTCTTCTTGGGTGTTGTTTTTTCTAAAAATCCTTTTTCCTGCAATTCCAGAATTGCAACTGGGAATTCCAGAAGGGACTGAACCGTGCTGGTCAGATGGTGGTGGTGACGGTTTTATCAGCTGCCCCCATTCTCCTGCACTGAGGGCTGTACTGTTCACTTGACCCGTCAGTGTGCTGGTTTGAAGGAAACGGCAATGACTGCTTTCCTTGAAAAACATGAACAATCACATTCACATATTCTACTGAAATGAATGTCATCTTTATGAGCTTCATTAATTGACACTGTCACTGAAGGACTCCATAAATCCTTGATATTGGCAGTTTTCACTGGTATTAAGTTTTGCTCACAGCTCTCAAATCCAGACTTTGTCTTTCCCAAACAGATTCAAGTACAGTCTATTATGCCATTTACACACAGATGAATGATAATAGGTCCTGGATAATACTCCAAATCTAATGATAAATATTTATACTGCTCTTGACATTGAGAATCTGAGGCCCAAATCCTTTAGCAATAGCTTCCATTCAACTCAATTCAAGAATCTTAAAACCTTGGAGGATTTGAGCTTGAGTACTTAATTGCTTTTAAGTTCAAGTTGGTAAGAGTACTTAATTGCTTTTAAGTTCAAGTTGTTACCAACACAGCTACCCTTTGAGAGAGCATAACTCCACAGATCTGATGTTTGAAGAGACCATTAAAGTTACCTATTTTGATCTCCTACCTAAATGAGAAAGAACACAGGTACCCGATGCGATCGTTTGTGAAGAGATTTATAGAAGTGGGACTCAAGTTATCTAAGTTGGATGCAGTTAACAAAGATTATGTGGAGATCTGTATCATGTTTAAGTATCTATAAACACTGAACATTCTGTGTTTATCACAGCGTGGCAGAAGGGGAAGCTAATGTATAAAGAACAGACAGCCTGGACCATACCATCCTACTGCAGAATCCCTCCTTTGCAATGACCTGCTACCACCTTTCACTTCACTCTTCCTCTGCTGGAACTAATTTCGTTGAAAATATAATGGAATAATTGAAATTCGATGTTTTATTATTAATTTAGGGCCAAATCACATAAGTTGTGGGTTTTTTTAAATAAACTTGTACACGTTACAAGAAGTACATTGTTTGTCATCTTCCCTGAAAGCAACATTTCTTCCTTACTACAGCCACCCTAAGTCATCTTAAAAAAAATTTAAGCATGATACATGATGAAGCAAAAGGGGAAATTATGCAGAGGGGAGACTGGTGGCACTTTGAGCCAACAGAGCAGGAAGTTGCATTTCCAGAGAGCAGCATGACTTTTAGTCCAAATCTACCAAAATTTCACAGAATGACTCAAGGTGAAGGAATATCCACAAACCTAAAGGTTAAAGGGGTGCTTCTAGGAGACTATCTCAAAGACAAGACTGAGGTATTGTTTACTTTTGAGAGCTGCTGCAACTTCCTGTTGAATTACTCAAGAGCCTCTGGATGAAGAAGGAGCCAGCCCTCCACGTGGGGTGGGGCAAAAAAACCCAAACATTTGTCAGGATACCAAGACACAGGGTAGACAAGGAAACTGAGCTCTGTCAGCTACGCAGGATCAAAAGGAACAAGCCTGGTTCTCATCCATAACTGACTAGAAGTTGTGGTCTCCCCTTGAAGCGCTCTATCACTTGTCCTCCCATTTCCTATTTATGCTGTTAAAAAACAACACCACCAAAACCACAAGCTGCTGCGTAAGCCTAGGCACTTAAGTCTGTCTGTAGGCTAAGGTGTTTATATGACCCATCATCCCAACAGTACCCAAGTACCGCAGAGCACTTAATGTTTTATCCTCACAGCAGCCATAGTGCCATTTCTTACCCAGAGAGTCTGAGCTGCAGAAAGACGACGTGTCTTTACACTCAACAGAATTTGGTTTTCTAAGCTCGTGTTGTTTAGTCATCAGGCCAAAACGCTTTTGCAGCAAACACTCCCTAGGAGATCAATTTGTTCTCCTCTCAGAGGAACCGCTCACGTTTTACTACAGTGGAGGACATAAACAACAAATAAGTGATAATTCACCACTATCTACTTCTCAAGCACAGAGATTGTGGGTCATATTAATTGGCATGCCTATCTAGCACACTTACTATCACATAGTAAATATGTGACACAATAAATAGGAGGTAATTATGGGCAATAGTAAATAACACACCTAAGGACTGCCTGGTGTGGGTATGCACTATCGCATTCATCTCCTCCCGAAAGGCTTTTAGCATGGGAACACTGCTAGGAGATATTAACAATTAGCTTCAAATTCTCAACTTAAGTAGACAGTATGTTTCTAAGTGTTCAGATGAAGATTGTTCATACTGCATTTTGAAATAATAATGTTCCGGTTGTTCCTCTTTTATATATAAATACCCTATATTAGTATTAGCGATTTGCTGATTCCATGTTCAACAGGTAAAGCAGTAGCTGGAAGCCAGAAGCTTTTATAGATTTCTAATGTGACCTACAGCGTTTCCTTTAATTTCTTATTTCTAAAATGGGTTGAACAGGAAATTATTTTGCCTCTGCACAAACGCAAAAAAACCCAACCCGTTGACATTTCCAGCAAAATTCCCCACCCTGCATCAGGGTGAAGAGTTGAAACCTTAACACTTTCGATAAGCCAAAAAAATCCAAGATAAATCAATCATCTGTTAAAGCTGATATATTTCAATGTAAACATTTTCACGAGCTAATTCTGAACTGTTTTGTTTTGATTCTGACCTCCTTTTAACAGAAAAGTATTGTAGCCAGTTTAAACTCCAAACCAAAGAACTGTTTAAATTGGAACAGCATGTTTCCTTTCGCTCTAAACAGTTTTAAAACTGACCCAAATATGTCATTCAGCTTCCAAAAATACCTACGTTTTCTTTGACAAAAAATGGGGAAAGAGTCTAAGTTCATCAGCTATGAAAAAGCAAACATTAATACTGGTTCACATTTTATCAAGTTCTTGGTCTGAACTGCCAAGCTGAACACCATTAGTTTGCATGCACAGACCTTTCACCTTGTTCTCCCTCCTTCAAGTGTACAGCAGCACGAGAAACCCCAACTTTTGTGGACATGTTTCAAAAAGAAGCCTCTACCTACATTTTCTTATGGAACAGCATATTTGTACAGCAAATCATTTCAAGGTGACTGTCATCTACATGGTCATCACTTAAAATCTCTCATAAAATCAGTTCACTGTATACACTCCTGTTAACAGAGAAAATACCACCAGCTACCAAAAATAGGGTATAAGACTCTTGGTCACCGAGTTCAATCTGCTGGTCACTGGGTCACATGTACCATTTCACACAGTTATTGAGTACCATTTTTTAAAACGATTAAACAGATGGAAGGTTGTTCTGACTCTAAACAACTCTGGATGATTCCAAAGAAACAGAACAGGTCTACATTTATTAAGTAGTTTGCCCATTTGTTTAAGGAACACTACTCATCTCTTTGCAATCAGTCTCCTTTTATTCTTTAGTAATACTTTATGTTGAGGTATAACTATGTGATAATTGCACAAAAAAAGAAGTTTCTGGAGAGCCTTGTAACACATGCCTGACATCTTCCTTCGCAGACTCGGACAGAAAATGCATTCCTCTGCCAAGCCAAACTACCATGTTTCAGATCAACTGGTGTTAATCACATTTGAACTATTACTTCGAGCAAGGCTGAAGGTATATTATTTCTAAATTATGATTTATGCTTTGTTAAACACGTTTAGATCTCTTCATCATTTATGCTGTAAATAAATGTTTATTAATTAAAATATCTTCCCTGGATTACCTTTATATTACTTCCTGCAAATTTAGTTTTGAAAAGCCTTGGCAATATTAAAACCAGGACGCGCGACCTGAGTGTAGCATACACCAGACACAGCACCGCAAAGGGTACCGTGCTTGAGCGTAACAGCACTGCGTAAAGTACAGAATGATACATTTACTTCATGCTTAAAACCAGCAAAACTGCCTGAACATTTTACATTAATGTATCAATAAACTGTTATCAAAAGCTTTGGCCACAAAGAGTAGTTGCACTATAAGCCTTCCTTGAGAAGCTAAGACACGCTTCTTGAGGCAGTCAATAAACTAGTGAGCAGTGTTGATCTGTTTGTGCTTGTTCCTGTTCTATAAGTGTTTATAGTAGAAATAAGAGGTGAAAATACTTGTTTGAGCAAGCTTATCTGCCAACTGTTGTAGCAGAGAGCATGCAGAGCGCTTGGAAATGAAATCTGAAACTAACAAAGAAATGTAACCAAGGGGCTTAGGAGCCTAAGTCCTCTTTTAAAAAGTAACGTTGGGACAGTTTTTGAAAGATAATTAGTTATCTGAAGATGGAGCTCAGCATTAAGTCCTCATAGCCAATTGCTTGTGTTGTCCTTTAATAGCTTTCTAGTAGTGATCCATCTTCAGACATTCCTTTCATTCCTGCTTATCTTTCTTTGAAAAAATCTCCCTTGAGCTAAATAAATGTAAGAGAAAGGCACATACAAAAGTTGTGATTTATTGGAGGGCAGTTCCAGATTCACCATACATGCTCAAATCCCCATGGCTTCACATGGTCTAAAGTGTCTGCCTACACAGCGCAGAGAGGAAAGCAGCACGTTGTACCTTGGGGAAATACTGCACCAACTCCTTGTGACAGCATTTACACACTTCACCATCAGAGCAGACCGTGGCAGCAATTTCCAAACTTTTCTGCTTACAAACCCAATGCCTGCTGCAATCAGCCTTTCCAAAAGGCTGACGGTTCCAAATACTAACATAAGTCATTGCAATCTTCCGAGGCTTGTGATCACCCTTGGCTGCCATGAACCCATCGCTCTTTAGCAGTAACAAAGCACTTAACGGGGAGCACCTTCCTGCTCATCAGGGGGGTTCTGAAAAGCAGCAGCAACACTAAAACAGGGCCCCTCAGAAGAAGGCAATAGCCACGTTCATCGCTATGAGGTCTGGAGGTGGACTACAGCTGTTAGGGGAGCTGCAAGAAACACCACATCTCCTGCTGGAAGGCGGGAGCTGTGGCATGGCCTGGGGTCTTGTGGGGTCCCTCGGGGCCTTGTGGGGTCTCGGCTCTGGTCTGGAGATGCCGAATCGCGCACAAGAAAGGTGCTACCGGCCCTGCTCCTGGTCCTGCTCCTCAGCCGGCTGCGGGAGGAGTCACCGCGCCAACAGGCTCTCGGGACGGTCAGCCGCTGGGGCTAGGCAGGCAAGGCAGAGATGCAGCTCAGCTGCTCAGCCCCTCCGAAGCCGCAGGGCCGACCCTTCCCTGCTCGCTCCGGCCCCTCCGACCCGGCGGGGCGAACACACGGCCCCTTTCGCGGGGAAACTCCCCGCGGCGGCAGAGCGGGGCACGGCGCTTCTCCCCCGCCCCGGGGCAAGCCCCGCAGCCGGCGCCGAGGGGGCTGTCCCCGCTTCTCCCCGGCCCCTCCACGC
>NW_008795318.1:1063255-1068519 GCF_000699145.1 Aptenodytes forsteri | reverse complement strand
CTCAAGGGCCGAGCAGCCCGGTCTGGTGTCACAGGGAGGGAGAGGGGCTGCCACAGTCTTCCTCTGGCCCCCAAAGCCTGGGCACCGCTGCCGAGATGTGGCTTCTTGCTTTCCAAGGGTGACCTCCCTTGGAAGGACCAAGCCCCTTGGAAAACATTTCCCCTGGCCAGTGTGACCCGCTGGGGCAACCAGACCCCTGCTCTTGGAGGGGGACATTGGTGGTCCCCACATGGCAAGCGAAGGGTGCGCTGAGGGACGGTCACCCAGGGTGGCTGCGCGGAGCTGGGGCATCCGCTGGGTTTGGGGCTGACCGTTGTCCATCTGTCCAGACTGCTCGGGCGAACGTTAACATCTTGGAGAGGCTTGTCGTCTCCCCTTTAGAGCGGTGTGGAGCGTGGTTGCCTCAGCAGGACTTAAATGAGCGTCGTATCTCTTACCCATCCATCTGCAGCCTCTTCCTTCATGCTGATTGCTTCCGCTGTACACATGTGGTTAAACCAGTGGCGTGGATCTATTTTCAAAAGCTTTCAGTCAATAAATTTCGCGTATATGTGTAACTAACAGATTTTGTAGTGTAGCACCTTGGATACAATCTGGATTTCACCTCCCCGTGATGCAGAAGCATTGTTTGCTTTCCTCTTGGGCAGGACTTCTCCTACAGCATTATTGACCTTCCAGCACCTGCTGTTTGTCCACCCACTTGCTGTAGCATCTGGTTCAATAACATCATCTCACGCAAAGCACCCTGCTGCCACAAACCTAATTAAATATTTTAAGAGTTTGAGTTTCCTTCCTCGCTGGAAGGTGAGGAACCATCAGGCAGAAGGCTGTTGTCAAAAAGGCGCACCAGAACGGGAAAGAGAGATGAGAAGCACAGTATTGCTGCGTCCCAAAAATATTTCATCCCTAAAGAAAAAATATTCTGCTAATCTTTTATGAAGACCACTGAAGACGCTAGGGGTGATACCCACTCCGAGTACTATCAGAGGAAGGCATGTGCTTCCCACGAACAATGCTGAGAATTTGTTTTAGACATTTACCATAATCTGGCTAAAGGGTCGCAGTTCTTATTAGTGTGGGAAGATAGGATCTTGCCCAAGATAATGTTCTCGGGTGATTGCCTACAAGATTTGAAATCTTAGACTGATCCAGGCTAATCAGCACAATCACATTACAATCCTCTCAAGGAAATACTAGAGGAGCTCTAGACAACCGAGTGAACAAGATCTTCTAAGGACATCTTGGGTTGTCTTTGCAAGTCTGACATCAAAACTTTTGTACAGTGGAATTGCACCACAATAAAAGTTTTAAGAAAAGTCAGTAATAGCTGGGAGTTACTCCTTTATGGCTCTTTAAACCTCCTCTCCTGCAACAACCTGTGAGAACAGTTGCTCCAAGAGAAGTGCTGAGAATTTGATCTCTCTTGACACACAAACATGCATCTCTGTGTTTCTTGCACTGAGGAGCAGAACTTGGCGCAGTTTGAGAACGTGCCCTAAATTAAGACTAGCTCTGGCATTATAAGATGTCACAGGTATGGAGGCACCTCATGAACAGCTAACGTAGGCTGTGTGTACAGGAGGGGAGAGGTTTCTTTCATCAGTGTACTGCACAGTTCCATTGACATGTGCAATGTGAATTAATCCCTGATTAAATTATTGACTTCAGTGGAATTGTTCCACTGTATCTGTGGAGGAAGGTCCTGTATTAGGGTATTTCCCTGAGTCTCACAGGACCCTAAAGTAGGGGCCCCTAAATGATTCTGCCTCTTGCTTCATGTTCCTAATTCATGGTGGGCAGCTTCTGCCTTCAGTAGCAGTCCATGCCATTAAACAGGGATGGTACTGATGAGTGGGTGCCAACTGGGGTGCCAGCTCCCCCTGCGTGCCCCACCACAAGCTTGAGGAGAGCCACCAGGCAGCCGGCCTGGACCTCACAGCAGACCCTGCTGACTTGCACTGACTTTGCAGTGTAATTACTGACTTCCAGATCCTGTCTGGCAAAACACACTAGCAGAGAGGAAAAAATCAAAGGCAGGAATATTAAAGCCTCAGACAGACAAGATGGGGGGGGAAGCTTAACAGCTCCTGGGAAGGGCCATGGTAAAAAATTCTGCTGAACCCGGTGCAAAGCAGAGCCTGAAGCACTATCTCAGGCAGCTCATTTTCGTCCAGTTTCCTTTTGATGATGGGAAGGAAGACAGATGTACCTAGAACATGTCATTACTCCTGTGATGTTCCCCCAAATGCGGGCTGGCTGTGCAGGAAAATGAAATGGCACCTTTGGTGTGAATGTCAGGGAGGTCATGAGCTCACCTTTTTTCACCGGACATTTATTCCGGGGAGTGGCAAGATCTGATCTGGGTTCATTCGGTAATGTATTTGCATCCTCTTTTCCATGCCAGCTGCACAGTAAAGGACTTTTCACCTGCTAACACACAGAGCAGGTCAAGTCAGCACAATCATGAAGTGCCGACAAGGCACACCCAGGGCCACGCAGCAGAAGGTTAGCTATCAACTAGAGCGGTTGGCTGGGGCAGGACAGGAGGTAACATGAGAGAGAAGCTGTGTAAGCACAGTACCAGGTATGAGGCAGGCTTCTTTTCATATCGCACCTCACGCTGATTTGCAAAGCACTAAAAGCAAAGTGAAGTGTGACTGACTCCTGAAGATAAAGAAGGACATTCAGATTTGAGGGTTGGGGGGGGCTTGAGCATGTGCAGATCTGGAAGTCACAGTTTTATGGTTAGTTGACTATAAATATCACCTTCTTTCTCTACTTGGAACAGCAGAGGCTCAGCTTCCTTTCCAAGCACAAAGACCCAGAGAAGTGTCACATTTTACAGATGGTAAGAAAAAGAGGCTGCCAAAGCAGCATTTACAGCAAGGCCCTATACATTTACTTTATAAGAAAGGGGATGACACCTTGTTTTAACACCTGCAAGACGTGGACTTGTAACAAACTCTGCTTAAAGTCAACACTGCATGAGTAGCAGCAGACTTTGGGTTTCTTCCTCTCAAACGGTCGATGATGTTGCATAGAGTGTGCATCTCTCTTCTTGCAGGAAAGGATTTAACTTTAATTTCCACATTTCTGGAAAGCGCAATGAGCAGTTTAGAAGTCCCATGATAAAACAGATGAGGGAGTGGGCTGGGAATTTGCAGCCCCAGTTTTTACGCACAGCTCTGCTTTTGGGCATATATCAGCTACGTGGCTTTGTAGGCAAGGAGTGGAAGGCAAGATTCCCCTGGCTGGAAGAAGCTGCACTGTAAAGTCATTCTGTTCACTGGGGGGTGAGGTGGGGTCCACCCAGTGCATCAAGGCTCTGTAAAAGGAGAAAATGGTGTACGTATGACTCCTCCAGGATGCCGTGTGTAATACAGTCTTCCCCTGTTACATGAGTGCTTCTGCATTTCATACCGAGAGCAAGGAAAGAAGCTAGACATGCTGAGAACTCCCTAGATTTCCCCAAAGTGATCCTGGAGCCGCTCCAGTGTTGAGCAGCTGAACTGTGAATGCACTGGGTATCTCTCTCTCGCCTGCTAGATAATTCCACAAACATACACTCAAGTGCCTACAGAGGTTGATGGAAGCCGTGGCAGGTGTAACACACTCCAGCTTGTGGGTGGTTTAGCTGTAGAAGGAGCTTAGAGTGATGGACAAACAGCCACAGACAAGCAGCACATGGCACTTGTGCCTTCTGGAGCTAAGACCCAAACTGTCCTACTTCAGCCCCTGACACAATTGCCACAGCTTATCCTCTCCCCCTGCCAACTCGGCCACCCCACAAACCCCTCCTAGATATAATGGGCTGAAGCCATTCAGGATTTCACCACAAAATGGGCATGCAGAATTCACAGTGGTTGCAGGAATCCAAATACCAGGTCCTGCTTTGTTTGAATGAACGTGGAGTTGTCACCAGCCCTTGGCCACGCTGAGCTGGTGGCACCCAGCAGAGCAGTTCTGCGCTGCCTTTGCAGGTGCCAGCACAGCACATGCTGTCCGCTGCAGTATTTTTTCTTTGTAGAATGACTCCAGTATTAACTTCTTCCTGATTTTCCCCGGAACAGCTGGATTCTGCTTTCTGTTTCCGTAAAATAATTGTTAGCACAGTAAGTAATTAAGTGGTTTAACCATCCTTTTCATTTCCCAGCTGGAGCTGCAAGGGTCTTTGGTTGTATTATTTAGAGTATTAAATAGATACAGAAAGATAATCTATTCAGGACCTTTGAAAGCTTGCCAATTATAGCATCCAGTCACTCAAGCAGTAATAGAAAATGCCAGAGGATATTGCAGGATTATATATTGTGTTGTAAACATATCCAAAGCATTGAATACAACATGTAAAAACCACCTTAAAGCCCAATCACCCTCAAATGCGAAAATGCCGGCAAGGCAATGGCTTTTGCTGATGATGCTGAAGACCACACCAAACCAAACAGAAACAGCAGGTTACGGGGGACCTCAGGTGCAGCCTGAACTAATGCGCACAGATATCCCAGCTGAACCACTTCATGGCATTGCCATCTAGTGACAAGCACTCAGCCTGCGCCCGAGCGAACACCAAACCTCTGAGCACCTCAGCACAAGCCAGGTACGATAGCACAAGGCCTGCTTGATTATCCTCCTCCCACACTGGGCCCAGCAGAGGTTAAACACCCCGTTCAAGCTCACAGGTTGTGGATGTATCGCAGCTGCTGTGTGTGAGTGCACGGCCTGTACAGGACCGGCACAGATCGGCCAGTGCATCAGGGAGGGCTGTGTGCTGGGCTGTATGTTTTACATGTGCTTAAAAGGAGGCATAAGCATGTGCAGGGACAAACAAGCCTCTCGGGTGCTGCCACAGCCTTTGAGATGCTAGACAGCCCCAGGACTGTCCCTGGATGGGCTGTTGTCTCCCAGGACTTTGCAGAAGCCCAGGCCACGCCGCTGGGGAGGGGAGATGCCAGCTGACGTGCACAGCAGCCTGGCTTCGAGCAGCTCACGCAAACACGGAGCAATGTGTCTCTATCGCGTGGCTCCACTGGCTGGCATGGCGCTCCCAAATCTGGGAGAAATCCTTCCTCTCCTCCTACCGTAGGAAGAGATTTTTATAAATTCAGTGGCTGAAAATCCCCGCAGAACACCCCCCAATAACGCGCTGTTTCTGCAACACCGAGCTAGGAAGCAAAGCACTTCACGGGCGGGCAGGGCTGCACCGCAGGGCCCTTCTCACCCATTTCCCCGGCAGCCGGAGCGCACACCGCCGGGCAACCCGGAGGGCA
>NW_008795318.1:1012285-1062939 GCF_000699145.1 Aptenodytes forsteri | reverse complement strand
CCACGCCCGGGGGGGGGGGCCGGTGACCCTCGCCCACCTCCGGGCAATTCAGCTCAGGCCTGTGTCCCTCCAAGACTTTACTGGCCTTAACCCTTTAATCTGCAGGATCCTCACCCCCTCGTAGCTGATCACAGCTCGTCCTTTACACAGTGCCAGCAGCAATAAAGGGAGCCAGGCACGTTTCTTTAAATTGCTTTTTTCTACTTTATTTTGGGGGGGGGGATTCTAGTACAGGTCACATCTAAGACTTATTGGTGCATCTCAGTTTGTATCTCTGGAACACCTGAAATACAGAAGGCACAAACAGGCGTTTCCTATTTTTCTTGCTTTCCAAGGCAGGGTTTTGCAGCTACTTGCAGGGTTTTGCAGAGCTCTGGCCGAGGGATGTGCTGTGCGAACAGCTTTTCCAATGGGACACTGCTCTCCAGAAGCAGGGCAGTTAGGCAAGTTCACCTAACTGTCTCAACTAAGCCAGAAACAAATTAAATTTGAAGTGCTACTTCCCCAGACACAGCTACCATTACATAGAAAACAACCTAGTTTCATGTGGCATCCAAATTACTTACCAAACACAATAATAAAGTGCCATGCCCCAAGCTCTGGCAAATTGAGAGCAAGCAGCCAGCCTGGGAGGGAGCCTTCTAAAAACCACAAGCAAAACTCAGCAAAAGAGCTTCATACAGGAACACTCACAGAACAAAAAAAAACAAGCCCCCTTCCAAGTCCCTCTGAAACCCAGCATGGGAAATAGAAGGATTTGCCATCCCCTATAAGGAATTACCACAGGGCTAAACTCACCTGTGCGCAGAGAGGTGTGAAGTCCTTGAACCTGTGAACTGCTCAGCTTTCTCGGCCCAGCCCAGCTTACCTTAATGCCACGCGGATCCTCCAGCCTCGGAGGGGTGGGAAGGCACTTCAGTGGTTCCAGCCTGGTGGGGTTGGCCCCGCAGCCTGGACAACACAGATGCATTACAGAGCTCACCTCTGGAGTCCTGCTCGGCGTGGATTTGCATGGGATTTCGCACAGATCCACATTTTCTCTCTGTTTAAGGGCTAACTTCCTTCCTGCTGTTTTCTACTCAGAGATGAATGTGAGAGGGCCTTTATCAAAACACCCTCTAGGGAACATAACCACTCTGGATGTCAGTTTAGGGTCCCTCCTGCTGCAGAGCGATCATCAAGTCATTCAAGCCAAAGCGAGAAATAGGGCTGCAGAGTGCCTAAGTGCCTGGTTCCTCCCTCTGGCAGCTGCTCCCCTGAGGAGAGGAGACTTTGCGTTAGGAGCTAACTAACTTATTCACTAAAGACCCCTGAAGAGTTTAGGTTCAAATGTTTCTGGTGGTACCTAAGCAGCATCTGGAGTCTGAGCCCCCGCTGCCCTGCAACACGCAGTCCACAGCTCCCAGGGCGGTACTATCCCCGCCAGCTCCTGCTTTGCGAAGAGCTAAATGACTGCAGAAGTGACGGAGAAGAGGCTGCTGTACTTCAGGCTGGAAATCCTAAGGTTGCGAATGCGTGGAAAAGCACAGCATCTTCCTCTTCACAGCAACATGTTTTCATGGACGGATCAAATCTGCCCCTTCCCCTGACTCCTTTCTCCCCTTCGGCTGCAGCGCTCTCCATTGCAGTCCCCGCAGCCTTCGCATCGTTGAGCAACTCGCCAAGCTGTCCTTTGCCAGCACAGTGCAATTGCAGAAGCACAACTGATGGTCTCCTTGGTAAAGCAGCACACCCTGGGCGATGCGCTGGGGCAGATGCGCTTGTGGTGTCAAACCAAATTGCTTCGCAAAGGGCCGACATGTCGCAATCTTCCTTTCAACCTCCCGTCTGCTGCTGCGATACAATACCTACTCCAACTGTTCGCAATTAAAACATGACCAAAGATTTGACCGCTCTGAATGATACAGATTATCAGCAGCAACAACAAAAAAGGGAAGTGCACAGTTGTTTTCTTTTCAAAAGCTTTTAATAGGACACATTTGTTTTTGTCATTTGTAAAGATTTACACTCATTTTTTGTCTTTTTTTCTTTTTTTAAAAAGGAACATTTTAACCCAATTTTCCCCATCACTACCACCTTTTGTTGCCCTGACCAAAAGACCTCGTTTTGGCCTATATACCTGATACAGTATAACAATATATTAACTATTAAATACAAAGTTCTATAATATATACTAGGTTGTTACAGACATTGCAATGGTACTGTGCCTATTCTAGTCACCTTGTGTAATAGTGTACATGGGTTATTATAGCCAAAGGGGCAGAAAAGGGGAGACTGGGGCATAGCCTAATTTACAATGGTAACACTTTTGTTTTCTTTTTTTCCTTTTTTTTTTTCACCTTGAACACACCTTGTGCTGAGTGCAATCCACAGAAGTCAAAAACAGTGTTTTCGTTGCCCGCCTCCAAAATATCTACAGCATAAACGGCCTGTAACCGAGCTATGAAAAATCAGTTCTATGTGCGAGGGGCTGCAAGAATGGAATTTACATTTTTCCAGACATGTCTGCAATCTCTCTTTCCCCGTGTGTCAGACTGGCAATAGCAGAATACCCTCCTCCCACCGGTATACAGTAACTCCACAGTAGTAAAGTGCTGGTGTGCTTGAATGAACTGGATAGCCATGCGACTATTTTACCATCGACAGGGGCTGAGTTTTGGGGGTAGATGTCTTATATGGGTACAGTTCTCGAACAGTAATAGCACTGCAATATCGTAGAACTTGAGCTTAGCTGCTTACTTCTAAACGCGACCTGGATGCAGGCTCTGAAACTAGGCTCTACATGTTGCAATACAGTAGGTCTGGCTCCAGGTTTATGAAAAGAAACTTGTAGATAAGAGCTGCTTCTGTTCCCAAGATGCTACGCAGACTTTTAACAATTTCTCTATAGATTTCTACAAAAATATAAAAAATTCTATCAACATAACCATTCTACAGAATTCCTGTGGATTTTGTACATTTTGTTTAAAAAAAGTCAAATTCTATAAAACCCCCCCAAACGGTATTTAAAATTATCTTAAGATTATTGCACACACTGCAGTACATTTGTATTTGTTTTTCAAAAGGGCATCTAGAAAAAACTTATCCGGTTTAGAAAACAAACTATTTTACATGGATTTCTTTTCCTGAATGCATCATCATAGAGTATTTTTTTATTTGCTAGTCTTTACTGAATAGTTACGTATGATGTAAACTTTTTGTTACTTCCACAAACCTCGTCAGTGGGCAAAACCCCAAGTATTGGAAATAGAAGAGCCGTTAGGCTTTCTGTTACATTTGGAGCTGAGCATTGGATTACCATCACATCACCGTTTTGTGCCATGATTTCAAGCTAAAATGTTGCATGTTGTTTTTGTAAGGAAGGAACTGTATAAGTAGTATCATTCCAGCTATACAAACACACTCCTAATCATTAAGGAACCAGGGTTGGCAATTTTGGTGGCCTAGCTATTTTTCCAAATTATTTAGTACATGTGAAAGGCAAAGCTAAGGCTCATTACGAGTGTAAAACCAAAAAGGGATTAAGAATATTTCTCAGGCTTAATACACTGCAGTTTTATTATTTCCTTAAATATGATCGGGGGGAAGAACTGATGAAAGGTTTGTTTGAAATCATTGCTTTAAACGGGCTTAACTCTGGATTTGGACTGGCATATCAAAGAGAGCGGTCTCCGTATGGGCCCATGTTGAAGAGGGGAAAAATGTCCCAGGCAAGAATTAATCTAACTGCAGTAAATAGTACAGAATGTTAATCCTCCTACTTCAAATACACTGATTGGCTGACTTCCCACTGAAAGCCTTTATATTTCTGCAGGACATGTAAATCAATAGGGATTGTTTATAGAGTAAACGTCCTCAAGTGAAAATAAAGGAGCTTAAGACCTCACATGGGCTGTTAGGTATGAACAGCATTTTCTTGTACACATACTTGAAGCTAATGCAGATACATGTAGTCGTAACAGTCTAATCTCTGAATGGGTAAAAGGCTGTACATCAACATGTTGTAGTGATTTGAAAAGATCAGTAGTTCTCAAAAAGTTACAAACTCCCGACTTGACAGAATTAGCACAAATCCTCCTCTTACTTGCGCTGGTTTAAAGACATGATCCAGCAAAGCCTTATCCATGCACGCAGTTTTAAACCTGTGACTATTCCCACACTTCAAACCATGCCTGCAGAGTCTTATTTAGCCTACATCTTAATGTGATTTCATGGAAGTTGAGTGAAGTTAATGCCTGGTTTCCACCAGTTGTGTGAAGAGTGGGAGGTGTCGAACCAGGCCAACCTCTCTTGATTTTCAGGCTGTGCTGTCCAGTTTTACAGATTGCTTTTTGCAGAGGGCGTTAGCACAGAAGCAAACAGTTAATTTCTGAGATGACTGACATTAAGGACATGTTATAAAGTAAGGACATGAATTCCATTTTTATCTACTTTTTATCACGATGTTGCTGCTTAAGGCTTTTGATAGATTGGAAATAAAATTACAGTCAGGGTCATGTAAATTAACTCTAGCAGTGACAGCAAAAAACCTGACTTTCTAAACTTAAAATCAACAATCATTTCAGTACCTACAGACTTTCTTACATGTATTCTGTAAAATAACTTGCAGTAGGCCTTGATTCTGTTGAACACATAAGCATATGATTTTAATTATCAAGAATTACTTAAATACGATCAACCTCAAGGCAGTTTAAGCAAGAGCTTAACTTTAAACATGTGCTTAAGCCCACTGCTGTGTCATGACTGCACTGAATTCACCCACTGCAAATCTTAAACACAGCCTTGCTCTCCTTTTTGCACGGTGCAGAAAGGAGGAGCTCCACTGCCGACAGTGGGCTGACAGAGGTGTAAAACTCAGCAAAAGAAACAGTCTGTCTCGAAGACACTGGAAAAACATCTCAGAAGTGACCACAGGCTTTTCTTGCCTCAGTTTCCTAGGCACGTATGAAAATTATCCACTGACATGATTTTGTGAGTCACCAGTGGATGATCTATAATACCCTTTCGTAATTCAGTATTGTGTACCGTTAAATAGCTCTACATTCACCATCTTCAGACATCTATCATCATGTTGTACCTTCCTGGGTTTGTACACCTGCTTTTACTCTGGATGTCGATTTTATGCAAGATTGGAATATTATTTTGTTAACAAACTGCCACTGCATTTCCATACTACCCAAACAATCTTTTTCCCAGAATATCATTGAAGTCCAAGGGGAAAAATAAATTACATTAAATAATCCTTATTTACTGCTGACTGTGGGATACATTTCCTCTGTAATGCACTAATTGGCTACATTTTGTGCTTTGCAAAACAAAATGAAACCCAAACAAAACAAAACAAAAAAAAGAGAAGGGATTAAACAATACTAGATTCAATTAATTTAATAAAATATAATATACATATAGATTCTGCACATTGTATTGCTTTTACCTAAGCAGAACATATGCTTAAGTAAGCGTGATATAGGTTAACCACTCTTTTAACCAGCTGGTTCTTTAATCTTTCTTTGGAAATTTTTTACCCAGTGCCGTTTTGGAATACAGAGTTTTTTAATTTTTTTTTTTCCTATTACATGAAAGGAAGAAAACATTTGGCACCAACAGAAAAGTAACTCAGGGGTCCATTTCCGTTTGATCAAAGGAAAAGCTAGGAAGTGTCAACAAGTCTTTCTTTGGGGTAGGAGATGTTGACATACTGTCTGGAAGCAACGAATCCCCTATATCCATCGAATCCTTGGACTCACAAGATGGAGCACGCCGTCGCAAGCAAATGTCTCCACTGGCAGGTGAGATGCTGTGAGGTCCTCTAGGTAGTAAACTCTGTCCATCAGGTGGATCTATAGATATACATGGAGGGCTCAGTTTTTTCTTCTGCCGTGTTCCTTGCAAGCCTTCCATTTCACTTACCACCTGACTTATGAAGCCAGAAGAGCTAGATGTGGAATGGTGCTGAGGACTGTTTTCCATTGAACAAATTTCTATTGAATGTCTCCTTTGATCATCTAACCAAGAGGGCGGTTTTTTTAGAAGACCCTGGGTGTCTACACTGTGGTATTTCTTCAGGTCCTTCAATGTAACATTGCCAGTATTGCCTATGTTCCTCTTAGGAGTGAGAGGCTGAACCTCTGAACAGGCACTCGAGGCTGTACAAGTTTCTGAAGTGAAAGGCTCCGAGGAGCTGTTTATTTCAGATACTTCTTGGTCCACTGAATCTCCAGGTGTCTCCTGATAGGAGTCTGCACAAGCACACGATGCTGGTGCCTGCTTTGAAATATTATACTGATTGTGGGAAAGCTGCTGCGTATGAACGCTTGCCCGGCTCCATGCAGCCAACTCTTGCGCTTCTGAGGGCGTCAGAGCCACTGAAGTCTCCTCCTTGGGCACAGCGGGGACATTTGGGTCAGAGAGTTCACTCACCTCGGTGTGGAGATTCTCCTTGCTATCCAAAGAGTCGTTCCTTATAGCCATCTGTATCGGAGCGCAAAGGGATCGGGGAGGAGGGGAGTTGCCAGATGAGAGAGACAGACCAAACAAAGGTTAGTACAAGCAAGGCACAGCATTTACAGGGCACTCAACTCTGCTGAGATACCTCAGCAGAGACCCACTGACTCCTATAACAACCTGTGTTGTGGGTTCTAGCAACTTCCATGCTTCAGACATCTGTGGTTTGGCCCTGTGTAAGTGACAGCAGAATTTGGCCCTTCATTCTTCGTAAATGGTTGACCTTTAGCTTTCTCCTCTAAGGATGGAGGGCTGCAAAAACAGAATGCCCCCACCCAAACTTAGACATATTCTTGTTATGCAAAGGATGAGGGTCTACAGCAAAGCCCTTTATAATTTTAGCAGCCCAGGTACGAGCGGGAGAGGGAAGATGTGCAAGTGAGCCTGTGTATTCCCTTCTCTAGCTCAGGTGATGCTGAGGGCATGAAGCAGGATCCCCAGAGCCAGTGATGCCAGAGCAACCACGCTCTGCACCAGCATCCAGGCAACAGCCTGTCCTTGGCTTTGGTCCCCAGGCTGGAGCCGCGACTGCACCATCTTATGGCAGGGGAGCTGAGCGGGAGAGGGAAGATGTGCAAGTGAGCCTGTGTATTCCCTTCTCTAGCTCAGGTGATGCTGAGGGCATGAAGCAGGATCCCCAGAGCCAGTGATGCCAGAGCAACCACGCTCTGCACCAGCATCCAGGCAACAGCCTGTCCTTGGCTTTGGTCCCCAGGCTGGAGCCGCGACTGCACCATCTTATGGCAGGGGAGCTGGGAAAGCTGGAGTCCAAAGCTGGACTAATAATAATAATAATAATCTGTAATTATTTCAACTTACTCTGATGCTTGAGTTCAGGCTTCCTAGGCAACATTTTGCCTTGGCTGTCTTGAGCCGTATGCAGCATCAGTGCCGGCTGGCAGAGAACCTATGGCATGTTTTGAAGGCTTTGTTTTTTTCACTGCACTGCATCCCCTTGTCAAAAGGGTTTATAAATCAGCCACATTAACTGGCCCTTAAAGGCAGAGTCTCAGTTTGAGAAGACTCTTAAATGATCTTAAAGATTAAAAACTTTACAGAGAAATTTGGAGGAAATGCGTACAGCTGGTCTCAGTCCTTTAGAGAAGTGTAAGGAGATGAAATTCCTCATACTAAGGAATGCTTTTGTGACAAATCACCCCAAAAGGATCTTAGAATTTATATAAAAATTGTCCCACAAGGATCGTTTGAGCCAAATGATCTGTATTCAGGCAATGCTCTCATCAGCTGCAGTATGCACATGTGTGCGCGCAGAAACATGAGAGTCTATTGCTACATCTGCACATTGGGCTCCCTTTGTCGTCTGTGAGAGTTGAGAGAATACTTAATACGGCAAACAATTTTGTCCAATGCTGGTGAATCCTTTCTAGTTAAAATTTTACAGCATAATACTGGCAACTAACCACAGTCAAGAGTGGAGCTAATTCTGGTCTCCTCAATGCCAATAGTTTTAGTGAGTGTTTGGGAGAAGAAATCATGTTCATATCCTGAGAAGAGACACAGACCACAAAAAAGTATAATACAGAAGCAAAAAGTAATTATTGTCATTACTTTTGCTTGTACACCAACCTGTGTTGCATACAACGACAGTATTAGTCACCACCAGCTCTTTCTTTCCCTATGATACAGGCATCTTTGGTAGTTGTTAGCAGTAACTGTTTGTACAAATGTTTTACTGGTTTGTTTCAAAATAAAAGGACCCTCTGCCATCCCATTGGGGTGTACACCTGTAGTAGCCACAGCTTGGTGTGGGCTACACCTTGGATACACAGTCCTGGAACCAGAAAATCAATATATTTTTCATTTCAGGTAGAATTCCCCTGAAGAAAAGCTTTTGTGCGATGCACTGCCAAGGAGCGTATTCCTCAGCAGGGAATGTTCTCTCAAAGCATCCGATCCACTCATCTTCATCTGCGAGTGCATCGCTAATTGTCACACTTTCCAGAGTCTAAACTGCACGTTACTGTGGGGACTGTGTTCACTCTCCAGCACTCTGGAGGGAAAGGGAGGTTAAACACACAGGTTTTAATGATGGAGGAAAGTGCACGGACCAGGTATGTGGTGGACAAGATTTATCTATACACAAATTTAGGAAAGGAGAGGGGACAAGGGGGAAGGGAAAGGAAAGAAAGAAAAGAAAACAAGTCAGAATTACATGCAATATATGTAACAGTAAGGAAAAATGGGTACTGCAAACCAAAATGCTTTGCTAGTTTGGGCTATTGTGATGTGCTAGTAACAAATTAGTAGTGGCAATAAAAGGCGCCAAGCAGAGAGCACTTGAGCAAGCAGAAATGCCGGGGGTGTAAAGGGAATTTTGCCTCTTTAAGGACTAAGTTTCACAGTGTCTGGCCATCTAGATTGCAATTAACAGCAACAGCAATGCTGCCCTGTTGCCAGAACAACCTTACTGCTCCCATTAGCCACATTGGGAGCTCCTTGCTACTCGGGAGCATGCCCAAGGCAACACCTCACTAACCTTCGGAGGGATCTGTCCGGCTCGTGGACCATATCTGCTCACTGTCCCAAAGCTCTTTTCTCTCTGAAATGTCACTCCAAGAGCATGCTCATGTCACCGCATGAGCAGAGAGAGGAGCGAGGGGAATAAATTAAACATACGAAAAGGTTTAGAAAAAGAAGCCTTCAAAGGTATGAACAAAATTAGGCTGAGGAAGATGGCTAACATGGTAATTTATTCTAGATAGATCAGTTCAAAAGGATGGGTCTGTTATTCATTAGAAAGCAAGAGAGAGTGGTTATGAACTGGAATCATGACATCAATTAGTTTCCCCATTAGCAGTGATTGGGGTAGCTGGCCAGCCCTGTGCAAACGAATACATGCTAGGAATTTCTTATGTCAATTTAGTCTTACCGACTAATGTAATTGTTAACCTTGGTACTTCACATTCATTTTTAGAGCTTAATGAATCAACTGTCTAATTTGTCAATGTTGATTAAAAGATGAAAGAAATGGGAATATTTTCATGCAGGAGAGAAATTGCTTTTGAAAAAATAGAACTGATCTATTTTGTGTATATAAAATCAGGCGTGAAAACACTGAAGAAAGCAGAGTTTGGGAATCAGACATGCCTCTGGTCCTGGTCCAGCTGCACAATGAAATATGCTTAAAAATGTGAGAGTGAAGCACAAGTTTAAGTATTTTACTAAAAAAGATAAATTTAAACTTATGCTTCCAATCAACCAGACTGGAATCTTTGATTAGATCTCTTAGGTCTTTGGTTGAATCAGGATTTAAATCAACGCCAGGCAAAAACCAGAGATAAAACCAGTTGCAAAATATAATGTGTTCTGTTTTGCGTATACTCAAACATTTCAAAAGCACACAGGAGATTCAACAGGATCTTAATTTTCAATTCTCACTGTAAAAACAGTATGCTTTCCATGATGGTTTTGCATACGAGATATCCAGCTTCCTTTGAACAGTTTTCCCCTTTCGAGAAACCAGAGGAGCCAGAGGAAGGGTGGCCTGGGATGGATTCTGCAGTCCTGTGTCCCTTCAAGCACTGAGAAAATCACAGCAGTTAAGAATTAGTTCCTTAACCCCAATGAGCCCCTAGGGAGCATTTGGCTGCATTTATGAAGAGGACTGAAAAAAATAAAGTGCTAACAATGTGGAGAACATTTAGGCATGTTGCCAAAGGAGATGATACTCATCATGCACGTTCTTTGGAGGCTCCTGGATGGCTTTCAGATCAAAATCCATCAACCTTTTTGTTATTTCTGTAGGAGAACTACAGTTCTCCGGAGGTTTCTCTGTGAATCCCTCCTTGAATTTAAAGCATGGTTAACCTGGAAACACGACAATATAAAACCTCAGCAGGTTCACGATCATAAGTCTGCTTACCTGTCTGCGGAGCAGCCTTTCAGCAGAAGGAGAGTGCACCTGCTGGGAAACCTGGGGTTTGCTGTCCCTCACCAAATGGTCATGAGCTCTTACGTGGTGAAAATGGTCTTTTGGAATTTGCAGGAGAGAGCTCGTGTCCGCCGGCTGCGACTGCACCGACGCCTTTGAACCTTGCAAGAGGGAGAAGAGACAGAAATGTGACATGTTCATCTGGGGATTGCATCCCAATCTCAATGACCTTTCAGGGAAAACTGCTCCGTTGCACCTTGGACCAGACAGGCATGGCAAACCCACTGCATTCAGCAACTGGCTGTCCATGATCGGGAAAAAACTCCCACCTACTAACAAATTATTCCAAAATTGTCTATTATTTCATTTTTCTTGGCATTTTCCCCTGATACGACTGGGACCAGCTCCTGTTAAGAACAGAAGATGATGAACTAGAAGTTCATCTGGACTGGCAATTTCTACATCCTTGCCTTAGGGCCAATAACTTTGCAGGCAACCACACATCTTAGCACCACAAGGATCTGACTTAGAAAAGGATGTCTCCGTACCTCAGCGTATGCGGAGACCGACTGCTGGGATCTCAAAACTGCACGCTGGAAATGAAGTGAAAGGGAACGGCACCTGGCAGCTTTCAAGGCTAGTTTTACAAAGCGTCCCAGGAGAAGGAAATACATACTCTCCAGCCTCTTTCTGACCCTTTGTGGTTGCTGGCTACTTCTTCTAAAAGGTTTGAAACTCTGCATGTTCCCCCCCCCACCAGGCTCAACATTTTTCAAAACAATTCATTTAACCTGGACCGCATCCCAGAGAATCTCATTTGTCCTGGAATCTTTCCCAGAACAACAGCCCCATTACGAAGGAGTATTCAAACAAATACCTCCTGCAAGTGCCAGTGTTTCTGACAACAAAACCTTTCTCAGCTTGAAATATTATGGCTTAGTTGTGGTGATTTATTAGAGGCGCCTGACACCTTTTGCTATCTTCACAGCACTTTATAATATTACAAACTGTAAACAGGTAGGGGCGACTTCCCCCACCCTGAAAAGCAGTGACATTGTAGGTGGAACAGGACAATGATGCATATGCCAAGATCTGGGCACCTTACCCACCTCTGAGCACTTTGGCTCGCTTAAGACAATTGGAATTTCACCAGCAGGAGAAAAACACAAAAGGTTTAATTGTTTAATGTGGTTATGAATAAGACATCAGCTTTACCTTCCCAAAATACTTCTCCTACCTCTCAGTGGAACAGTTTTTCCTGCGGATTTACAAGGGTGCAATGCCTGCCCCTGCCCAAGCCAGGGCTGTCAGATGGGGCTATTCAGTTCTCCAAGCTGGAAGTGCAATCTTGAAGAAAGAAGGGACTCAGAAATTACCCACATTTTGGTCAAGTTGATGTGTTTTTTGTTCAAGACAAGGCAAATGCATCCGAATTAAGGGTCAAAAATGCAGCACTGGAAACTCCCTCTGTAGCAAATGGGATTCTTTCGTATGGTCAGGGATTATAACTCCAAGGAATTTCTTGGCTGTTAGAGAGAGCCATAAATTCTGGCTCCACTGAAGGTAATGGGAGTTTTGGTATTGACTTCAGTGGGATTTGACCAGGATTTTAGCTGCACCTTTTGCATTATGTGCAAACAGGTTCTTCAAAGGACAGCTCTTGACCTTGAAAATTTTCTATTATGGCAGTGATTTCTCACAACTCCAGATTCATCTTCCTCCGTTGTGTCCGCATTTTTTTTTTCTGCTGTTCAACAGTCACTATTCATCCAAATTCTTATTACTATGCAAATTTCAACATCTTATTTCTAATCTGTTCAAATCTCCTACCATTCTGAACGGTGCTGAAATTATGTTCTACTTAGAGGCTTTCAAATGACAATGCTTGTAAAAACTTCTCTGTCTTATCTGTGACAAATGTCTAAAATGATGGCACGTACAGAAGAATTAAAGACAGCTACATTCACTTACCAGCAGAAGGTAACCCCTAGCAGACAGAGTAAATGAAAGCACATTGATAAGCACCGGGAGGCAGCTGCAAGTACAGGTAGAGAGGTGCGGATAGAGAGAGAGCCCTTGGTATCTGCAATACGCTGTACCTAAGAATATCTCTGAATTTAGCTCTAAGGCGTATATCCCAACCACGCACACTGGGAAGGAAAATTCTGCACTCTCTCATTTTTCCATTCATCTCACATTAGGATCTCTCTCAATTCAGCATGTTTATGTTCATTTTACAAGCATTTAAAGACACCATTTTCCCATCTTTCACAAGTGTTCCCATACAGAGCTTCCAAAACCTGCTAGAATAGGTACTGCTGCAAAAAAACAGACATGAGGAAGTATTTTTCTGCTGGGATTTTTGCTCTGGGGCCATAGCTAGCTCAGGTGAGACGGATGGAGCCCAGGCTGTACGGACTGTAACCTTCGGGGAACCAGGCAGGGAGACAATCAGTGTTGAGCCAGGCCAACTGCTCACCGTCACATTGCCAAAAAGTTCAGAGGAAAGGACTTATCTTTAACTGCCTGGGCTCTGTAAGTTGTGGAGGGTCTTTGCAAAGCCATTCCACGGGTCTGGACACCAACACTTCACTGGAAACCAATGGCAATCTCCTGCCTCCTACTGAATAGCTTGGAAAATCCCAGCTATTGCTATATTGGAAAATCCTGCTCTTGTCCCAGCTGACAGATGTGTACCTGACTGGGACTTGTGATGTGCCGGATTCCTCTCGCCCAGGGAGGCAGGGCAGGGGCTGGAGTACGGCGGCTGGAACATGTAGCTGTCATTTGGCAAAGAGTGGGTGCGCCCCACCGAAGGCTTTCTCACGCTCAGCAAGTCCTTGCTGGGAGACAGGGTCAGTGTGTCGTCTTTGGAGCGGAGATCCGCCTACGGGGAAGAAAAACAGTGAGGAAGGAAAACATCACGGGGCGGGAAGAGGAGAAGTGCCCAGAAACGCTAGCGACAGCCATTGCAATCAGTATGGCACGATGGGCATGCACATCGTCAGTATGTACAAGTTGCACGAATGGATCTACCAGGAGGCTATACCCCTCATTTTGTATTGTCAATAAATTGTCACACAGAATGAACCACAGAAACAGAGGAAGCAACACTGTAGTAATAAACCATGACTATTTCAGGGATATGCAAAGAAGGCATCATGCCTCAAGGCCGACAAAGGTCACATGCTTTGCATAACTTTGATCCTCTGCAATAACAGTAAAGCTCTCTCTATGTGCCCTCACCAGCAACTCAGACTTTTGCAAAGGTGAGTAGTTTCTTCTTCTAACAATAAAAAAAAAAAAAACAAACAAAAACTAGTTTACAGAAAATATTCTATATTCTGGCTCCCAGCACAATTTTATTGTTTTTTCTTTTTACGTAATGAATAACTAAACCCATTTTATTGAAAGGGATATCTAAACCTACTGCTTCAGGGTTAAAGCCATTCTCTAATTAGAGGGGATCTAATGCAAGCGAGGGTTATTGTATATGTGCCGACTGTGGAGATTTTGCAGCCAAAGAGTCTCTTGGAATGGGCAGCACCAGAGGCAATATCAAATGAGGTGGATTCAGGTCTGATTTCACAAGGAAATATCTCCATCCCAGAAATGTTCTTGGGTGTTACTATGTTGGACAGTATTAGCAAAAATGGAAGCAAAGTCAACTTCCCTGGATATTTCTAATGAAAGAATTATTTCATCTTTAAAAGGTCTCCATTGAAAAACACAGAAATAAGATGTGACACTGTAGTCTGATACAGTATATTGCTGATCATTTTTGGAAAACTTTAAATCTTATTTTCTGACAAATCTCCCCCTCACTCGGTGCATTACAGGTTTTCTGAAATCAACACGGGTTTTTTTCCCAATTTTAGCCTTCAGTCATTAAAAAAAAAATTCACTATGGCATTTCATTTGCACAAGAAACATGATGAGACTGAAAGGAATTTACAAAAAGAAAAAAAAAGGAGGAAAAAAGAAGAAAAGGAAAAAAAAAAAGGAGGAAAAAAGAAGAAAAGGAAAGGAAAAGAAAGGAAGACCACTGTTGTAAATTTAATGAAGGAAACGGATCTGCATTCTCATGCAGCATTAGTTGCAGTCCTCAGGAACCTGCCAATTTGGATATAGCCTGGATATAGCCCAGATAAGAGAGACTGCAGTCTCCTGATATAGCTCAGGGAAGGAGAGTGAAACCTGTGCTGGTAAAGCTGAGACTTTGGGTTTTGGGAACCTCTCTGTTCCTCCCCTCCCTGCCTTCCCCTTCCGAGCAGTATGTTTATGCTATTTAGGTTTCATATTATTTAGCTAAGCAAAAAAGATGGCCTGAAACCTGAGATTTCAAATTCAAAACCATTTGGATCTGAACATGAGAATTTGGATTCAACATCCTACCCAAACCAACCTTTAATGAACCTTTAGGTTCATTGACAGGATCCAATACCACAGTGGGCTCGCTTCCACTTTCTGGTCATCTCGGGCGAAATCTTGTGAGTGAACTTCATGAAAACCATTTAAAATGGCTGCAAAATGATCTTCCGAGTCCAGCTCACAAACAGAGCAGCAGGAGCACATGACTTTTTGGTTCACTGGTAGTTTTGAAAAACATGTTGTTTTGGCTTGACTGAAAATCAAATCTGAGTTTTCCGTGAACCAAACCAAAATCCCAACCCAAATCTATTTTGAGTCAAACAAAACATTCTGAGATATTTTTCAGCTAAAGCTGTGTCTAAATGAAGTATAAAAATACTGCATTTAGAAAAGATTTCAATGAAAGCTTGCAGTTTTTCAGGAGTTGGGAAATTGTTTTGACCAAAACACTTTGTTGGTATTGACACAAATTCACAAAACGCTTTGTTCAACCTGGTTTTGCTTTTTTTTTTTTTGAGAAAAACCGTCTCTCTTGGCTATACCCTTGAGACTTTGCTATGCTGTCAAACAGGTTTGTCTAATCTGATTCAAAACTAGAAGAGCTCTCTCCTCAGTCCAGCTCTCCAGACTAACTAATTTTGAAACAAAATGTCCCATACAAAATGTTAAACGTAGTTTACAAAATCTTTTGCACGTGATGCCATGAAGCATGATGGGAAATATTGTCACGGTTTAAGAGATGTTTCCCAAATAAGTGCTAATTAGGATGACAATTGACCAGAATGGCAGAAAATTTATCAACAACACAAACATCCAAAGGCAGGTACATGAACAGCAACAAAGAAAACAAGAATGATCCAAAAATGTTGGAAGAGGAGTTATGTCTGTTGTACAGCAGAAATAAAGCACTTGACCGCTACACAGCTAAAAATGTCTAATGTTTCAAAGAGGAGATGGTTAAGGCAGGGTTCAAAATACTGGTTATTTCATTCAAAAAGACACGAAATAGTCCAAACTATTTTTTCGCCCCCAGCAGGATGACTGCTAGTAAGAATCCACAAAACAAGCAGCATCTTGGAGAGATCCCCATCTGATATTTGTAAAATAAACAGTCTGGCACCAATCATGCAAAAAGCCTTGTGGTGCCTGCGTTCATAAAGACAAAAATCCATTACAAACCAAAGGGTTGTAGATGACCCCTCAGCAGAGGACACATGAGTCATTAGCTCATGGGTGTCTCTTCCACGCAGCATCACTGATGTGTTTCAGATGGGGAGGAAATTTCAACCTTGACACTTTCCAAAGCATTTTTTTACTATTTATTTTACTTGTAGAAAACACATTGTTTTTACATAAGACGCCAAAGGAAAAATAGAAAGAAATACTTGTTCCTCGCAAGGAGCCAAGTTCGTGGACGAGAGTGATACAAACCAGGACCTAATGGCATTAAGGACAATGTCCTGTTCAGGGGAAAGGTTGGTGCTATTTGGAAATGGGCTTGAACTGAAAATGCCATTAGGCAGGTGCAGAGAGGTGGAAGCAGTATTTTGAACCCTGTAAACATCAGACTATACAGCGACCAGTGTATGTACATTGCTTTCCAGAGCATTAAGTAAGTGTGTGTTAGTATCATCAGGAAAAGAGTCATCCGTCAGAGCTAAGGACCAGGACTTTTCAGAGAGAATATCTGACGTCAGAGACAGAGCCTCCATCTCAGCTAGAGGGATCTAAAGGGAGAGATGATTAAGCATAAGAAACCAGGACACAAATCTTTAGGAAAAGAAAAAAAAAATTATCATAATCTAAATACTTCTAGACACTAAAGCAATATCCCTGCAGTGGGAGATGCTACATCATGCACATTGTTACCAGGGACAGAACGTTAAAGAAACGAAATATAACAAAGAAATGGAAAAAAAAGAGCGGGACGTTCATACTTAAATGCTTACCAGTGAGCTGGGAGGGAGTTTAAAACCATACACTAATGCTAGCATTGTATTTTGTTGTTCTCCTGTCTAGATGAAGAAGCAAAACTAACATTACTTTCATACTAAAGATATTTATCCCCTTGGCCATGATCAAATACAAGAGGCTTCAAGATCTTCTGACTTCTCTGAAGTTGTTCCTACCCAATACCATGCCGTTTTCTTGGCCTCTAAACTAAGCTGGTTGAGGCCCCGAAGATTCCCCAACACCAAAATCATTTCACAGGTGGGGCATGGAGCGTGCCTTTCCCTGCGCTCTGGGGAGGGTACGGGGACCTCCCCCTCTCCGAGAGGCAGGTGGGACTATAATGAACTTCCTAATGGCTAAAGGGGGACAGGGAGAACCTTAAGGCTTGATTCAAAGTCTGGAAAGGTCAGTGAGTGCCTTGCTGGTGACTTCAGTAGGTTTTGGCCTGCTAAAGAGCCTCCAGTGCCTGGGTAAGCACCAATAACTCTCCTACTAAAAGAACCGCCTGCGTTTTCCAGCCCCCAAATGCCACCCCAGCCCTGGCCCCCAACAGCCTGCTCCGGCTCTGAGCAAACCCGAGCTGGGAATAGGTGCTGCACTGCCACACCGACGCTGTACCGATGCGTCTTGCACAAACGCATCCCCGCTGAAGGCATTCAAGTAATCGGTAAAGATCTTTATCAAAATATTGAAGCTCTCTCCCTAGACACAGAGCTCTTTTTATAAGAAATGTGAAACATCACTTCAGGTCTTGGAGAAAAAGGGGACTGCAGCGTCTCCCCCAGAGCAGCACCCCTGCTGCCAGGCACCGCAAGGAGGGATGCTTGCCCTGAAGTGCGGGCTCGGCCCTCCCCAAACCCCCACCTCGGGTACGTGTCTGAGGCTGGTGCCCGCGGCAGTGGGAGAGCGGCACTGGGGACAGCATTTCACCGGGTAACCTACAGACTTGGCTCACGCTTGCAGGGGCCTCCTGGTCTGGACTAGTCCCAGGTGCTTCCTTTTCATTTCTTACTGTGCTTTTTTTTTTCCTACCCTCTATGCTTGAAAAGTCTTTCAACAGCAATATATCTTCCAAGGGAAACCACAGAGGCCCAGATCTGTTGCACTTAAGTTGTCAGAGGGCTGGATTTTCTCACTCTTAGAAATGGCATCAGTGGTGTGAAATAAACCCAGTGATGAGTGAACCTTGAGAGGCTCAAAACTTCAGCTGAGATAAGGAAGAGGGTCAGGATCCTCTCATCTAACCTTGAGTTTGATATCTCCTCTAACACAGTCGTCCGCTGGCAATGGATGAGAGGGACGCTTTGGAGGAGCTCCTGATTTCATACGAGGCTCCCCAAAAAAGCATCGCTGTGAAGGTTGCCAACACAAGGATGGTGATCCCTAGTGGGGACAGATCCAACCCACCGACCGGAGCCCAAGCACATGGGGAAAGGCTGTGCTAGAGCACGGTGGACACCAGCAGCTCCTGCCTGACGGAGCTGCTCCGCTGGGAGCTGCTATTAATCAGGTTGCTTTCAGCAAGTCCCAGCGCTGCTCTAAATTCCTGACTTGCCTGAGAACATGACAAATAGTGTGAACAGAAAAGCCAAAATGTAAACAAAACATCACCCCCTCTTCAGCCTCCCCTCTCCCAAAATTGAGTTTGAAGCCGTCAAAACATTTTGTTGGAAACATTCAACTGATTTATACGGGTTTTAATTACGGGGGAAAAAAATAAAATAGCTTAAATTTTAAAACAAAAAGCTGTTGCAAACTGGAATGCTATATTTTTTCATTACAAAAATGTCAAAACAAAAGCATTTTTTTGCTGCAGCAGCACTTTCTGGTGAAACATGTTGTGACAAAAAATTTCCAAGCAGCTCTCGCTGAGATTCATACTGACCCTCTGCCTTCCCCGCCAAAGCTACCGTCCCTATTCCTCCGGCAATTCTTAGAGGCAACCACTTCCTATAGCTTAATAGACCTCAGTCTGGAAAGCGATACACAGCAATCAGAGGGAGACATGTTATCCCGCTATATAAAGATCTGCAGTAGGATTTCATTTTACCTAAGCTTGTTCCTTGCCTCTAATGAACCACTGAGTTGGATAATTTAGAGTGTCAGTGAGCTCATAAATAAGCACACTGATTTAACAAGAAAACTTCTGCTATTTTTAGCCAGAAAGGAAAAAAAAGATAGATCAAGAAATATGGAATTTGCTCAATTCCAACTGCAGGAAAAAATAGGTATGCTTGAATTATTATTATGGTCACTGCTGTGATTTAGGGAAAATATTTGCTCTAAAGAATAACACGCTTGAGAAAGTAGGTATTTTATTCTAAGAAGTAAATGAACTAATTTTAAACAAGTGTTACAGCCTCTGTTCAAGAAAGCACTGGAGCACACAATTACTTAAGTACATCATTAAGAGCTGCCTTGCCTTCTAAATTCAGTTTAGATCAGAGATGAGGATCTAGTTTACAATGACCCACTTGCAAGAAGCCTCTTTAGGAAAATCATTCAAAACTGGATTTTCATGCAGTGTAAGTAGGCACAAAATGTAGAGATCATTTTATGATCCCCAGCAGCCCAGGCTCTGCTCTGGGAAAACCTCACACCGTACTCCAGGCTCTGCAGACGTGTCCTGACATTGCTACGGAGCCCTGGTTAGGAGCAAGAAGCCAAACACAAGAACCCCACTGAAGGATGAAGATGGGATTTTGTACATTTTTCCTTACAACACTCGTGAACAGTAAATCCCAATGAAAAACTTCTTACTGTGTTGAAGAGGGAAACTCAGAGCCTGTACTTTTCCTCTTGCATTTATATACAATACCATAAACCAAAATATTATCTCAACTCCCACAGAAAAAGCCAAAATGACTTATGCTTCAAAATCCCTGTGAGTGCATTACATAAAATAAAGAACTTTAACTCTTTATTAAAGGTCTCAGTCAAATCAAGTTTGGATGGAGACTTTGCAGGAAATTAGGAATATTAACCTGGTTCTCAGAGTTGTAATATTCGGGAGCTGGGAGGGCATAATGATGGCACACAGAGCCTGACAGGTTGTCCATCAGCTTCAGCTCTCCTTCCAGAGATTCCTGGATCAGCAGTGATATGGTATCAAACAAGTGCCTTTCCTAGGAGGGGTGGTGTATAGCATGCAGAAAGAGAGCAAGCCGAAAAGAGAGAGGAAAAAAGCGAGGGACAGACAGAGAGAAAAAAGGACAGTGTATAAAACCCAACAAACAAAAGGGAGAAAAAAACACCAGAATAGAAGGCAGGGCGGGGGGGAAGACGGAAACGTTCAGGGAGAACAGCAGTAACAGAAACAAGGGGACAGGAGAGGTGAGGCAGGAGAGGAGAGAGAACAGTGCAGTAATATCACGGTGAGCAGTGACAGCTTTCTCAGACATTGCTAGAGACGGGGCCGACGCCGGCTGCCCCGGGATCGTGGCTGCTCCCACTCAGGGCCCTCCTCGGGGACAATTCTCGCTCTCAGCAAACACAACCGGTTGCTCCTGGGATCTGAGCTGTATAATGGGGCCGGTATAACAGCATCTTGATACTTGGTGGTGTGAACTTCTACAGGACACTACTGCTGTAAGGTTTCTATACCCACTGTCCACATTTTTGAGCAAGACCTAATATTTGACACCTAAATCCATATCCAGGGGTCACATAAATTAAAATAACCTGACTTGAAGAGAAGCTGAGCATCACAGGATGCTTTTATGGACAGCCATAAAAGCTGCAGACACCCAGGATGGACACACGTCAGGTCACTAATTCATGTGCCAGACATGGGTTGAGGTGCCTCAGTTGTCCTGGCCAACTTCAAACCAGCTGGCCACAGCACAGACAACGGGAGGTTATACAGAGCAGGGTCTGGCTTTCGCAGGCAGCATGGGAGCAATTTAAGGGTTGCACCTTTCACGTACATACAATGAAATGAGGACTGTCGTTACAGTCAAACAGCACACAGTGCAAAAATCCTGGGGAACAGGCAAGCAAAAGAGCATGCTGACCACATGTCCTTGCAGGGTCATGTCCTGGGAATTGTATTCCTCTGCTATCATGCTCAAGCATCAGATTTTTCCTGAAGATTTTGGCTGGGAGAATAAATAGTTAGAATAAAATCTCCCAGAGGTTTTTGAGGCTTCTGTTTGAATGAAAGAGCAAGAAACACACTCTGGAGGTTATGACTAGAATAAGCCCTTTCCAAAGCCACCTTCAGAGAGGGCAGGTTTAAGAGCCCGAAGAGCTGAGGGTATCCTTCTCACGGATCTGTCTTGCAATTTCTCTCTTTGCCAGCGTGAGGACTGATGCAGGACAACAGCGCTGAGGACAGTTTGCCAGTACTCTGCTTAACATGTGCAACCACAGCTGGGACATGTTGTTTCTTCCTAGAGGACGTAATGAGTCTGGATTTCCCCATATTGCCCTGAATTCCTTTTTCCTGTGCCAAAGAGCAGCTTTGGACTCAGTCTCAGACATCAGTGACTCCTAATGGCACCAGAAATTTCCAGTAGCTTAAGAACTGAAACAAAGCTTAAGCAGGGATTTACTCTGTTTCACCCTTGGACTAAAGACCATAAATGAGTTTTTCATGCATTAGAATACTCATTAGTCCACCCCAGGCAGAAGCCAAGATATGCTGTTGTGAAATCATGATGTAATAAAAGCTAATAAGGTCTCTGTAGAGTTTAACCCGATTTGCAATGAGCTAAGACTAAAAAAAAGGCAGGACCATTTTTCTTGTATAATTCCAGTTCAGTTCCCTCCCGAAGGACCGGTCTGGGTCTTGACCTCACCTCTCTCATTCCTCAAACTGAGTCTTCATCCAGAAACTGTGCTTTTGAGAGATTTGTTGCAGCTCGTAGCAGCTACCACGTTACAGCCCTGCTCCTGCTGGTGGGAGTTTTGCCACCAGGTCTGGTGAGCTCAGGTTTGAGTCCCCTCTGGATTATTCTATTGTTAAAATAATCTTTTCTTACAAGCTTGATTGTGGGGATGGATTTTAAATTGAGGTTACATAAACCAAATTTAATACTTAAGCAAAGATTAGCCAAGTTTTATTCCTCTTTTATGTTGTGGTTCATGGTCTGCATTAGAAAAGCAAACACGTTATGCTCATGATTTTGCTATCACAAAGGACCTAGCCCAACTCTGGATTAGAGCAAATTTGGAGCTAGGTCTGGACTGGGTGGCTTGGGCACATCTCCAGAACAAACTGCAAAGCTCTCTACCTCCAAACAGATGCATCAAGGTGGCCTGGAGACCTGCCTAGGGTCTCCTCCCTGGAGCATCAGTTCCCACACCACGCAACAGTCAGTCAGCAGACAGCGAGGAATACAAGCCCTGGACGTACGGTACACCCACTCCTTCGTTACCGACTCGTGCATGTCTTCCCCTAGCAAATATGCAGGTCAAGCCCTTTTCACCCTCCAAACTGAGATTCTCACCATAGGGTAAACTAATGAGAGCGGAGAATCCACCTTGATTTGCATGGGATTGGTACATCCTCGGGGGCTCTCGGGTCTCTCTCCACTGGCGCTGCCTGTCCATGCAAAGATGTCTGAGGGGCTGTGTTGGCCGGGGGTGATTGTCTTCATTTCCATCTCCAGTTCTGCTTCGAGCTCTGCCTCCTCCTTAGCCTCCTTGTTGCTCTCCTCCAAGTGCTTCATGAGCACGGCGATCACCACGTTCACCAGGACAAACTGGGCCGTCAGCACGAAGGAGACGAAGTAGATGGGTGAAATGACGGTGTTGTAACAGGTGGACTCCTGGTCACAGTCTCGCAGCGTGTCCTGGAAACAGGGGGGAAATGATGGAGGGATGTGAACAGGTTCCAGCATGGACCTCGGTCTGCCGTCTGGTCATCTGGCTGCAATGGGTTCTCCTTTCATGAAGAAAACTGAGAAGATTGGGCAAATTTCATGTCTAGAATGGCAAAATACTTGCCAGTAAAACCTTACGTTTCTGTGTGAGTCACCACAAGCAGGGTCAGAGGAAATTCTCCTTGGGGTGTGCAACAGCAGACATCGACACTCTGCTGCTCCTAAAGGAAAGGCTGTTTTACCAGGTTAGAGACCAAATCCACAGGAGTGTGGCAGATGGATCCAGGGCGAAGCAGGGTGCAGCTACAACCCATCAGCTACCCCACAGCAGCTGGGCTTGCAGACACTCTTTCCTCAAGTTCACACCCTGTCATTAAGATTTTGGCCGCCTAACACTCACCATGGGCTACAAATGGACAGAGAAGTGATTCCTTCGGACTAGCTAGCACCCTGTGTATTCATAGACCAGATTTCTTCACAACAGCGTGCCTTTATGGCTGTCCCCTAAGAGAGACTCTCTTTCAGAAACCTGGGTTTTCCCAGAAAAAAACCCACAAAGTAATACCAACAACAATAACAATAGTAACTGGAGACTTCTAAGGAAAAAATAAAACTAATGCGTGTTACTGAGCTGAACTCATGTTTTACTTGAGAGATGAGTCCCTTTATTTTTTCCCCTTCTTTTTAAGTCGCTCTCTTAGGTTAAAAAAAGGGAATATATGGAGTATGCCAGGAGCCTGCAACCACAGGCACTGCATTGTTGCGAGGAGGGAACAGAATTAGAGACTTTGCCCAGTGCACGAATGAAGAGACCAGCTCACTGCAGGATGTGAGCGTCCTGGCTGAGCATCGTTACCGGTCTGGAGCAGAGTGGATGGCTTCTAATTAAGCAATTATAGGCAATACTCATTTTCCGTGGGTCTCTTACCTTCATTATCCCGTTCCAGTTGTCTCCCGTGGATACTCGGAAGAGCGTCAGAAAGGCCATCCCAAAGTTTCTGAAGGTGGCGTGCCGTCCCAGCCCCTCGCAGGGGTGCGTGTCGTCGCACTCTGTGGGACCAAGCACAGCCGTGAGACCCCTGCTCGTGCACCGCTCCCACCCCTTCCACCGGCACGGGAAGACTCACCAAGGTCTCCAAACAGCTCCACTCCAAGAGCTGCAAATATGAAAAACAACAACATGAAGAGAAGACCCAGATTCCCCACCTGGAAAGAGAAAAAGAAATGGGGGAAAAAAACACAAAAAAAGAACATTCATTGATTTTTTTGTTCCAGACCTGTTTCTTGCTGTATTCTTTAATCCAAAACTTAAATTGCTTCAGGGAAAAAATGACCTCAATGTAAGGACTGTATCTCAGACTGTGCTTCGGAAGGGAAATGTGATTCTCTAATGACAGTAAAGATAAAATGATTAGCATTCCTCTGCAATAGGAAATTAGCTCTGGGCCAGAGGAGATCTGGTTTGATATGGCAGTGGGTTACCTGCGGCAGCGCTTGCATCACGGTGTCCAACAGGGCTCTCATCCCTACAGCCATCTTCAGCAACTTCAACACTGCGGAAAACACGTTCGTAATATGGTAACGGCAGCGTTAGCACGGAGGCACAAACTCAGTCCCTCTCCCAGGAGCCACAGATTATAGGCAGAGAAATGTGAAATCATGTCAAGTGTTCTCCATTAGCTGCTATAGTCCCTGGCCTTTTTACATCACTCCTGGTTGCTTGGATACTATTAAAATCCCGTGAATAGCAGCATCACCTATCCTGAGACTTAGAGAAAACGTTATCGTTCTGCCTGGCTTTTCCTTTCCCCACCTTATCCGTGTTGGACCCATCTCCCTCTTCCTCTGGTTATCGTCAGCAGTTACTTTCCTAGCCCTGGGGCTACTTTCCCACTTCCATAGGCTACCCGCTTTCATACATGATTCACTGAGGAGCTGATTTACACATCTCTTCCAGAAGGTTGCATTTCCAATTGGAAAACACATGTATTTTTAATTCTGAAAGGGATCCAATGCACGGGAAAAACACTTTTTTTTCCCCCTTGAGACACCGCACCATTTCATTTCTCCTCCAGTTTCTTCTTTGCTTAGATGAGAGCTGCAATTATAGCAATTATGCCTCAGAGCACAACGTTGCCCTTCAGGAGGGCCTGGGAGTACTTTATTAAGGGCCTGAGCACTCACATTTTACGTCTTCATCGTTTGGCCCTGAGACCTCCTTGTTCTGAAAAATCAGGCCCTGAAGAAGCTGGCTTTACAGTGTCATTACAAGTCTGAGGGGACAGATGGATGCAGAGTGATGAGGCATGCTTTGTCATCAAGTGGTGAGATGTAAAGTCCCATGGGAAATTAAATTTATTAGATGCTTGTCTTTTAAAGCCAGCGTCCTTGAGCTTGTGTTCTCTAATCCCTGTTAGAGATGACTTTGATTTGACTGGCATATTTTTTCCAGGTACATCTCTGGGAGTTACAAGCCACAGCTATTTCTCCTTTATTTCTAAGCTCTCAGCCTTCAAATCCTCTTAAGATAGAAACACATGGTCAGCTGGCTCAGCTTTTTGGCTCCTCGCAAGTATTTCCCCCCATTGTTCTTTTATTTGTTTACAGCCTGTTGATGCCAGAACTATGCACATCGTGATGGGGATGTGCCCCAGAACCGTTTCCCAACGCTTAACTCTCTCCTGGAGGGGACCCTGCACCTCAAACACAAGTTAATTCTGCTTTATTCGTCTCACCTCGAGCAATCCTGAGAACCCTCATGATTCGGATAATGGTGGGGTTAATTGGTAGCGAAGCATTCACCTCGATCTCTTCCAAAGTGATGCCCATGATAGACAGCAGCACGATTGCCAGATCTAATTGGTTCCATCTGGAGACAACACAAAATGAAGTTTAACATCTACTAAGAAGCTGGCAAGGGGAGGTAGCTTGTTTCACACGAATTCCAGTCATTTCAATGGTTCTAGCACTCAAATGAATCTGCAGCATTTTTCTGAGGGTATTATACAAAAGCAGTTGTGTTATGAAATCATTATAACTAATGCATCTCATTAGAAAATCAGCCAATTCCAAAGATATTCTTGACTGAGGAGAAACAGAAACAAAAGCTGGGCAGTTTTCTACCCAGAGGCTGCAGACCTCAGGGGAGACGCTGCAGTATCTGTCCGGCCACTTCTAGACACGACACTCGTGGACCTCAGCGTGAGATCTGCCCTAGAAAGAGCCGGACCCCGTGTCCAGTCCTTGCAACAAAAATCACACTGGGCAAAGTGAAGACCCCGTGGATTCATGCCAGGTTGGTGGGAGGCGTAATCCCAGCATGGACACCCGAAACGTGGGGCGAAGGGTAGGACCATCCCTCGGCTGCTGAAGGGCTCGTGTCGAGTCCTGCTCAGTGCCAGCGCTCTTGGTATTAACATTGAAGGAGGCAGAAATGGGTGGAGAAAGATTCACCAAGGACGTAAAATCTGTGTTTGTGAGGTAAGGGAGTGAAAATCTAGAAAAAGAAGCAATTTCATCTGCTGCTGAGCATCTGCTTATAAAGAGGTCCCTTTTCTCTTTCATTTCCACTCAGGACCAGATTCTCTCTTGGCATAAATTTTGTTGCTTCACCAGGTCCTCTTGATTATATGGACATGGAACTGGTGTGAGAAGAGAACCAGCTGCTCGGTGTGAGCCGCACTCCTATTTTGTCCACCCCCAAGGGCCAAAGCGGTGCAATCACACTCTTCGGCATGCACGATCCTTTCTCCAACTCACATCCCAAGCCTCCACCTACCCAGGTTTCAATCAGTCACACCAAAGAGCGTTCACACGTGTCAGAGTGACATCACCAGGAAGAGCATCGGGGTCCAGGACACTGAATTTGGGCAGCTGTCTCCAGAAACCTGCTGCTGCCCCCGCGGTCAAGGTGGAGCTTTTGTTACCTGTCTTGGAAGAAGCGACGAAACCCGAAGGCGATAAGCTTGAAAACAGACTCCAGGACAAAGATAACGGTGAAGATGTAATTGCAAATCTTCAGGGCTTCATCAAGAACCTGGGATGTGGACACAGGACCGGGGTTAGATGCTAGCTCTGCTGAGGGGCTTTGCTGCCCGCAAACCTGCCCTCCTCTTCTTTCACCAGTTACTCATTTCCAAACTACAGATAAAAGCCTCCAACCGTGGGCTCTCTCCGATGACAAATGTCCCAGGGAAAAGTCCCAGTACTTCAGGGAGTGCACAGACTGCATTTCTGCCTGGCCCCAACCCAGCTGATATAATTCCCAGGAGGGGCTGACGCAAACCCAAGGCACAACTCAAACCCCACGGCAGTAACACAGCCCCAGCTGGGATTGCTCGGGTGAGTGGTAAGAGCTGCTGCATTTGCAGGTGTCAGCAGCGCAAAAACCCTCGTGCTCTCGGCAGAAAGCTGAATTTCATCCCACTTGCTCGTTTGTGCACTGCTGCAAAAGCTGTGGGCTGGCCGGGACCATGCAAGCGCTGGCCAAATGGCTTCTTCGTGACAGCCTGTCATTTACTCCTCACCTTGAGCTTTTGGCAAGGAGCACGAGAGAGGGATGGCATGCCAGCAGGAACAAGTGCCTCGGGTCTTCCTCTGCTCACGCTTCCCTCTGCAGGTGTCACAGCCTGGCCATTAACTACAGGTGCCTCCTGGCTGTGACAACTCCTGCACTGTCAGGCATTAAGCCATGACAGAGATTATTTCATCCCAAAAGTCCTGCTTGTGAAGGACCGCTGTGGTAGCAGCATCCTGCATGGCCTCTTAAGTAATGTCCATCAAATGGGATGGTAATAACTGTGTCCAGAGCACTGTTAGGGAACGTGGGAGATGGCAACAGAGTGCTCTCAGACCAAAAATAAGACTTACTGATCCCCAAGAGGGAGAAATCATAGTAGAGGGAATTTAAGCCACGCACTCTGCCTTCACGGTACAGTTTAGCTTCAAGCATCCATGGATGAAAACCACCTCACCTGCCCAAGAAGTACAAGCCCAGCCACCAAAGGAAGCTGTGGCTCTGAACGAGCCTCCCTGTCATCCTGCAGGGGACCTGGGCTCTGCCAGCAAACAAGCATCAAACGAGCATATTTATTTGGCAAAAGCAGATTTTGCCCAGTAGCTCTTTACTTGAACCACCTCTATGCGCACGGCAGCCCCTCCTCTCCACGGGCAGCCACAGCATCTCCGGCTGGGATCTCATCCACAGGGCATCCCAGGGTATCCCACCACTGACCCCCTTCAGCACCAACATGCTGAGCAGTTGTTAGTTTGGATATAAAGCTCTCCGGTACGTTTAGCCTTTTAAATACCCGCAGGATCCCAGCCATCAGTCACCCAGACCAGAGTGATTTCGGGGCCCTGATTCAGCAGGGCTCTCAAGCACGTGCATGGCTCTAACGGTGCTGTCATCCCAGCACAGCCCAAGCTTGGAGTTATTACCCAGACGCTGCGTACCAGAGGCTTAAAGACAAAATGTTATTTTCCTAAAGAAAATTAAAACCAAAAGCCTGCCCAACATTTTTGTAATACAAGAGAAAATGTAGCTGCAAAACGACTGCGGCAAGACGCACACCCAAGGCAATTCCAATACAGGCTCCTTAGCCAACAACCTTTTTCATCACCAAATGACTGAATCATGCAATGAGCCTTCCAGGGTATTTAAAGGTGACCTGAACAGAAAAAATAAATTGGGCTTGTGCCCTTTCACTTTTTGGATTCTTTATGATAGGCTGGAGGATATTTTTCCCCTCGCTTGCATGTCTTGGTTGTTTGGGTTTTTTACATTAAGTATTCAAGTCCTGTCTAGTCTTAAAGAATATTTCCTCCTATTGTGTACTATATTTATTCATTCTGAAAGTGGCTAATAAAAATAAGTACAAGTTACATGGCAAAGGCAGCTATTTCCATTTCATTCTTATGCACAAAAGACTTGACATCCCAAGACAGGCTGTTTTTATTTTCAGAGTATGACAAAGACCCAGGAACTTAGCACACTAATATATTAAAATGTATTTTAAAGACCAGCATGGAATCCAGTGCCTGTGAAAACTGGGGATTTAGAAGAAACTTTGCAAAAAGAAACATTTCACAAATTCTACTATTCTTTTTCCTTTTTCTCCTTTTTTTGGTGGAAAACCTAAGTTAAATGGAAGATTTCAAAGACGATCTCGTCTAGCAAACCAAACCAACCTGCTCCCATCCTTGTTTTCAAAGCAGTCTGTTTCCACTTAACTAGAAGAGAGAGGTGCAACGGGATCCAGATACCAAAAGCCATGGTTTGAGCTGGAAGCCAGATGGAGGATGGGTACGCTCCACGGGGCAAAGGGCCAGGTCGGGCACGGTGAATGGGGGCCCCGAGGTCTAACAGCACAACTGGCCTTAACTCTGCCCATCAGCACATCCCACCACGGCTGAGCATGTCCCCCCACTGCTTTTTCCCCCTCTCTGTCCCAGTACCTTTGGCTGCTGGTAGTGCTCCATGGCCATGGTGATCACGTTGAGGCCGATCACTCCAGTGATGAACAAATCCAGGTAGTGGCTGGTGCACATCTGGTGGATCAGGAGGCGGAAGCGGGAGTAATCCGAATAGTAGGGCTTACACTGTGCTTCTGCAGCGGGGAGGAGGAGAGCGGAGAGGCACGTCAAGTCATTTCTCTGCGTCTTTCTGAAGTTGATGCACCCTCACTTTCCAACTCCAAAGAAGATAAATTCTAGACCGATTACAGCAACATGCTGTCTTTTTTTTCCTTCCCCTTTTTTCTTGCTGGCATGTTACCATTTTTAATACACAGCAGGGCTCCCGTCATCTTACATCCATTAAACATCTTCAGTGGGACATGCGCTATACTCAGCCTTATGGCATCAGGGATGAGGTGATCTGGGACTATTGTGCTGCTAAGGAATGTTTTCCCTGTAGGGAAATTTAAATTAAATTTAAATTAAAACAACAATTTTTGCTTCTGCTGATCTTAAAAGATCTTAAAAGTCCCCAAAGTATCCAAAAGTCCAATTAATGGTCAGATAGTGGGGACAGATTTTACTAACAATGGCTTAAAAATATTATGCTCTTTGCAGTAAACTGCAGAGAGAACAAAATTCAACACTTTGGCTGTCAGAGCCCTGAAAAATGGTCCATAAAAATACCAAGGAAAACTGATCAGTCAGCCTTAGCGATTAGAAAATAATGATCCTCCATTTAGACAAGATTATCAAAGTACAGATTTCACTGTTCAACTCATTCCCGTGTTCGGCTGCCTCAGGGATGACACATGCTCTTCAGACCCCGAATGTTCCTAGAGATAAACTCATTTACTCACCTAATCTCTAATGAGGAAATGCCAAGGCTGAGTATATAATTCAGTACAATTTTCAAGGAGGCATTATAATGCAGATTGAAGTGGAAAGGACTGTCTTGAATATGTCAGAGTATAATATTACTCTCATAATTAGATGATCAACTGGTTATGAAAATTATTGAGCTGTAAGAATTATATGGCTTGATATTTAGTGCTGCTGAGCAAATGTACAGTTTGATACATTACTCTAAGCAAAAAGTTGGGCAGAATGAAGCCACGAAGCACAGGTTTGGGGTGCCCTCAGGGAAAACTAATTTTAGAAGATTAAATTTTGCCTGGAAATAGAATTCACTTTGTCAATAGCCAATGATATTGCAATCAAACCCATAGATTTAATGTTTTCATGCGCTCCCTGTTTTGCAACAGGATCCTGAAAAATCAGAGAAGTTTTGTTTGTTCCATAGAGACAGACCTTTCCCTTACAGCCCAGGGACCAGAGAGACAAATCACTCAGCAGTTTTATTCTGTAGGGGTTTGGAATGCCCAAAATTCTGCTTCAGTGTCATCAAACGAAAGGCACTATTAATATTCACTTTCTGATCTGCAGTGTGCTTTAGGTGATCTGTACCTGAGTGCTAAAGCACGATATCGATGAAAAGGTCTATAAAATGAATTTTCATGCTGAAGCTATTGAGTGCTTACAAAAAAGCAGACTGGTAGCTGCTGACTCACTCATAAGACTTTGTCAGATATCTCAGAATCTGCATAAATCTCCATAAAGTCAAGATATCTCGATCATATTATGCTAAATTATGAGTAGCAAATTAACTAAAATGTTTGAATACAATTAGGTTAGGAATAGGACCTATTTTTATGAACCAACTTATCATCTCAGAAAGAAACACCATCGTAATTGGATCACTTACTTCTTCTACATTTATGTATAATTCACATTCAAAAAGAAAAACGTCAATGTTTCTGCCTTTTCTTGCAGTGGATTTACTTATGAATAATTACACTGGAATTCAAATTTTTCTTAGCTTTGATTGACAGGTAATTCCAAATCCTACAGAATAGCACCGACGCCGTTAGAACAGAGAGAGGATTTAGAGAGAGGTTGTAAAATGTCTCCCGTGCAGGGCTCCTGCACCTGGATTAGCCAGTGCATGGCTTTATAAGCAGGGTTGCTAATTGTTCGTGTGTCTGCCAAGGCTCTCCCCCTTCGCATCCCCCCTCTCCCAAATGCCAAAGCTCCTTTTCACCTTTCCCAGCACACGCCCCCAGGTTTCCACAGCCAAACGTCTCTGGATGCTGCTGTTGCAGATGCGCTTGCAGCCTTAGAAGATTACCATTAGTAAATATTTCATCCTTCCCCGTTAACTTTGTTAAGAGGGGATCTGTCAACCCTGTTCATGAATCATGCCACCACTCACCGCGCCGGCTGCCGCATGCTGGCCATGCATATTAGTGCAATACAGATACTACCGTGAGATGAACCACACGCGAGCTGGCATGCTGTCCGAGGACTATAGATAAATAGCTGCTGTGTCTAGGCGGGCAGGGAAACTTTCTGAACAGATAAACCATTTTCTTGCTATTGTATAAATACTATTTATTTAACCCGACCTGCGCAGTTCTGCAGAGAAGTCGGGTGTTGCTCACGTGTAATCACCCAAGTGCAAAGCCCGTGCCCCCTATCACACAGCATCCTTTCTAATTATTGCAGGAAAGATCTAAACAATACCAACATCTTGGGAAATACAGACATCTGTTAAACTCCAGGTGGTGAACTTCACAACTAACACAACACCACATTACTGTACTGTTACAATACACTGTGTCAAGAACAACAAGAGCTCTGGGTTAGTCTCGGTTATTACTGGAAAGGTTAACTTGGCTTCCCGGCACACATGGCGTTAAAGAAAAGAGGAGGAGAGCAAACGAACAAAAGAAGAATTGGCAGAATGAGAATGTGAGAAGATGGGGAAATAACAGCAAAAGCCCACTATGAGACATCAGGCTGGTAAACAGGGTGTAAATCAAGCTGCTTCACCGTGACTGGAGGCCAGGGGTAGGGGAGAGGGAGAAGTGGCTCAAATTTAGATATCGTTACACTGGAGAAAATCAGCTCAGACAGTGGATCCTGAGCAATCTCCTCCTCACCCAGGCAGGAAGGAGATTTTGCAGCTGGTTGAGAGCTGGTTTGGGAGAGTCCCACCTGCCCGCTCATCCTGGGCGATGGTGGTCTAAGGGGACCGTGCCGGCAAGGGGAGCGGGTGCCTGGCAGGGGGGGCACTCGGTTTAAATTTATCATTTTTCATGGGCTCTCAACTCAAGTTGTTTCCCAAGCAGACATTCTGTACTCCTCTTGGCATCATCCCGTGGGATTATAATTGATCCCCTTGACAAGGGCTGGGAGGCAGAGCACGGCAGCCCCAGCCTGTGTCCTGGGGTAGCCAAACTCATCGCCGTCCTCTCCTGCCCGTTTGGAAAGGCAGCGACCATTGCTGTTGCAGGAAGAACATTTCCCATTCCTAAGCCTGCTCCAACTTCTCCCTTCGGCTTCAGCGATCACAGCCCAGGTTTGGGGCATTAAGCCCCATGCCGCTGTTCGTCTGACAGCTCTAGGACATGACCCGTGAAATGGCACCAGCGACCAGCAAAGCAGCGCTGGAGGCACCCCCGTTTTTGCCGGGCAGTGCCACCGCCAGCTCCCAGAGGGTCCCGGGGCTCAGCCGGCCTCTGCCGGCACCGCGGGAGATGGGGCCGGGGCCGCTCTCTTCCCATTAACTGCATTTTCTTGGGGGGAGTCAGGCTGGGCATGTCTCCGGACAGCGGCTGCCTCCGAATATAGCCCTGTCTAGAGAGAAATTGCCACTTTCCCCGAGGTGGCTTTCGAGACGGAGGTGCGTGGGCACAGGAAATTGGAATTCACGAGAGTGGGACAATTCCATTACTGTCTCCAGCTTCTTCCTTCTCCTATAATAAGGGAATTAACTACTTTGCAGGTCTGAGTATATCTGGAGGACAGCGGCAAACCAGTGAGCCCGTGACGCAGCTGGATTTACAAACTGTATCAAGAATATTATTAGGTTAAAAAGTAGTTTGCACTGAAGGATCTTTTTTTAAACACAGCGTTTTACTTGGCTTTTATTGTACTGAATGGATTTATTAAAAAAAAAAAAAAAGCAAAATGGAAAATGATAAATTATTTCCACTGAGAAGATTCCGGTTGTGATAGAATGTAGACTCGGAAAAAAAAAAAAGGAAAAAATAAAATTATAATATCTCACTAAGCACCAGGCAGCAGCACACACACACGCACACACACTACTCCATCTTATCTTCAGAGGGAGAGGAAAGAAGCCCTCTGTAAGTGCAGAGATGTGTGGAAGCTTTGGGGTCACAATCCACATTTCTCATTGAACCACAGGAGGTTCGTCTACAGCACCCGGGACTGATTCCCTAATGTCCCCAACAGTCAGGTTCAGAAATAAAACCTTTCTATTCCCTCACGCCGGTGCCTGAAGAGCAGCATGGCACATTCACTACCACTGGATCCAAAGAAAAGACAACAAAAGGAAACACAAAGCACAGACCTGACAATTGCACATGTTTTAAAGGCAAACTCTAAGAGTCTTTCTGAGTCTGCGCGGGATAATGGAGGGGTTTGGAATAAGTTCGATGCCTTAAAAATAAAATAAAATAAAATAAGACAGCCTTGATGTAGCTCTGTAGGACCAGGAGAGGAGTCACAAACAAATAAAAAGAAGAAAAAATAAACAGACCCCCAAACCCAGTGACAACACCCCCCCTCGTGCTGCCCCTGTTTCGCAGGAGAGGACAGGAGGCCTACCAAGAAGAGCAAGAAGGAAGGCAAAGAAATAAAAATACCAGGAATGGCAATGGGAAGGAGATTCAGGATTTATTAAAGCATGTTGTGATAACTCCCAACAAGGTCTTAGAAATATAAGGTAGGAACCTCGATCTCCGTGAGTTATCCTCTGCAGTGAAAGCTGATAGCCCTCACCTTGCAATTTTTATTTAATCAAAACTCCCTGCAATATGTGAGAGGTGGATGGAGCCCTGCTCCCATCTCAAGCAGTGGGAGCTTGGTCACAGGTGAGAGTTTTAATGGCACAATTTTCCTAGCTTATTATTTTTGTCGAAAATTACAGCTGTATTTGTTTCTATGTTGGCGCCTCTTTAATTATTCAGGCTAATATTCTTAAGTTATGAATTAAACAAAATGCTTGCCAGATCAAAGCTTCTCCTAAAAATAAAAAGAGCAAGGGACAGATTTGCAGCCCTGAGCTGGTGAGGGGGGACGGGAAAGAGAGACGTGAGCGAGCCCTGGTCAGGACGGCCAGGTCAAACCCCCAGCCGTGTTCAGCCCAGCTGGTCCATCCCCACCAGGACCTGGAGAGGCTTTGTGGTGGCATCTTTATTGCTTTTAATTCACAAGATGCGCCATGGATCGAGCAACTCTCAATCAATATGAAGAATTTACAAGCTGGGCAGCACAACGGCTAAACCCCATGTCCACGCTGAGGGTTGGTGTGGGGTTGACCTCTCCGTTGAAGCACTGAGGCTCTGCACTATACTGAATTTTACCCTGCTGAAAAAACACTGTGCCTCCCTGAAGCACAGCGTTCGTGGAACAAAGAGCGAGGGCTGGAGATATAATGAAATAACCTCCCTAAGCGAGACTGCCTGCCTTCCAGAGACACTCTTGCAAATTATTCAGAGACTCCTAAGTTGGTGGTTGGAAAGCTAGAGTAAACAATAAAGGACCCATTTCACAGTCCAGTCATTATTCTCTAAAAAAAAATAAGAACAAAAACAAAAAAAGGAGGGAAAAAAAAAAAAGCCATGAAAAGTCTGACAGTGTCTTAATGAAAACCAGAAAAAAAGTAATACTGAAGAACATAACATGATCAAGGGGTAAATTAAGGGTTTGCAAGTGTCAGTCCTGAGCCAGGTCTGCAGACCTGCAGTTCAGAATGATATGCGTGTGCCATGAAGTAAGCAAACGAGCTTTGCACCACACACACGGTTTAGTGGGATGCCTCACAGCAGCGGTGGCCAGCCGTTAGTGACACAGCACTGCCATTCAAGTGGGACGAGACGTGCCGACTTCCCAGTACCTTGCACTGCACTGGCTGAGCTCTCCATTAATACATCATCCAGCATTAGATCTAAAAGAACGAAACGGCATTAATCATCCGGCAGGACACACGGCAAGACTTCCCTTCCCCGTCAGAGGTCCCTACGGCTCTCAGGCTCTCCAGTGCCTCTACCGGCAATGTTTCCTTGCGGGATCCTCTCCTTGTGCCTCATGGAGGCTGGATTCAGGTACGTGGGCTCATCGTGAAAAAGGAAGGGCTCTTGTGCTTCTCCCACGTACACAGGTGGAAGCCCAAGAGATCCCTGAGAACCCCCTCGCTTGACGACGATGAAGGAGAAGACACTTCTGAAGGATGGACTTTGTACATGTCCTGCTGAGCCAGCGCACCTTACAGCGATGACTCCTGCATCTGCCTACATCTCACCGAGCTGGGACCTCACATGCTTTTCTGGTTTTCAGATGTCCAATTGGGTAAATGCATTTGAAGAGTCTATGATCAAAAATGACCGTGCAACCAGTTAGATGTCTACGTCTGTCTATGTCTGACATCCATAGGTTGGTTTGGGCATCTGGGGACTCTCAGGAAGCCCAGCTGAAAGGAACCCCCAGGCAGTTACTGGCATAATCAAAGCCCTAGTCTTGGTATCATCTGCAAGTTCCCACCATGCAGAATGAAGCTAAGCAATGACATCTGTTGCCTCCGAGGGCAAAGCTGGACATGGTCAATTAAAACCAACGTTTCACTGAAAGCAAATTGGGAAAACTGTTCTGAAGCGATTTGGAGGGCTTCATACTTTGCTCTTGAAAGGTTATTATGGCGATTGAATACTCAGCAATATTTGATCTTCAGTAAAATAGCTGTTTATTGCCTCTTTAATTAGGCATTTCATAGGACTGAATGAATAACTGCATCTCCGAGGACGGTTTGTGATTCCTTCCCGCTGGGAAATTGCCCAGACTTACGTCTCTTCTTCACCTAGTTCCTCTAGCATTACAAATAAGGTCATTAATAATAACTAAACATCTATTTTTCTTCTACAGAAATGTCTGCTTTCCAAAACTGCAACTTTAAATAGGGATCTTTCTATCCAGCCTTTAAAAACATTTTCTAACTCATCAGCCTGAAACTGTGTTTGGGAACTTGGACTGACCGAAAAAGCTTTCTAGGCATTTCCTTGATGTGAAAAACAGAAAAAAAATATTCTTTCCACCTGTATCCCACTTAACTGAGAACAGTCTAACGTGTCCTCCACTGCTCTTGAGGGAAGCCTCCGTCTTTCCACTGACCACTGAGGAAGCCAGGCTCTCGGCATAAACCAAAGTTTGATGTCCAGAGGCTGGTGTGATACATCCTATTGGTTACAAAACCTGTGAAGCTCATGGGACTTAAAGATGTGACCCAAGGCAAGTGCTGGGTAAGTGCTGAACTGAGAGAGGCTGAGACACCGTTGTGGTACGTGGTTGCACGATTAAGCCTGTCACAGGTATTAAACACCTCTTAGACTATTAAAAATAATAAAACAGCCTTAATATTACCAGCTTTTGGAACAAGCGCCTGATCAGACAGCCTCTTAAACAGTACTGAAGTCTGTCAAAGATAGAGAAGGGACGTGAAAGGGGACACGGAGAGAGCAGCAGGCGACTGACCAGGGAGGGAAAGCGTGAGGCCATGGACACGAAGGGCAACGGAGAAAGTTCAGTCAGAAGAGAGAGCATGCGAGAAGAAGAAGAGTACCTCCGACCTGTGGCCTCTGGCTGACTTATTTCTTATTCAACCAAATTAAAAGAAAAAAAGACTAAAAGACAATGTCAGGTTGGAGACTTGGCAGAGCAGAGGTCTAGCCTGCTTTCACCTGTAAAGCCTTCTCTAGGCAGGGCTGCAAGCTTGCACGTCCAGTTTGGAGTTTGGTTCGATTTGCATCAGTGCTACTTTGTCTAGTTAGTTACTCTCCTCAACTGCTTTTTTTTTCTAATCTGTATTTCTCAAGCAAATGCATTGATATGTTTCTCTAAGGAGTTTTTAAGCATTACTAGAATGAGATGGCTCCATTATTTTATTACACTCTTGAATAGCAGTGGTGCTACTGTGCCAATAAATAAACCTGCTTGATAAATGGGACAGGTAACATCACTGTGGCATTACAAGGCTGTAATAAACCAAATAGTGAATCCAGTTATCAGCAACAGTGCTCATGACTCAGAAGATTTATGGTGCCATCCGGCACTGCTGATCTTTGCAGTTGTCACTATTTGTGTAACACTGAGCTCTGCTATCCAAGAAGCTCCAGGTCTGATTATTCTTATATTTTAATTCAAATAACCTCCAATGGAAAAGTCATTGCAAATCATGCAGCCATTAAAAAGGCTTCCATGGCTCCTTGCTCAGCCTAAAACGACACTATTTCCTTCATGCAAATTTTATAGCTAGACATGCTTTTGGGAGAAGAAGGATCACCAGACATGAGGCAGGGAGGGGAGGGAGGAGGGGATCGTGTGGAAGGTCAAGCAGGACTCGGAAAGATGTGGAAAGACTACCGACCAGCCATCTGTTTCTCCTTACTCCTTCTCTTTTTCTCCAGCCGGCGAAGCCTCTTCTCCTCCCGCCTCTTGGCTTCTTCCTCCTCCTGGTGCTGCCGACACTTGTGGAAATTCTCCACCACCACCCCCACAAACATGTTGAGGACGAAGAAGGCCACAATCAGCAAGAAGGAGATGAAGTAGAGGAGCATCCACGGGTTGTAGTTCATGACTGGCTGCAAAGTGGAGGAAGGCAAATGTGAACTGAACCTCAAAAAAAAAAAAAGGGGGGGGGAGCAAATTGATACAGCTGCCCCATCCACAAAACCCTTGGGTGCCCCTTTGAGGCAGCTCAGTGTGCTCTGCTCTTCCTGAAAATCAGAGCCCTCTGAGACATTTTAACTGAATGCGCCCAAAACACAAAGCGCGTTGAGGACAGAACCACCACCTCTGTTCTGCCAACAACAGGACAGTAGCATCCATCGCAGCTATTGTAAATCCCTCACTGAAAAACTGTACCTACACAAAGCACTTCTTTTCTCCTGACATGTCCAAATTGCTTAAAAAGTCAAACCATTGACTTTGGTGCGGTTCTCCTAACACTAGTTACACCAGTCGTATTGCAAAATCTGTAGGAAAAGGGCTAGGTCCAAATCCAGACTTTCCACTTGACTCCTTGTCACACCCCAGGACTTGGGTTAAACGGCTCCCTCGATCCCAACCCCATAGCCCCATTTGACTGTGGAAGCCAACAGTATTTTGCAAAACAAGAGCCAAAACATGCGACCTTTGACAACTCATTTCTTACAGCTCTGCTAGAGCACGTACCTGCTGGTCAACTCCCACAGCATCTAACCCATCGTACATGATATCCACCCACCCGTCCTTGGAGGCCAGAACAAAGAGAGACATCAGAGCCTAGAAATACATGGAAAAAAAGTTAGACGTAGTTGCACTAAAGCTCTTCTACCTGTAACATTTTACTCCTCTTTGCCCTTTCCTGTCTGGGGATTATCATTACTTGTCTGATAATGGGACACTTTGATGCCCAAGGTTTCTCCTGGCAGCAAAAACCTATCAATGTCAGCGCCCGGTTCAGCAATGAGCGCTAATTTGGAAACCACAAAGCTGAAGACAAAAGCAGCTTCATTTCCACCCTCCAGGTCTCTACTGCTCCCGACTAATTAGTCCTTACCATGCTGCTAAAATAAGGCTGTGTTGCAGAGATGGTTGAAAGTGTCCGGCTCTATTAGACAAGCCCTTCTGCAAGATATATTTGGTTTGTTATGTAGCAGTGAAGCAATTAAGTACTCCACGAAGCCACAAGTGCTTGTTCTGTTCTGAAAAGAAGTGTATGCCTGCTTGGAAACACTGCCTTTGGGATTTACAGAGACAGAATGCTGTGTATGTGAACTGAATATTTACTGCGACTGCTAGTGCCCTGTAAGAAAATCCCATGGGATAATAATGCACAGGTTTTAAGTCAAGGAAGTAAAGGAGCAAAGAAGCAGATTACCATTCCATTAATACCTGGCCGAGATTATCAAAATTATACTTGTGCCGGACCCATTTGTAGCTTGCTTCTGTACAATCCGATTTATTTGTGATGTTTCTGGTGTCCTCCCCCTGGCAGACAAAAAACTTGCCTTTGAAAAGCTGCAAAACATGCAAAGAAGAGAGGAAAGGTAAGGGTTCGGTCCATAGGATTTCTCTGCAGATGATGGGCATTTCTCCTGGGGTATCCTGCACAGCCCACGCCGACCAGAGAAGTTAAGGGAAACGGCCTCATTCGTGCTGGTTATTAAGTGCGAGCAGTCTGTATAATATGCACCTAATGAGCAAATGCATGATTTCACATCGTTTAGGACACCCACCTCGTGCATTAGGTTGTCTGGTTCAGTGATCTGAGACTGGCCTAAAGGCCTTTGCTTCTGGGTCACCAGCTCAAGTGTGGCCCTGGCGAATAGCCCAGACCAGCTAATGGCTTCTTGCCACACGTGGGATCACTCTGGCGACTCCAGCCCAGTTAACGATGCTGGTTTCAAGAGTCACCGACAAATTAAATGTAACAGGGGCCCTCTGTCAGCAGAGAAAAGGTGGCACTAAAGAGGCACAGCGACGGACTAAGCTCCGCTCTTAGAGGTCACAAGGGGACACGTCAGAGAGGAGCCGAGCTGCTGCGAGTGACGTTGGGCTCTCGCTGAATCAAGACTGCTGTCAGTCCAGCTCCGGTCTCTGATCCTGAATGCTGTTCTCCAGATGTCATTAGGCTCTGCAGTCCATGCAGGGGTCTCTGAAATTATTCCTTGTGCAGAGCTTAAGGAGTCAAGCCTGACTGGTGCTGGGTACCTGATCCCGAGCTTATTTCCTTTGGTGTAAGCCAGGAGAGACGCAACTCCTGGGGAGTCAGCTCCTGATTTACACCTGCACGAGGAACATGAGCCTCCATGTGTTTAATTCTAGACCTGGTGCTTCCTGCACACAGAACAGAGAGTGGCAGGGGATGATTACTGCTTCAGACAGGGTGATTGATGCTAGCAGGATGGATGGTATCAAAGCCTGGGAGACATCCAACAAATCTGGTTTTATTTGCTGGCAGAAGCTATTGAAATTACTGTTTTGGGGGGAAATGGCAGCCTGCTCTCTAGGCTCCTTAAAACACCACCTGGGTATACAGAGAAAAGACGCTGACGGGTTTTGATCTGTTGTTCTAGACAAGTATCAGTAGAAATAATAGTGAACAAGATAAACCCACACATTGCTCCATGCATTTCCTTCAGAAATCAACAGCAGAAGGATGTTCTCTAGGCATGCAAAATTAATCACCACTCAATACGGTCATAAAACTTCTGGATGCAAGAAGAGAAGTATTCCCTGATCTTTCCATGGAGAAACACTACCCGTGGGTAAGGCAGACTGGGGAGATACAGTCTTCACAGAGAAAAGTTTTAATTAAGCAGGAAGGTAAACAACTCTTTTAAATATATTGTCTATAAATATAACTTCTCCAGGAGCTGGACTGTAATGCCACTCAGATGGGAGCAGTAACACAGCTACTAATGGGGTTTGGAAATACAAAGCCCCATTTGCAAAAATGCTGATCCCTGCCAGTGCTTCAGCTTTTAGCACTTCCGAAAGTGAAAGACTCAGTGATTCCTACTGTACTTGTTTTATCAATCTATTTCTTGTGTCTTATTAATGACTATTCACGTGTGGACAAGCTCTACAATAAAAACAGTCTCGCCAATAGGAGACACTGTTAGAAACCTGGACGTCTGGATTTTAATAGCATTAAAAACCTCTAGTTTGATCCCCAGTTTATACTTACATGGGAAAACCAACTAACTTTGAGAGACTATCTTTTTATAGAAATTAGCTATGGCCCTCATCTTACACCTGATTAGACATAAATATTAACTGAGAATTTTGCATCCTGAATACAGGATCAGTCTTGCTTGTATCTACCACTTAAGCACATCAATAGTCATGACAATTTAACGTAAGACTGCAAGTCACTAGGGAAAGCCATCACAACTGGCAGGGAGGAAATTCAAAGAGCATACTGCGAGTTTTGTTGTTTGGCATAAATTTCCCTGTGTCTGAGTTTTATATTGTTTTATGGGATATGCTTAGTTTTATGAATCTGTTTAGTATAATGGATGGATGTTGTTGTACTGTAATGCTAAGCCAACCTAGCTGCTGAGATGGTTATGGATGGCATGATTTTCTTCTCTGTTTATTTTCAATGCTGTATTTATTATTTAAAGAGTACATTAGTATAAAATATTGTATAAGACACCTTTCCAAAACAAAGCCAAACAGAGCTGCTTTCCAAAGCTGGCTGTGACAGATCAGATAAACTTCAGAAAGAAATAAGTGTTACGTCAGAATATTTATATGAAACAATCTCTTCTTCTCAGGTAACGAGAAACCAATTGCATTGGAAACTCTGCCACTTTTCCCCCAGGTTTCTGCACTTCTGGGACTGAGGATATTGCCAGCAGAGCTGGCAGGAAGCAGACTCAGAAATCTCTATTTCTGCAAGCTTTCAGTTACACAAACTGTCAGAATCTGAATGAATCTCCAGGTCAAGGTCTCTCTGGAGTTTACAAACCAACAATTTCAGCTTTGAGAGTTTCTATTTCCCCATTGGTTTATACCTAGAAGAAAGGTGGAGGGGAGATGTCCCCATGTTATCTCCCAGATGGAATGGGAATGGGATTTGACAGTTTCCCTGAGCAGAGTTTTTCTGGTGGTACATGTCATGCCTCAGGCCTGACCCTTCTGTGGTGTGGCCAGGGGAAGAAAGCGGAGAAATAGCTTGATTCATGTCCCGCTGCAGGCAAAGCAGAAGTCCTTGTGGTGGGGAAAGGATGAAGAAAGCCCATTCTGTGCCTTTGAGGGGGTCATCATGTTGGCTTTTGTATCACTGCACGCAACAGGGAAGCTTCGAGAAAGTTCAACGCATCAAGTGACACATAGCCAAGACTGGGCAGTCAGGAATAAATGTGTCTTGAGAGCACTAGAAAGGCCACGCTGTGCTGCTGGGGTGGGGACCGAGTGCCGCATAAGCCCTTGGGTCCGAGTCATGTCAGGCTGTTAACTATGGCAAAGTTATGGATTCAAAACCAACACACGTTTCCAGAGCTGGGCAGAAAACCTCGATGGAACCAGAGAGAGGCAAAACCAACCCCGCTAACTGACCCTAACTATTGCTCCTTCAGCTATGGCTAGGGATGCGTGTAGCTGGGCCACTGTTGTTAGGTTGTAATTGTTAATGAGTTTTTAATGGCTGACCAATAATGGGAAATCTGCTTCCTCCTCGCTAGGACCACTCCTCAAGAAGGCCAAACAGCCCATTGGTTCGGTTTCAGAAAGGCTTATAGTGTGCCCATTGGTACAGATACGCAGATGTGGGGCCATCTGGGGCTCGTTACGCTTTTGGGTTAGCTGCTGAGGCTTACAGGGGACTCACCTGAACTCCCAGGATCCCAAAGATTATGAAAAAGGCACAGCAGATGACCACGATGTTCCCAATGGGCTTCAGGGATGACATGAGAGTCTCCACCACCAGCTTCAGTCCTTGGGCTCGACTAATGACTCTGTGGGGGCAAGTAAGCACAAAAGCTGTGTTAGTCCTGTTCTTGCCCAGTTCTGCCTCCTATCAAGATAGAAGATGCGGAGAAAACAGCATTGGGGAAATTTTTAGAATGGCAAAGAAGTAAAAAATCACGATGGAAGAAGCAGTTATGGAAGATTGACCTGTGAGATTATGGATGTGTGTGAGGGAAAGGGGTCTCTGCCTACACATACAGCTGTGCATAAAAGAAGAGGAGGAAGAGACCACATATGAGGAGCCAGGCCAGAAAAGTCACTGGAGAAGGACCTAGGAAAGGAAGGTAGATAGGCTAGGCCCATATTTTTCAAACTTGGAATGATGGTTTTAATCTAACTCACTACCTATTCTTGATTCGTTTGCTGATCAGCATCTTCTAGTTACCATTCACTATAATATATTCAAGCCTTGGCATTTTCCTTTTCCTATCATTCGGTTCAAAGAGCTCTCTAGGTTTCCAGCCTTGATCGCACCTTCCCTGGGATCCAGCCTCGTGGTTTGGGCCATCCACAGACACACACCTTTCTGCCTGCAGCCTGTCCAGGACTGCAAAGAGAGGGCCTCCCAGTGTCCATTCCTGCATAGATTTGGGCAAGGTTCTTGATGTCCCTGTCTCAGTCTGTGAAATGGAGCAGCCACTCTTACACAGCTGCCTGCACATCTGTAGTCATTATAGAATCGTAGAGCGGTTTGGGTTGGAAGGGACCTCTAAAGGTCATCTAGTCCAGCCCCCCTGCCCTGGGCAGGGACATCTTCAACTAGGTCAGGTTGCTCAGAGCCCCGTCCAGCCTGACCTTGAATGTTTCCAGGGATGGGGCATCCACCACCTCTCTGGGCAACCTGGGCCAGTGCTTCACCACCCTCAGTGTAAAAAAAAGAAAAAAATCTGTACGTGTCCTTGTAGTGCTGCTGTGTACAGAGACCTGAGCTACCCCTCAGGACCATCACAGTCTCTGCTTTATACCCACTGTACAACCTCAGCTACTGAACCAGTGGTGTCCTCCAGGTGAAACTTCACCAGCAGGACCACAGGCATCTAACCTTGTTTCTGTAGCTCCTCTCCATCTGGTACCACACAGAATTTCATAACAGAGGATTAGATCATATTGGAAGGTTGGGGAAGAATAACGTGGACTTCATGAGTGAAGCAAGTAAAAAAAAAAAAAAGGGAAAACTGTACTATACTCTCAAGGACAACACTACAAAGAAAGGACAAGGCTTGTGTGATTTAGAGAAGCCATCTCACTCTGCTGGGCAAGATGAACGAGGTATTCAGGCTCACAGAGCTGCAGGTGGAGAGCTGGGGGACCGAGAAAGGCATCCGAAGAGGCTGCATGTCTCCCTCCTCTTGATGCCAACTGGAATTAAGCATTTCACTAGCGCTGTAAATCAATTTGTACCGATGCCATAGAAACTGTGCTTTCCTACGGCAGAAATAGCTGTCTGCTGTGTAAGTCGGAGGGAGCGAAGCGCCTGTGTGCTTCTGGGTACTGGCTGGGGACTCCTTTGAACACTTGGCACTCAAAACTGCCACAAACTTCCCCACCTTCTTCTTTCTGCCTGGTTCTCTCTTTTGCCATGGGAGTGCTCTCACCACCTCTCCCGTTCTGCCCCAAGTCTGGCTGCACCGCTTGAAGCACAGTTGGAGTTTTGTCGCCTGGAGAGGATCCAAGTTCTCCTCCTCTCTCCCCCTCCCGGGCTATGGTGCTCCCAGCAGAGGTCCCCACGGACACATCCACATGCCCGACATGCGTGGCCCTAGCTGGGACCCCAGCCAAGCCTGCACCAACCCTCTCCTGCCCCAGAGCCGACAGGTTTAGCAAACTGCAGAGATCAGTGCACAGGCACCAGGTCTTTCAAAAACCGTTGGCTTTAAACAGTATCTTGAAAAGCTAAAAACTATTTCTCTTTTTTCTGGTTAAATATTTACTCGAAATGTCAAGGGTAATTCATCAATTATCGGTTTAAAAAAGAAACAGATAGTGGTATTTTTATCCGCTCCCTTACCAGTGAAACACAAAAGGCAGATGCACACCTCACGCTGGGTGTCTCTTCCAGGTAGCTGCTGTGGCTCCCTATTTCGGACATCTCGGCTTTCCTGATGCTCAGATCTGGGTTATTTTAGGGAACAAGCCTGGGGGTGAGACGGCTCAGGGAGCAGAAGGTTACTCAAGACTGAGATGCCCCAGGGGATGGTGTGGACCCCATGCAACCGTGGCAGTGTGGAGACATGGGCTGCCAAAACTGCCCATGTGAATTAGCCCAGGCTGAGGTCCTCACTGGGTCAGCTACGCTGCTGCTGCCACTTTGTACCTGCACCGATGCTGAAAGCCGAGCCGAGGCCAGCTAGCAGAGGAGGCTGGACAGCAGGTTAGCGTGCCCGACTCAGTGAGCTGGATACTCCAGCCTAACAGGCCGTGTACGCAGGGCAAGGGCTCTTCCCACTCCGCGTGCACAAAGCAAGCATTGGGCTGGCCAGTCTAGCGCTGAATTGCTCTTCTGGATCCTCGGATGGCCTAAAGACCTCACCATCCCTCACCTATTATCCTCACACAGTCCTGGGTGAACTACAATGACTGCCAAACTCCAGATGGGAAACTGAGGCATGGGAGGACCACAAGCCATGTTCCTAGAGGTATGCAGGCACCTCATTTCCAATGATTTTGATGGAAATTAGGTACTTTGGTGCCTTTAGGGATCTTGACTTAGGTATTCTGCCCACTGTCACACAGGATGGAACCGAAGTCAGGTCTTCTAAATTGAAGGCCTGTGATCTAAACTACTGGAGCATCCTTAAATTTTGGGGAACAAGGAAGAAATTTAGTCTCCAGAGTCTAAAGTCAATAATTTTCTCCAACACTTATTAAGAAAGCCTATTCCAGAAATAATAAAATGATTTCCCTTGTGAGATACTATTTGGTATCCAGCAGAGAGAGAAAATAGGAGGTTACTCGTCTGACTTCACAAAGTCATGTGTGTTGAGAAAAAAAGGACTGAGAAACTGCAGCATTTGGCTGCTTTCAGGTTTTCATCAACCAGGGAATTCCTCAAATGAGAGTGCATGAGGGTAAAAGCTGCCACCAGTTTAGCTTCAGGCCAGTGCTGTTTCCAGCCCTACAGGGAGAGAAGACTTTGAAAAGATTTTGAAAAATAATAGTTCTTACTAATGAAAACCTTGAGACCTTGAAGCTGCCTCAAACTAAGGGCCTGATCCAATGTCGAGGCAAGTCTCTGCAAAGACTCCTGCCGCTGTCCTGAGAGTCTGATAACTCCCTAAGAAGTGCCAATGAAATCCTCAGCATTTCCAGATTATTAGTGTCAGCTCCAATATGTCAACGTACAGCACCCCACGCCTCATCAATACTGCCCAAGGTCCTGCTGACATCAGGTTGTAAACTCATATTATCTGACCCACCGCTCCTGCAATTTATCGCTGAAGGATGCAGCTGATTTGGAGCCCTCCAGGCGTGCCAGAGCCGTAGACTCGCCGAGGTTGCACTCAGGACAATTCCAGTCTGCATTAGGCATATGACAAATGGGGAAATTGAAATGAGACTGTTTTTTTTTTTTCTTCCAGTGTGAAGAAATGTTAATCCCTCAAGTTCCTCCTGGTTCTGCTGGTCTCAGCATTCCCAATGCTGTTAAACCCCTGGCGTGAGACGCTCCAAACCTACTGCCAGCCTCACTCCAGCTGGAGCACATTTACTAACATTAAGCCTGCTAGCCTGATCAGAGCTCTCGGAAGAAGTAGCACTTAGATGAAGTAGCAGAACAATATTAATGAACACCTTCCTCCACAGATTAAAAAAAAACTAGCAAAGGTGTTAATATGATAGACAGAAGAGAGTCTATGAAATGACTATTTCATACTGACATGGTATGAAAAGTGAATAATTTATCCATCTGCTTTGGAAGTCAAAGCCCAGGCTCTGTAGAGAGTTAAACATCACTGAAGTCCATCCACATTAATTCTGAATACATTTTCAATTTTGATTTCTCTTGTATCTTAAGCTACAACACTTGATCCCAACAACAGCAGGTTGAACGCATTAGGAAGGAATGTTATTGTATAAGCAATCCCTCTACTGGCTGAAACATCAGAGGGTCATGGAAACATCTTTAAATGTCACTCCTTTGTGAATATATTTCTGGAATTCTGGTCATAAAGCTGGGCTCGAATCCTCATGGATTCAATTTGGAGGCTGATAATCAATCATGCAATCAAAAGCCCGTGATTGGCACACAGGCCAGTGTTTTTTTAATGCCTGTGCAAAAGGCACAAGCATGCGTGGTTTTGTGTGCTGTGTGAAGCAACAGGGTGTTTTCACAGGAGAAAATGAGAGACAGAATGAGAACCCTTTCAGACCATCAACCAGGAAAGCCAACACAGAGACGATGAGGGCTGTCCCTGCCCTCGAGTTGAGTGTGACCCGCGCAGCCATGGCTTGGCTTCTCACTGAGGGTGTCCTCCCTGCAGCCCTGTCCCTGAGTGCCCATGGAAAGGGAGGACAGAAGGAGCCGGGTTAGCTCCTCTGCAGTGGGGACGGAGCATTCACTTTGGTCTCTGCCCTACGCCTTCCTGGAAAGGAAAAACATTGGCTTGGTCTCCACAGGGGACTTCACCGGGACACGGGGACTGGAGCCACGGTGTGCAAAGACCTCAGGTTGCCTGTCCCGGCTGTCATCCCATGTTGATCCAGCTGAACATCCTGGGCAGATCACCGAGCCACGCGGCGCAGCCCGCGGCAAAGGCAGAGTGGGCAGAGGCGTGCTCAGGGCAGCCCAGATGTGCATCGCAGAGGCAGATAGGTTTCCACATGTGGAGATTTATGACTTACTGAAAAGCCCCCAGTTTGATGGCTGCTTTTTCATTTCCTACAAATCTAATTACAGGGGAATAGAACTGATTGTGAACACATTTAGGGAATGGGCTTGTCGCTGTCTTTTTACATTTCCTTTGTAGTAGAAAGCAGTATGTTGGCTGAAAACATTCATACACTCTCTTGAGAAAACATATCAAATGCCAACAGGAATGGAATAGCAATGGAAGAGCCTAATCCTGCACATGCTCCAGATGGCAGGTCTTCCTCCAGCCTGCAGTTACTCAGTGGATTGTTCCCCATAACCGCAGACTACTCATGCACATAGGTGACTGCAAAGAAAGGCTCTAGTAAACGAAGACCCAGGTCTTGGCCGGGCAGACCTACAGATCTACAAAGAAGCATCCAGGGCTTTTACTAGGTCAGACAAGTGACTCTAGCAGGGCTCAGCACAACCCAAGCCTCTTCCTCTAGATCTGATTTAACCACACCGCCTCAAAAAAGAAACTTGCATTCCACAGTTCAGAGATGGGAAATCGATCCTTCTTTTACCCAGAGCTATCCAGATTATTTTGTAGATTTTCTTAACATGGATCAAAAATCAGCCAAAACAGAAGAGCAGAGCAGATCTACGGAACCAGCAACCTGGCAGAAACTGCCCCCAGAAATTACAGTTGACACAGAGATGCCGGGGGACACACGAAGAGAAAAAAGCCTGAATTGGAGTCACGTAGGAAGACGGTCTAGTCATATGGTCAGGGAGCCGGACCACACCAATAGCGCTATCTGTCCAGATAAAAATTATTAAAGCAGCTCACGTCCTAAAACTCACCAGGCACAACATACACATAGCCCAATGTAACAGAATGTCTTTCATAGGTGTTGAGAGTATTTGAAAGATATATGTATAGGCACGGCCATTGTTATTTAGACTTATTATTCACACAGGGGTAGTAAAACAACATCTCTGTCAGAAGCAGGGTCCTGTTTTTCTGTCCTGAAAGAGAAAATCCTGACTCAAAGCGAACCTTTTATGAAGGAAGCAGCAGTAAGATATGACAGGCACACAAAGACGCTTTGAGCAGGAAGGTTTATTAGCTGCTGCATAACAAGAGCAGCAACAATGGTATTAAAGAGGGACTGCATTTAGCATGGAGAGAAACCTTCATGCCTTGGGGTACAGGACAAAACAGATGCCTGTTTGGAAGAGGCTGGTCCTTGGGCAGGTTCTTGTCAGAGGGGTGCCTGCCCCTGGAGCATGGGATACCGCCTGCTGTCAGAGATGGGGGACCAAGTTTGCAGGACAATTGCTTTCATCTTGTCTGGGCAATTTTCAAAATAAATGTCTCTGTAAAATTAATGGGGAACTGAGGGAAAAAAAGCTTCTTTGCATTCTAGGTTAAGCAACGGTTTAGTCTTCGCTTCCTTAAAAATGATCTGCCACCTGCTACTAATTTCCTTCTCTGTTACAAAAGCCATTGACTGCCTGAAGGAAAGGGGGAGAAGAAGCTGTTAAGCTGCACTTTACACAGAGCAAATGAGAACACAAATAGCAGGGGATGTGTGTTTTAATGAGCAAAAGAGGCATTGATCAGTTTACTACTGCACTTGGGGCTGGTCCCAAAACACAGCGAGCGCCCAGAGCTCCTTGCAGCTCTGCAGGACCTGTGGACGCTCATTGTCTGCAGAGCAGCAGCAGGCTGGGCACAACGCTGGTGACAGACGCCGTGCCCTTGTCTCACCCGCCCCTTCCCTTGCACGAATGCTGCCGCCTGTGGGAGAGGCTCAGCTCCTCCTTTGGCACACACACCCTACATTCTTTTAGGTCTTCCTCATCCTCTGCTTACCTTAAGGGCCGCAGTGTCCTCAGCAGTCTCAAAACGCGTAGCATCCCCAGGATTTTCGTGCCGCTGTCTGACACCATCGAGACCAGGATGTCAATGATGGAGATGAGAACCAGCACCCCATCCAGCACGTTCCAGCTGCTTTTCAAGTAGGCTTTCTCCCCAAAACACAAGCCTAGTGCCACCACCTGCCCAGACACCAAGTTGCAACAAATTATGACTATCGCATCCAATATGTTTCTTCCAGTTAGCAACCTGCTGAGAACGCATTATTTACAGATACAAGTCTGTGAGTCCATTTGCTTCCCAGTATAGAAGCCTAATTAGACAAATCAGCAAAGTGTTATATTGCAAGAATTGTAAAAATACCTCTGCAGAAACATCCCAGATTGTCCCTTACAGCTGATATATTTTTAATGCAGCTAAACCTAGCTGCACAAAACTGTTCCTAACATGTTTAACTCTGGCATAAAAAGTTTGATCGTATTTTATTCCTACAGACTGCTGGAGTAAAGGTTCAGAGTGGCTGACCCAAAGCAATCATTTACAAGCTTTGCAAATAAAGAAACTAGAGAAACTTTCCAAAGAAAGAGCAATTATTCTGAGAGATGATTATGAATTACACAAGGGAGATTTACAGCAATGGGTTTCTGAGCCTCCTGCCTCAAATCCAGCAAAATGTTTCAATGTGCTTAAGTCCCTCCCTCCTCTGGAAAGCACATAGCTGCTTAGGTTGTTGAGGACGACTGGTTGTTGAAGACAATGGGACTTACATGCATGGTTGAAGTTAAGCACGTGTTCAAGAGCTTTGCTGAATAGGGAAGGATTGCTGAATTGAAGCATCCCATTGCTCATATAACGGTGTAAATCAAGAGCAACTTCAGTGAAATTGTTCTGATGTAAAATGTGCTCAGAATAAGGCGTGTGGTGGGTATTTGAATATGATTTGGAAGAGTCAAAATATACACCTCGCTCATAGCTGGTATACCTAGGGGTTTTGCAAGTTCACCGTAATAAAATATCACTAATATAATATAATACAGGCACACTTATCCTCCAGCTACGTTTACCTTAACTGTCATCTCAGTCAGGAAGATAACTGTAAAGATGTAGTTGGAGAACGTTAGGAAAATCCGTTCCTATAAAAAAGAAAATGAGAGACAATGTTTTATAGCCTGCTCTCCACAGCTGTACAAATCCCTGTGCATATTTGGGCGATTGCTAACTGTTCTCCAGCTTCTGTGCTGAGACAAGTCTCGGACTGTTTGCTCGCAAAGAGGGGAAAATCCAAATATTTAGACAATAACACTCCGCGCGGTTCAGCACTGCCAGTGCCCGGCTCTGTGTCAGCACCATGGACAGGGGCAGCCGCCGGCACCAGGCCCCAAA